>NC_081824.1:475616177-475939250 GCF_030867095.1 Alligator mississippiensis
AAGAAGGAGTAAGAAAAGGAAAACTCAACGAGAACTAAAATGAATATAGGGACAGCACATAAGGAGAGTAAACCACAGAAAGCCAACCAGTTACGGGCATCCGACTGGCGGCCTGTGGGCTGCGTGCAGCTCCCAAACTCCCAGTCCCGAGTCTGCTTGCCCCATCGCTTCGCTGCTGCTGCTGCCACCAAAATCCCCTTCCCTAGCCCAGCATCTGCTTCCTGCGTGCCCACTTCCCCCCGCCACCCCTTGTGCACTAGGGCCAAGGCAGGGCGGCACAGTCCTGGTGCAAGGGAGTCTGTGGCTGGGGAGGTCCTGCAGACCCCTTTCAGCTCGTGCAGGAGGCGGCTCTGGTGGGCATGCAGCCCCTACAGCATGCGGATAGGGGGGCTGCAGCCCCAGCCACTCAGAAACTGGACGGCTCTGTTGTCAAACAAGACGTTTCAGGAAGCAGCGGTTCTAAACAGAGAGCAGTTACTGGAAAACAAAGGGTAGGGAAGGGAGGAAAAAGAAAGGGGTATGAAGCGAGCTCGCTTACAAAAGCTTACGCACCTCTGATTGACTTAGTCTACGAGGTGAAAGCCTACCCTGCCGTGTAGCACGAGTCTTTCGATGTAGAAACAAGGTAACAGGAGCATCTACAAAGCCCCAGCTGAAAAGGAGCTATAAGAGGGGGTGGCAATCTCCAGCCCACAGGCTTAATCTGGCCCACAAAGAGGTCTGATCTGGTACGTGGGACCCGTCTCACAGGGTTGAGCGGCACTGCCCCTCCGCTCCGCAGCAGCGCGCTCCGCGACCGACCCTGCTGCTCTACCGCAGCGGTTCTCAGTTCGCGGGTTGTGTCCCAAAAGGGGGTCACAAGTGCCTATGAAAGGGTCACGAACAAACTTTAAAACTGGATCAACAAACTTTAAGGGTGGATTGTCTTTTAATGGAGGAAAACGTGGGCAAAGGTGGCTTTTCCCTTGCAGGCTGGCAGAGGTCCAGGGATGCTGGGGGACTATGTGTTAATATGAATCTGGAGAGGGTCTGGGTCAGAAGTACAATAAACCAGTTTAATCTAAATCAGTTCAGTCTAATACTACATCCATCCAGGCTTATCTTAAACCTGTTTCGGCAATCTTGAAAGTGGCTTATGTGCCCCATCCTTCTGTTGTGTTCCAGATCTGAACCTGTTTCCAATCTCTTAGACCAGCTTGTGTGTAATTTCTGTCCCAAGCCTAACAGAGGAGTCAAGAATTTAACAGCTAACGACACTACTTGCTTGAAGAACATACCAAATGCATCCAGCAAATGTACTTGTGCAAAGCATTTGCACGTAACAATATACGTTTATATTTCATGCCTTTGAATGGATACGTTCCTTAGGGAACACGTGCGCATTTGATTTTTCAGCAATGAAGTTCTTCAAAACTAAGATGGGAGCCAGGTTGTTCCCTCCAGTCTGTGCAAAGTGGAGGATGAATGCCCCGATCTCTCTGCCAGGGGCCACAGAAGGGTAAATCTAGTATTAAGTAACATCAGCATCAACCACTCTTCAGCCAACTGACTAGCAAGCAAGGAAGCTGCTCAGACGTAACCCACTTGTTTCTCCAAATCAGTTCAATTTGTTGCCGTTTACCTGCGGGGAACAGGCTAGAGAGTCATCCTTCCTCCATGCATGAACTGCCCAGGAGCTCATCCACTGGGAAAAGACAGGGAGACACACACTACTCCTGCCATGCCTCAAGGGGAATTCCCTTTGGCTAAAAACAGACCCAGGACTCTTCCTCCCCCTCTTGGCTCCCTCAAGAGTCTTTCACTTGGGGATCCTACAGGTAAAGTACCCCACTCCCTACCATAAGTACCTGTGACCTGAGATAACAGGACTCCTGGGACAACTGTGACTAATCCATGCTAATTTTCATTCAAGCCTCATGTTTAAATGACTTCTCCCTCCCTCCCCTTTTGATAGGAGTTAAAGACCAGTGATAAAGCCCTTGTTTGCTTTCTGCCTTAGGTACTTACTAGTGCTCCTCTCTCACTGCACCTTTGCGGAGCCTGGAGCGTTAGCTAACAGAAGAGGTTCTGCAGACTAAACAAAGTGTAGGATTTTGCATGCAGCATGTGTGCACACGCACACACATGCACGCACACACGCACACGCAAGGTTGCAAGGTTTTCCAGCATAGCTCCAGCAGAAGGACACTGTCAAAAAGTGGGATGCAAGGAAGGGGGAGGAAATGCAGAGAATTACGCGGTCTGTGGATTCCACAAGCTCAAAATGCATGATATTACTTCACTATAATTGAGCCGGTATTGTTCCAAGGACTAACTTAGGGAAAACAGGTGCAAAGGAACGGGACCGATTCCTAAAGTGAACTGAAATTATTTCCTCCTCCGTAAGTTAACAAAACTAAAAGGAAAGAAGAAATCCCTTTCAACTGCAGTTTTGACTGTAGCATAACAAACCTTACAGGTGGCCGTGATGTTTTAGCCTAGAGAGAGTGAGGACTATTTTTACAAAGAATGATGTTATGTCTGAAATATAACTGCTTCATCATTGCTGCAGGTATAGATTGCTCCTTGTCATGCCCCTCTATAGCACTGCTATATGTCAAAATGGTGAAATATGCCCCCCAAATGTAATGAGAATATTTACATACTGTATTAGCAGGGGTGCTATACCTCAGCTTTGCATAATGTTTCAGAAAGTTTTAACCTCTACAAACTAAAAGAAACAGACATAAGGACAGTTCTTAAAAAGCCACTCCTGTGCCCCTGGCTCTGGCACAAACTCTTCTAGTTTCTATGCAATGCTCTGTGCAAGCACGTGGACTGTAACGTTTACAGCATTACATACTCTACCCAGGGTCGCAGATGTTTGTGTATGACACAGTACAGTCCTCAATCTGCATATCCCGCACAGACAGAACGAAGTAAACAGCCCATTTTTCAAAAGTACATAAAATATGGTATTGAGAGTTCTTTGCTTTAATGTCAAAAGCTACTTAAAGAGGAAAATTGCTCTTTACCAGACAAGCTTTCTTTTTGCAGAGATCACATCCACTACTCCTTCCTTGGAAGAAATCTGGGCAGGGTGGCACACTGGAGACTAACTGGTTCAATGATGCAGCAGCTTTCCTTCTTGGGATGCAACGAAGGCACTTACAGAAAGCAAGGGCTCTAAATAAAAGAGAATTTAAAGATAAACGTTAGACTGAGGTACATTGAAAGGCTCAGTAGAGAGAAACAAGGTGAACAGGGGCAGCAAACAGGGCAAAGGAGACGAGGGAAGAGGAGCCAGGCACCTGACCCGAACCCCTGGAAGGAAAGTGAGCTGGGGCTGCGTGTACGTCTGGGCACGTGCTCTAAGGAGCTGGGAGTGCTGCAAGCTGGGGGACTGCTACCTCTGTCTGACAAAAGTCTTAGCAAGGGCCAGGAGGGGAGAAAAGGAGACTCTGCGTGACCAGGGGCAGCAAACGGGGCAGTTTGCAAACAGTTCATAAGTCAGTTTGCAGGTTTCAATGTGACGGTGACGGGTGTGCACACTGCACAGTACAGTCTTTGTAACAAGACTAAGAGCGGTGTAACTGTAAAAGTGTGGTTTGGACTGTCAAGCAAACCACAGCAGTCACAAGGCAGGCTGTCAGAGCAGTGCCTCCCAAACTTTTCCTCAGCACGATCCATTTATGGCCCCATTCCTCAGCATGACCCCTCGCTCCCCACCCATAGCCCCCCACCCCTGCCACCCCAGCCTGCTGATGTTTCAAGCCCATTTGGGGTTGTGACCTACAGTTTGGGAACCACTGTGTTAGAGGTACAGTTATATAGACATGTAGCTATTTATATATAGAAATAATATGTTTTTTTAAAGTTAGTTCACAGGTCAGTTTGCCCCCCGTTCTTTAAAGGGGAGCCTTTAATGTAAGACCTTTCTTTAATTGAGAGTACCTAATCTACATCTATTTAGTGTAAGTAGGTAAAACACAGCAATTAGACCAGTTCTTGTGCTCCTTGCTTAACTGGAGTCCAGAGTGAGAGGGAAGTTGGAGGCGGCGTTTGCTAGGTAATTTATCTGGAAGCTCTCCCTCACCTTCCTTCACCGTAAACTTGGAGAGAGGAAGCGGGTTAGCAGGGGAAAGGGAAGCTTTTGGGACCAAGGAGCAGCACAGAGGCCAGTTTACAAGGGAGTTTGCTAGGAAAGGTCTGCTTGGAAAGAGGGGCGAGCAGAGAGAGGGAGCGGATTAAGAAACCCAGCGACACGCCTGGAAGACATCAAAATCCCCGAGCCACTGCCACTGCCAGCTCTCTCTGGGCTCCTACCTGTGAGGTGTCCACCCAGGCAGGAGCGCTCACCATCTACCCCACGGGGTTTGCCGCTGGCAGGTTCCTTTCAGTGACAGCGAGATGGGGGAGCCTGTGATGTGAGCCGCGCGTTCAGGTGGTGCCCCTCGGGAAGCAGGCGAGAGAGCTACAGGAGGAGGTGGCGAGGCTCCAAAGCATCCTCCACCATGACAACTTCATCAATTTGATGCTTGAGGATACTTCTACTGTGGTGACAAGACTGCCAAGGGCGGCACTAGAGAAGGAAGAGGACTTGAACGCCAAGGAAGGCAGAAGCTGAAAGCTTGTGACCTCTTGCAGCAAGGAGAAATATTCACGCCCACCTGCAGCGGTTTGCCTGGAGAAGAGACGTGAAGCCCCAGCAGCAGAGGAGGAGCATGTTCCGTCGGTGGCAGAGGCCAGGCCAAGCCTTTCCAAGAGAGGGAGGGTCGAGACCACTGCCACCAAGAGGAAGTGAAGGGTGGGGGTGGCTGGAGACTCCCTCCTCTAGGGGAAGAGGCGTCCGTCTGCCAGCCTGACCTGTTGTCTCAGGAGCTCTGCTGCTTCCCTGGAGCCTGGACCTGAGAGGTCACGGAGCAGTTACCCACACTCATCCAGGCTCTGGCTACCTCCATGCTGCTCATCCATGTCGGCACCCGTGATACTGCCAGGGGCGACCCTGAGCAGATCAAAAGTGACTACAGGGCTCTGGGTGCCAGGGTGAAGAGGAAGGGGACTCGGGTGGTGTTCTCCTCAATACTGCTGGTCAAAGGGAAGGGCCTGATCGGAAGCAGACGCATCTTGCAGATCAATGCATGGCGACACAGACAGTGACACCAGCAGGCTTTGGCTTCTTCAACCAAGGGAAGTTGTTCCAAGAAGGATTGCTAGGGAGACACAGGACGAAGAGAGGGAACGACTTATTTCCAGACGGGCTCACTAACCTAGTGAGGAAGGCTTTAAAATTTAAACTCTGTGCGCTGGAGGATGGAGACCAAAGCCCTGAGGTAAGTGGGGAAGCAGGTGACCTGGAGGAAGTGCAGGAAAATGAGGGAAAAGGAAAGCCTCTCATTCTTCCTGAGAAAGCAGAGCAATCAGCTAGGTCCTCAGGTGTCTGTACACACATGCATGAAGCTTGGGAAATAAGCAATAAGACTTGGAAGTCCTTGCAGTCACAGAACCATGACATGACTGGAATAACAGACTTGGTGGGACAGCGCGCATGGCTGGAGCACTGCAATGGGTGGATATAAACTGTTCAGGAAGGACAAGCAGCGGAGGAGAGACGGAGGAATTGCACATGCACAAGTATCTGTACAACGGCTCAAAGCTCCGGTCTGAAACTGGAGCTAGGTCTGTAGGAAGTCTCTGGGTTCGGGTCAGAGGGAAGAGCAACACGAGTGATGTCATGGTGGGTGTCTGCTACAGACCACCAGACCAGGAGGAAGTGGTGGATGAGGCTTTCTTCAAACAGCGAGCGGATTTACCAATCACGGGCCACGGTTCTCACGGGGGATTTCAATCCCCGACATCTGCTGGGAAGGCAATACAGCAGCGCACAGGCACACCAGGAAAGTGCTGGAGAGTGCTGGGGACAACCTCCTGGTGCAAGCGGTGCAGAGGCCAAGTAGGGGCCATGCTCTTCCTGACCTCCTGCTGACAAACTGAGAAGAATTGGTGGGGAATCAATCAGTGAATGGCACCGTGGGCAGCACCAACCACGAGATGACTGAGTTCAGGATCAGGAGGCAGACAGGCAGCAGGGTACGAGCCCCGCCCTTCAGAAAAGCAGACTTCCCTTCACTCAGGAAGTGCTGATGGGCGGGCTCCCCTGGGAGGCCAATCGGAAAGTAAAAGGAGTCCAGGAGAGCTGGCAGTATTTTAAAGAAACCTGACGGAGGGCACAGGAATAAACCGTCTCAATGCGCAGAAAGACTAGCAAGAATGGCAGATGACCAGGTCGGCTTAGCAGGGAACTCTCAGCACGCTAAAACACAAAAAGGCAGCGTGCAAGAAGTAGAAAGTTGGACCAACGACTAGGAAGGAGCATAACAGTACTGCTTGGCATGCAGGGACGAAATCAGGAGGGCCAAAGCACACCTGGAGTTGCACCTCATGAGGGGCTCGGACTAGACGACCTCCTGAGGTCCCTTCCAACCCTCATTTTCTCTGATTCTGTGACCTCTTCCACTGCAGTTTCATCCACCGGTTTTGTTCAAATGAAAGAAAAGACTAGAGACAAATTGTTTCCCGTTACAAAAGCTGCACTGGCTTGTCCCCCTTTTTTTATCTGTTTACTTCTTCAAACAGTTGAAGATAGCACTCGTCTATGGATTATGGGTTTATAATCGCCACGACCACCATTCAGCCCTGTTTTAAAAGTAAGGTATAGTTTACAACCCTCTGTTATAATAGGTGATTTTAATGAGACTGTATTTTTCTTAGGAGAGAGGCAAGAGTTTCTTAGGGTGATATTTTTTACTGGATCCACTGTGTAGTTAAGATCAAGTTAGAAAAGCTTTTAAATGCAAGACAAGCTCAGTCATTTCATTCTTTACAGCTCCTGAATGAATGCTACGTGGTACTAGTGATTTAATGGTCTTTAATATACGACTTTATTCTAGCACTTGATCTCCTGGCACCAAAATCTCCAAACAAGCCTGCCCTGGGGACGCGTGCAGGAGTGGGAGCCACCCCTTCCCTCCCTGCCACCCTCGGATGAGTTGCGGCTCCGTCTCACGTCCTGCCCCACTTCAGCTGGGCAGTGCCTGCCCCTGCCCCAGCCCCACTCCCTCTCTCACTGCGGGGGACCTCAATCTGCGCCCCCATGCCTCTTTCCTTCCCAACACCCCTTCACCCCCACAGACTTACCAGCCAAATGCCGTTCTCCAAGCTGCCAGGCTGCATCTTGGCAATTGGATCAGTATCATCCAATATGGATGGTCTACAATCAGCCATCGGTATCGGCCCAAAACATCTTTATCGGTGCATCTTACTGCTAGTACATCATCAAGAATACATGTACAGTTTTGAAAATATCAATCGTGACAGAGCACAATTTCAAAACTCTATAATTAACAAAGGTTGATAAAATAGTCTTGCACGTTAACACCAAAACCTTGGTGAAGCTATTCATTAAGAGCACAGCACAACAGGGATTTAGGAGGTTACACTCAAACCTAATGTACGCTTGGTATCACCAAAAGGACAACTTAATCCCATCCACTTTTAAACTGGTCAACTGACATATCTGGAGGGGGAAAAAGTTAAAATACAAGATTATTTTTTGTTCTTATTTGAAAATGAGCAGTCTCTCAGCTAATACATTTTGATTTTTTTGAACTGTTACTTGAAAGCAAAAGTACTAATTAATAGCTGATTATGAAAAATCTTTATGAGGAAAATTTGGAGAAAGAGCAGCACAAGAACTACAACTTTGACAAATAGGATGTTAACATGCAAGCCAAGCATCTGTTTAATTCGCATTTTTACTTGAAAGGTTATAAGAAAAGTTCCTACACATCAAAGAGCTACTCAGCACAGCTCACAAAGACATTCTCAAGGACCCAGAGGGACGGCCCTCCATCTTCAGCTCCCTCTGTGCAAAAATGAAGTTTCTTTCCTACCTATGGGGACGTTTTACCATCTTGTAACATCTACACTTTTCCCAGAGCCTTACGAAGGGACTTTGATCCCGAAAGCCTGCAGAAAAGGACAGTTTTCTTGCCATTTTCCAGTTGGTCTAATAAAAGGTATCATTTTGGAACCCAGAGTTCTAGTTTTTTGTATATAAGAAAAGTTAGCAACTTTGCAGTCATATATGAAAGCCTACAGGTACAATAAGAGAGCTTGTGATTTGCACCACTTAGCAGCGCTGTGAGCGATCATATAAACTAGAGGTGCACTGATACCTTGGTCTGATATCGGATCGGTATCAGTACAAATAAAACTGGCTGTATCGGATATCGGCCCGATGGGGCTGATAATTTGGCTGATAAATGCCTGTGCTGTGCAGTCACAGCACAGCACTCAGGAAGCAAGGAGCACATCTGGCAGCGTGGAGAGCTGCCTTCAGCTGGCAAGTCCAGTGTGGTGGAAGGGGAGGAAAGCGGCATGTGGGGGGCAGATCAAGGCTCCCGCTGGTGATGGAGGGGGTGGGGACAGGTGCTGTCCAGGCAGGGTGGAGAGGGGGAGCTCCAGCTTATGGTGGGGGGAGGTGGCTCCCACTGCTACCTGCACTCTGGGAGGGCACGGGCGGGGGGGGGCGCGCCCCTTGGATCTGTGCACGGCAGGGTGGGCTGCAGCCGGGGCTGCGTGGAGCTCTTCTCGGTGGAGGCTGGGCTCGGAGAGGGCGCCGGTGGCATTGGGAGGATGCTGCATCCACCCCAGATTTCACCACCGCTGTGCTCCCAGTGCCACCGCTGCCAGCAGCCCAATGCAGCCCCGGGTTTTCCTGGTGCATGGGTGGAGGTGGGGCGTTGAGCCAGGGCTGCACCGAGTGGCTGGCGGTGGTGGCGCTGGAAGCAGAGCCCTGGCAAAATTTGGGCTGGATGCAGCATCCTCCCAGCACTGCCGGCACCCACTCCAAGCCTAGCCCCTGCCGAGAAGAGCCCCACGCGGTCCTGGCTGCAGCCTGCCCCGTCCCACACAGATCCAGGGGGGCACATGTCCCCCCAGTGCCTTCCCGGGTTGCAAGCAGCGGTGACAGCTGGCCCCCTATCACGAACTCTGGCTCCGTCCCCTGCACCGCGCCTGGGCAGCACCTCCCTCTGCCTCCTCCCTCACCATAGGCGGCGTTGATCTGCACCCCCGCCACGCCCCTTCCCCTTCCCCTTCCCCTTCCCCTTCTCCTTCCCCTTCCACCAGACCGGAGTTAACCAGCTGGAGGTAGCTGTATCGGAAACCAGATCGGTATCAGCAAATATGCCTCCTTAAAGATCAGCTAGCAATATCGGCCCCAAAAATCTCTATCGGTACGCCCCTAATATAAATGCATAACTTCTAAAAAATATTTTAAAGGTATTATTTCGTTATTGTCCCAAATTTCATTAAGCTTTTAATAAACATGAGTATCTTACTACTCAGAAAGAGCTTAACTAATTTCCTTTTTCTCTAAAAGCTGTAAAATGATCAGCAATTAATAAAAAAGCACAGGTTTCTGGGCAGTCTTCAAAAGCCAGAACAACACTGCATGTTGTGTTAGAGTTTGATTGAGTATGTCAGAAAAATGTCTTTATTAAATCCAGCTAAAATGTCTTTATTAAATCCAAAAGCCAATAGCAGATATATAGTGAGTTTAAGCCAGTAGTTTTCAACCTTTTTTTTAGTAAGTGTACCCCCGGCAGCCCCTTCTTTAAAAAGTGTACCCCCAGGGGGGTGGGAGCAGCCGGATGCGGAGCAGGTGGGGGTGGCGAACGGTCAGACGTGGCGGGGGGTGGCAAGGGCCAGACAGAGCAGGGGCACGGTGAGTGGCAGAGCAGCGGCAGCGCAGCTTCTGTGGGCCCCGCTCTCCCTCCGCCCTGGCCCTGCTCCTGTGAGGCAGCAGGTGTGCTACATCTGCGCCCGCCCCTGTACATTCCCTGGGACCTTTCAAATTACCTCCAGGGGTAGGCATACCCCAGATTGACTACACCTGCTTTAAGCAACTGCTCTAAAACACTGACAAAGAACGTTTTGCGTTTGAAAGCTTGTCTAACTTAATTCCAACCATTCAGTTGGTCCAACAAAAGTGATCACACCCAAAAATCCTTGCCTCTTGCATACTTCCTAGATCATCACAGGTAGAACATAACTCTACACAAACGGGTGCTCAAACCACGGGGTGCTCAAACATCGCTCTAAACAAAGGCATGCCAGGGCCCCATCCATCTGTGCAGAGGGAGGCAGGGGGCACGCCAGCCCCAAGACAGCGCAGAAAGGGGGCTTTGTCAGCCTCAACCCGAGCCCAAGGGGCTTGACAAGGCCCCACTACAGCGGCAGGTTGGGGGCATGCCTGTCCCCACAGCAGTCCCATGGAAGGAAGAATGGCCAGGCCTGAAACCAGCCATGCAGGGGAAGAAGGCAAAGCTCCAGAAGAAGAAGTGCAAAGTCCTGAACTTAAGACAGAACAGTCTCATGCACCGCTACAGGCGTGGGACCAACTGGCTAAGCAGCAGCTCCACAGAAAAGGACCCGGGGGTTACAGCGGACAATAAGCTGAATAGGTGCCAACAGTGTGTGCTTGTTGCCAAGAAGGCTAACAGCATACTGGGCTGCATTAGTAGGAGTGTTGTCAGCACTGAGGGAAGTCATTATTCCCCACTTTTCTGCACTGGTGAGGTTACATGTGGAGTACTGTGCTCAGTTTTGTGCCCCCTACTACAGAAGGGATGTGAACAAGCTGGACATTAGGAAAAACTTTCTGACTAAGAGATTGGTGAAGTGCTGGGACGGCTTATCTAGAGGGTGGTGGACTCTTGGAGGATTTTAAGGCCCGGCTCGACAAGTCTCTGGCATGATCAAATTAAGGATGGTCCTGCTTTTAGCAAGGGGTTGGACTAGATGAGTTACTGGAACCCCTTTCAACCCTAGTTTTCTCTGATTTATTAGAAACATTTGGAAAAACAGCAGTATAAGAAACAAAATTGGCGATGTAGCATCCATGGGCATCTACACGCAAACAGCAGCTACCTCCCCATTGCAACACACTCCCCTGGTATAGCGCGCCACTACGGTGAAGTAGCGGCTAAAAATAATCATGTGCCACACACACAGCACAGTAAAGTTGCCATAGTGACACATGTAGATGCGCCCTGTATGTTGTGTTAGAATTTGGTTGAGCGTGTCAGTAACTCAGTTCAAATGTCTTTATTAAATCCAAAAGCCAATAGCAGAGATACAATTACTTTAAACCAATGCTCTAAAAGAGTGACAAAAAGCCTTTCAGTTCAGCTCTGGTGGTGCAGTGGGTTAGCATGTGGTACTTGTAAAAACAACCCTATGGAAGTGCTGCTAAGGTTGTGAGTTCAAGCCTCACCTAGAGCATTTGACTTTTACTTGGGATGCTGAAGCAAGCGTGTGTGCGCCCTTGGCGCCTGTGCCGTGGTAAGGAACCAGCAGCAGCAGTAAGGTGACCTGGGCCAGCTGTAGGGACGTGGGAAGGGGTTTTCTCCCATCCCTATTTAGTTGAGGGGAGAGCAGGAGGAGTCTGAACTCTGCGCATTAGCATCATTGGTTTCAGACCGTGTTCAGGTGAGTGCACAGAAGGGAGTCTTAAGAGAAAGTTAAAGCATTGTGGGTTAGGACACACGGAGGTCAAGGGGAAAGGGACCTGGTGATGGGGGTCTGCTACAGACCACCACATCAAGGAGCAGAGCTAGACTGGGAATGCTTGCGGCAGCTCTCAGAGGCCGTACAGTCTAGGGACATGGTTGTCATGGGGGACCTAAACTACCCTGACATCTGCTGGGAAAAGCAGTCAGCCAAATCCAACCGCTCACCTAACGCAGGAAGTATACGGTCCCACTGGACTTGGTGTTGGCTATGGGGGATGACCTGGTAGGGGAACTACAGATTCGTGGTCACCTTGGGGACAGTGACCACCACTCACTCAATCAAATTTATCATACGGCGTCGAGTGGGTAAGATAATAATAGGATGGAGGTGCTTGACTTTAGGAAGGCTAACTTCAGTGTGCTCAGTTTAACCAGCGATGCACTGCAGGAGAGGAGTATTGGCGAGATGGGAGTCCAGGAAGGGAGGTCGTTCCTAAAGGAAGTGATCCTTCAGGCACAGAGGGAGATGATCCCAGTGCGAGGGAAAGGGGAGAAAGGGGCCAAAAAACTTCCTTGGCTAAACACAAACATCCAGAAGAGCCTAAGGGCAAAAAAAAAAAAGAAGGCATATAGGTGGTGAAAGCAGGAGGAAGCTACCAAGGAGGAGTGTATCTACTTGGCCTGCACTTGCAGGGTGGCAGTTAGAAAGGCCAAAGCAACTACAGAGCTGAGGCTGGCAACACAAATTAAAGACAACAAGAAGTCTATTGTCAGGTATGTAGGGAGCAAAACGAAGGCGCAGGGCAGCACAGGACCCCTACTGAAGAAACACGAGCAATTAGTGACAGACAGGGGGGACAAGGCTGAGCTATTCAATGAGTTTTTTGCCTCAGTGTCCTTGAACAAGGGTCAAGATCAGTCTCCTAACAGGTTCTTAGATGGGATCAGAGGGATACCAGCCTACCAACTGTCGGCGCTGACGTGGTGCAGAGTCACTTGGATGGACTGGATGTGTTTAAGTTAGCAGGCCCAGACGCGCTGCATCCGCGAGTACTGAAGGCATTTGCCAGTGTCATTGCAGAGCCACTGGCACGGCTGTTTGAGCACTCGTGGCACTCGGGTCAGGTCCCAGAGGACTGGAAAAGGGCCAATGTGGTCCCCATTTTCAAGAAGGGGAGGAAAGAGGATACAAGTCATTATAGGCCAGTCAGCCTCACCTCCATCCTTGGAAAAGTCTTTGAAAAGATTATTAAGGATCATATTTGTGGGAGTCCAGCGGGAAAAATAATGCAGCAGGGCAACCAGCATTGATCCGTAGCAGGTGGATCATGCCTGACTAATCTGGTTTCATTTTATAACCAGGTCACAAAATGCTGATGCAGAAGTAGAGGTGGATGTTGGTTTTTTTTATTTTAGGAAGACCTTCGATTCCGTATCTCATCCCATTCTCTTAAATAAATTAAGAGGCTGTGACTTAGATGTTTACACGGTCTGGCAGGTGGCAAATTGGCTTGCGGGTCGCACCCAGAGAGTGGTAGCAGACGGGTCGGTATCGACCTGGAAGCATCTGGGTAGTGGGTTCCCACCGGGCTCAGTCCTTAGACCTGTACTCTTCAGTGTCTTCATCAGTGACTTGGATGTGGGCGTGAAGTGTCCTCTGTGCAAGTCTGCAGATGATACCAAATTGTGGGGTGAAGTAAGCACTCTGGAGGGTAGGGAATGACTGCAGGCAGACCTGGACAGGTTGGAAAAGTGGTCTGAACACAACAGGATGCAGTACAACAAGGACAAATGCAGAGTACTGCACCTAGGACGTAAAGATATCCAGCGCACCTACTGGCTAGGAAATGACCCTCTCAGCAGCGCAGAAGCGGAAAGGGATCTCGGAGTCCTAGTGGACTCCAAGATGAGCGTGAGTCGTCAGTGTGACGAAATCATCAGCAAAGCTAACTGCACTTAATCGTGCATCAGCAGATGCATGACAACTAGAACCAAGGAGGTGACACTTCCCCTCTATGCGGCACTGGTCAGACTCCAGATGGAGTACTGCGTCCAGTTTTGGGCACCATACTTTAAGAAGGATGTGGACAGCTTCAAGAGGGTCCAGAGGAGAGCCACTTGTACGGTTAAGGGTTTACAGGCTAAGCCCTATGAGGGGCGACTAAGGGATCTGGACCTCTTCAGCCTCCACAAGAGAAGGCTGAGAGGTGATCTTGTGGCCAACTACAAATTCATTAGGGGGGGCGCAGCAAGGAACCGGAGATGCTCTGTTCACCAGGATGCCTCTTGGGGTAACAAGGAACAATGGTCACAAACTGACAGAGAGCAGATTTAGGCTAGACATCACAAAAACTTTCTTCACGGGAAGGGTGGCCACAATTTGGAATGGGCTTCCAGGGGAGGTGGTGCTCTCCCCTACCTTGGGAGTCTTTAGGAGAAGGCTGGATAGGCATCTGGCTGGGGTCATCTGACCCCAGCACTCTTTCCTGCCTAGGCAGCGGGTCGGACTCAATGGTTTGTTGAGGTCCCTTCCAACCCTAGCATCTATGAATCTATTAATTTATGAATCTTGTGTTTGAAAGCTTATCTAACTTATAGATTCATAGAAGTTAGGGTCAGAAGGGACCTCAATAGATCATCGAGTCCGACCCCCTGCATAGGCAGGAAAGAGTGCTGGGTTTAGATGACCCCAGCTAGATGCCTATCTAACCTCCTCTTGAAAACCCCCAGGGTAGGGGAGAGCACCACCTCCCTTGGGAGCCCGTTCCAGACCTTGGCCACTCGAACTGGGAAGAAGTTCTTCCTAATGTCCAGTCTAAATCTGCTCTCTGCTACCTTGTGGCCATTATTTCTTGTAACCCCCCCGAGGCGCCTTGGTGAATAAAACCTCACCAATTCCCTTCTGTGCCCCCGTGATGAACTTATAGGCAGCCGCAAGGTCGCCTCTCAACCTTCTCTTGCAGAGGCTGAAGAGGTCCAGGTTCTCTAGTCTCGCCTCGTAGGGCTTGGTCTGCAAGCCCTTAACCATACGAGTGGCCCTTCTCTGGACCCTCTCCAGGTTATCCACATCCCTCTTGAAGTGTGGCGCCCAAAATTGCACACAGTACTCCAACTGCGGTCTGACCAGCGCCCAATAGAGGGGAAGTATCACCTCCTTGGATTTGTTCGTCATGCATCTGCTGATGCACGATAAAGTGCCATTAGCTTTTCTGATGGCTCCGTCACACTGCCGGCTCATGTTTATCTTGGAGTCCACTAGGACTCCGAGATCCCTTTCTGCTTCCGTGCCACCCAGCAGGTCATTCCCTAGGCAGTAGGTGTGCTGGACATATTTCCTCCCTAGGTGCAGCCCTTTGCATTTCTCCTTGTTGAATTGCATTCTGTTGTTTTCTGCCCATTTGTCCAACCTGTCCAGGTGTGCTTGTAGCTGTTCCCTGCCCTCCGGCGTGTCCACTTCTCCCCACAGCTTTGTGTCATCTGCAAACTTGGACAGAGTACACTTCACTCCCTCGTCCAAGTCGCTGATGAAGACATTGAGGAGTAATTTAATTCCAACCATACAGTTGGTCCAATAAAAGTCACCACACCCAAAAAATCCTTGCCTTTTGCATACTTCCTGGATCATCACAGCTAAAACACCACTCTTAACAAAGAGTGCTCAACCTTTTTGTCTGGTGAGATGGATGGGCAGTGCCCAATCCATATGCAAGCAGTACGCAGTCAGTGGTTCCAATCTGGGGCCCAAGGAGTTCATGACAGGGCCCCATCCAGCTGTCCAGAGTGGGGTAGGGCACAGCCCAGTCCTGATCCAGCATGAACAGGGATTTTTGGCCAGCCCCAATCGAAGCCCATGGAGGGAGGAAAGGTAGGGGCATGACAAGAAACCAATCCAAAGGCAATGGGGGAGGGGGAGGGGGGTATCTCACCAGAAGAAAGAGTTTAGACAGGTGAGAAACCCTCAAATTTCCCAACTGTGGGGAGCCCAATGGGGCAGATATCATAGCTCCACAGGCTGCAATTGGCCCAAGGACCAGAGGCTGAGCACCCGTGCTCTAACACTATCATCAAAACGCTATAACAATATTTATTATGCTTGCCAGCATTGAATCCGAACACTTACAGCTGGGCTCGCAGGAAGATCCTAGCTATCCCACGCTGCCTGACTCCCAGGGAAGCTCACTAGCAAAGAATCCACCTCTCCCACCTCTTCCCCTCCACCCCCAATCTCTCCCACTGTCATCTTCTTCAGAGCTAGCCCTTAATTCCACACACATCTAGCTTGTCATTCCCCAGACACACAACCTTCATTCCAGCCTGCCTGCAAGTCACTGCTTGGGTGACTGGAGGCAGCAGGCACACGTGTGTCTCTGCACACACATCCCCATGGCCTGCATGCACCCAGGCAGGGTCCTGGGAGTAGCACCAATAGCTGGATGCAGGTAAGCGTATGATCAGTGGGGGTTGGAGGTCCGGGACTTGGGGACTGTGTGTGCGTGGGCAGGGGGGATGGGTACCTGCCAGATATGGGGGAAGATAGCCGGGCGTCAAGGCTGCATCAGGGCAGGGGGGACGGGAGGGGTAGGCGCCTGCCCCTTCAGCAAGAGAAGGAGGCATCGGGGGGAGCTGCATAGGTGGGCTGGTGGCACTTGGGCTGGTGCTCATACTTGTATGGGCAGAGCAACTGGGAGACGCTGCTGGGGGGACGGGCTGGAGGGACCATGACCAGGCTGCCTAGTGAGGCATGGCAGCCCCAGACCAGGGCGGGGGGGGGCCGCCACAGGCCTCCCCTCCTCCCTCCAGCCTGTGCTGGGGCTGGACTCTCTCCGCTGAAATCCGCACGAACTGCGGGACTTCGGCCCGAATGGCACAGGGGCAGCTGGGGGCTCCCTTTAGCAGGGCTGGGGGAAGGCAGGTGGGGACTGGCCACTGATCTTCATAAATAGGTCCTGGTACAAAAAACGTTGAGAACCACTGTCCTAGACCTCCCATCCCTTTAACGGGTATTTATTTCCTTGCCATTGTACACCCACCTTTTCTCTTACATTAGCATATCACTTCATCCTGCCAACTGAAGCATTTGGATTGTCTGTCTGGCTGCCTCTCTCAAGTCATACTTTCCTGAAACTGTCCTGCTTGAACCTGAGATGATAAAATAACACACTACCTGTTACTTTACAGTTCTTAATTCCTAGATGTTTCATTTTTTTAAAAGTTACAGTAATCAAATAGTCAAATAATTTAGGAGCTATGATGCTATGCGATTGCCAGGTCAAGGTTAAGTGCAGTTTTAGTAAAAAGAAAACCCTTCTTTCTCTAAATCAGATTTGCTTAGTATATAAGGGAACAGGTGGAAGAAATGGGGTGGTTTTTTTTCATCCCACACCTACAATTTGAATTTAAAAGCCAAACTGACCTCTTGCCTATTTCTACATCATGACAGGTGGTAAAAGAAGATATTCTTGCAGAATCGTTTTTCAGATTTTGTTCTGTTCAATCACTTCCCCAAAGTCCCCCCTCCCTGTGTTTTTCCTTTTTGGTCCAAATCCTCCAACCAAGAGAGAAAGAGAACGGTCCCAAGGCTTAAAAGTGTAATTTATCAGCATGAAGCTCATGTGTGTTTGCACAACAACCAGTGCAATCAGTGGGCTAATGTGGCCTACACACAGTACCAAAATAAAACTAACCTGTAAAAACTCCAGTATCCCATGCTGTATCTATTAAGTCTCATTTCCTTTGTTTGGTTTACTCTAGCTAAGCAAATGAAGTCATAATACTAGACTGATTAGCGGCTTTAAAGGTAAGACCTGCCTTAGCTTTGCTGTATATTTGTAAAACTAGTTTCACACCCCACTTCTGCAAATGATTATGCAAACATTTAGCCTCATGCGCTAATAGTCTTACCGAGTTTAACAGCTCATTTGTCGAAAACTATGCACACACAGACTTGGCCTTCGAATACAAATGGAGCTTTTTCAGACTATATCTTTTCAGGATAAGAACTAACAAACAGGCCATAGTGACAAATGCAGTTGCGTCGACATAAACGGGAATTTTCATTTCATTTACACACACCCTAAGTCTTTATTTGCATTTGTACAGCATCTGCTACAACAGAACTTTAGTCAGGATTGTCACCTCTCCTCATGGAAGGACGTACAAATAATTAACACAGTAATCAACTATCATGGTTATCTAGTATACAGAATATGTAACAGGGCACTGGGATGTGCCTGACCCTTTAGGAGAGCAAGCAGCCTGAGAGGCTGCTTTTAGGGGGCAGGGGGGAGCTAATGAGGGACTCACCTGGCTGGAAGAGGGCTCAGGCTGGAGCTACATGAGCCCCGAGTCTGCACCAGTCTCTTCGTTTCCCCCCAGCTACTGCACAGTGCAGAACTCCTGGCTCCGGGTCCCTGAAGGGAACTGGATTTTGGCTAAACAACTCTACAGGTCTGGAAACAGAGGCAAGTTTCTTGGACTGAGGAAGACTGGGTTTACAGGCAAGTGGTCTTTATGTTACACCTCTAAAGACTGAGGTGTCTGCCAGACGGCGGTGATGTTTCTTATTGATTTATGTTTAGCCTTGAACCCTGGGGGTGCAGACTCAAGGCTTGCTTAGAGAGCCAGTATCCCAGGAGCCCTCACACTGAGGGTGGGACCCAGGGAGGGGTCCCAGCACTGAAAAAAGGCTGAGACCCAGATCACGAGGTCCAAGAGGCCCAGAGCCACCTGTGTCCAGGGCTGGGCGGTGGAGGGGTCTGGGAGCTCAAGGGGGCAGAGTGCATAAGAAGGAAAATCAAAGGGAGAACATCTCTGAGGCTTAGGGCGTGGAGTAGGGGAGGAAAAGGAACCACACCGTTTGCCCTTAAGGCTAGGTCCCTGTAGGGCACCTGTAGTCAGGCCGAGAGGAACCTACCAAGGTTGGATGTCTGGATAGTGGCCAATGGGGCCTCAGACCCAGGGGAAACTTACTGGATTCGGGCTCACTCTAAGGCCTGCTAGCAGCCTCCTTGAATCAACCTGTAATATTAAGAGCAAGGCACGGCTGGTGAACAATGAAGAGAGAGTGACATTAGAGCTGGAGCCAGGCAGGAGCAGCAAGGCCGCTAGGGGTGTCATGGCAGCCCCTGTGGCTGTGAGCCTGTCACAGAGTACTTCTAGTTTTTCCTTTGAAAGGAAAATATAAAGTAGTGATAAAATTATGATCGCATAATCTGTGATTCCATGACTCGTTTCTTTAAAATTGGTTTAATGGACCACCGATAGTACAGTGCAGCCCCAACACAGCAGGCCAGACTGCCAGTGGCCAATACATTCACGGGCTGGATCCAGGTGTTCCTGCTCTGGCACGTGGCTGGGCACCATCTGGCCAGGTGGGGGACAAACTGGCTTCAACACAGCCCTGATGGGGAAAGGAGCTTGACCCATCCTTGTCAAGAGGGAAAGAAGGCTAGCCAGGTGACCCCGTAGGGAGGGAAAGAGTGCGTGGCCTGGCCCAACCCGGCCCTGCAGGAAAGGAAGGGGACACGGTCCAACCCTGATCCCGAAGTGGGGGAACGTGGCCCAGGCCCACAGGGGAAAGAGGCATAGCTTGGCTCAGACCAGCCATGCAGGTACTGGGGCTTGGGGATTTGGCAGGGGAAGTGGTGGGGAGGCTGTGTTCATGGCCACCACTCGCTTGCTGCCAATTCCCCAGACCCATGGGGAGCCCCACAAGCCAGATGTGATGGCTCCATGGGGCTGCATTTGGCCCAGGGGATGGAAATTGAGCAACCCTTGTCTCGTAGATGCATAATACGTCAATTTGTATTTGCTTACAGAGATAATTAATAAAACATAAATATCAATGAAATGTTAGTTAAAATCTCAAAAGATTAAAAAATACCTGTCAGCATTTTCATTTTTACACTCTGCCTTGTATGGATAGCCATTTTAATAATATAACATTAGGTATCGTTTTCAAAAGATCCTGCCTGTTGGAAAATATGCATAAGTGGAGCAGCTGTAAATGCTTCACAACAAGTCGTAGCGCTGAAAGAAGAAGAAAAAAAAATTAATTTCTCAATTAGTGAATTATGACTATGCAAAGGGTGTGGGAAATGACATTTCAACCCTCACCTAGCCAGATATTGTGCCTATTTAAATAAAATTGGTTTTAAAAAGTTATCAACACAAGCTACACCAAGAAAAGCACCTGTGAATTGGTGTGCACTACTTAAATTGACCAGATTGAGTAAACCAGAGTTAAACTGGTTCAACTTCTTGTGTAAGCAAAGCCAGAGGCATAACCAGGAGCGTCAGTGCCCGGGGGAGACAGCGCCGAGCGCTGGAGCGGGAGGTGAGGAGCGTCGAGCGCTGGAGACTCCCTGAAAACCGGCAGTTTGTTCAGTAACGAACTAACTGCAACTTGAGGCCTTTAGGCCTACGCTGAATGAAACAAGGAGACAATTTCAGTCCTACTTAATGTCTTCACTGGAGCGTGTCTGAAATCAGTCCCCATTAACAGGCATGAAAAATATACCCAGGTGCTACTGAAGATGCTGTCGAGAAAGCGATCATCGTGGCTTCCTGTACCTAGTACGGGGGTTTCTCAGCCTCTTTCGGCTCCAGACGCCCGTCTGCAACTGGCCTGAGTTTTGTGGCACCTGCTTTTCAAAAATTAATTTCACTGTTTTTCATTATGAAAAATAGTGGACTGACGCCCACCCCTACCTCTTGCCACAGCAGATACGAACGGCTTCTGATGCTACGGCTTCCTGCCGGAAACCTCGTGAATCGCATGCAGGTGTTCACATGCCTCACAGAGCTGACTGACTCCCAGCCCTACTCACGCACTCGGTGTGTGAGCCCATGCAGCCATGTACATGCATGCACGTGTGTGTGTGTGTGTGTACATGCACACGCATCTGCATGTGTAGGTGTATACACACAGTGCACCTGTAGCACATAGGGTACAGCGTGCCTGCAGGTGCATACTGCGTGTGTGTGCATGCAGGTGTGCGCAAACAGGCAGACATGTATGTGCACTGCCACACGCACTCTTTCCATGTATGTATACTGACATGCACACCTATGTGTATACGTGTACAAGTGTATATGTGGAGGTCCACGCCCCCGCCCCCGTACACACACCCGTGGGCAACCCCTCGCAGCCGAGGACGACCCGCTCTCACGAGGCCAGTCCCGGTCCCGGACTCCAGCGCTGCCCCCCCCCCCGTGCAGAGACCCGGCCTCCCTCGTGTCGGGGCGGCGGGGTGTGGAAGCGGGCCTGAGGCGGCCTCCACACGCTGCCTCCGCCGCCCCCCGCCGCTCCTGCCGCGTTTCCGGGGCGACGGACGCAGTCCCGGCCCTACCGGCAGCGGCGCGGGGCGGGGCCTGAGCGCGGGCACGTGACTGCCGCCTCCCGCCGCTCTGGCCCGTCCCCGCCGCCCAGCCGGCGCTGCGCTGCGCACGCGCAAACCCCCTTACTCCTCCCCCCGCCCCCCTCCCATGTAGTGACGCGCAAGCTCCCCATTGGCCGCGGCGCAGGTGGGCGGGCTGAGGGCGGGCGGGGCGGAGAGGCTGTTGAACCCCCGTCGTGTGCTGTGGGCGATGGACGCGCGGGGGGCGGGTCAGCGCGGAGGGGCGGGGCCAGGGGTAGTGGGCGGTCGGAGCAGGGCTGCGAGAGGGTGTGCATCCCGCGGGGTAGGAGCGGGCAGGGCACGGGGGTGTGTGTCATTGCAGCCTGGCCCCTAGAGAGCCCGATGTGTCCTGTGTGTCACACTGCAGCAGGGCTCGAGCAGCTTTCCCTCGTGGCCCGGCCCGGCCCGGCCCGGCCCGGCACCACCGCATCCACACAGGGGAGAAGCCACATCACTGCTCTGAGCGTGGGAAGAGCTTCACCTACTCCTGCAGCCTGTGCCGAGCACCGGTGCATGTCACAGGGAGAAGTGACATGGGTGCTCTGAGTATTGGAAAGGCGTCACCCGCCTCTCCCACCCAGCCTGGAACCGGCACATCCACACCCAGAAGCATCCCTAGTTGTGCCGGCAGTGCAGGAAGGGCTTGGAGATGTGTGCCTGCTCAGCACCCAGCAGGGCTGCGTTCAGACAAGCACCCTCATGCTGGTGGGCTGCAGAAGGAGGTCCCCCAGGCTTTGTCCCTTGTAGGGCACAGCGGGAGTCCCGAGCCCAGAGGCTGGCCCCCAAGGTGTCATTGTGGGGGAAGGGGGTGAAGAGGAAACGCCTCAGGCAGAGGTCAGCCCGATGGAGGGGAAGGAGCGGAGGAGGAGGTGATCTTTGCATCAGCCTGGGAGCCTGTGCATTCCCCATCAGTCTCTAACAGTACTCCCAGGGGAAGAAGTGCGTTCACGCTAGGCTGCCCTCCCCCACACAGCTGACTTCAAGTGACACCCGGGCACTTTTCTTCGCTGCCTCCCAGCTTTCTCCTTCCTCCTGGTCCAGGGGTCTGGTGTATGAGCCCTGAGTTGCAGGGAGGAGTGCATTCCCTACCCTCCTCCCTGACCTCGCCTTTCCTCACCACCACATCACCCCTCTCCCACACCTGCCCATGCCCAGTGGGGTCTGCAAGGAGCTGCTTCTGCCACCCCCGGAGCCTTTTTGGCCTGTTTTGCTTCTCAGCCTGTGCAGAGCTGTGCCCCACGGGGTGCGTGCTGCTCCCCTGCCCTCCTCCCCTTCGCTGGATTCTCTCTCCTGCATTCCCTGCTACTACAGCCCAGAACTGGACGTGCCCCCGCTGGGGTTGATCTCTGTGTCCTCTCCCGAGCTGTGCAGTGGGAACAGACCTGGGCCCACAACCTTTCCAGGGCAGATCTCTGTGTGACTTCCCAGCCCCTTCCCTTTCTAAATGATCCACCACAATCCAGAGGTTGTTGCTAACCCTGGGAGCAGGACGGGGCTGTCATGGGGTAGGGGGATGGGTGTCCAGGTCGTCTATGAAGACATTGAAGAGTCCGGGTCCGAGAACAGCACCTTGGGGGACGCCAACCTGAGCAGACCCGGTCTCGTTAGTCCCTGCTCGTAGGGAAGGCCCTCCGTACCGTTGTCTCTGGCCCTGCTCCAGTTCCCCTAGATCCTGCTGGACGTGCGGGGACCAGACCTGGGCACAGGATTCGAGGTGTGGGTGCACCATGGGTTCATAAAGGGGCATCGTGATGCTTTCGATCTTGTTCACAATTCCCTTCCTCATCAGCACTCACATTTTCCATTGCTTTCTTCACGGTGGCTGGGCATGGAGCTGATGCTCTTATTGAACTCTCCACAATCACTCCCAGGTCTCTTTCCTGTGTGGTAACAGTTCACATGGAGCCTGTTGTGGTGTCAGTCCCATTTATACAATTCACATTCAAATGCGTTCCTGGCCCATTCCACTCAGATCAGGATCCCGTGGCCAATAAAGTAGGAAAACTGAGTCGTGGGCGACCAGTGCAAAACCCCACACTTGGGAGGGAATAATTGCACTCACCAATCCCGCCTGAGGAACGCATAGCCAGGCTGTAGCCCTGCAGAGATGAGGTGGGGGGAACCAGGGGCCGTGGGCTGGATCCGAGCCAGCCGTGTGCTTTGGTGGTAAAAGAAATCAGCATCCTCCTGAGCAGCATGAGGAGGAGCGCCCCTTGCAAACCAAAGGCAGGGATCCCCCAGCACTGGGGAGACTCCCCTGGAGTCCTGTGTCCGGTTCGGGACCCCGCACTTCCAGAAGGAGGTGGGCAGGTGGACAGAGGCCAGCAAAGAGGGACCCAAAGGATGAGGGGCCTGGGAGGCAGGGGTGGGGGGGAGAGGCTGGAAGAGCTCAGGGGATTGAGTCTGGAGAAGAGAAGACTGAGTGGGGTTTGACCCCAGTCTTGGGGCAACGACAGAGAAGATGGAGACAGGCATTTCTCTGTGGCTGTCAGGGACAGGACTAGGAACAATGGGCTCCAGCTGCAGCAGGGGAAACTGAGGCTGAAGAGGAGGAGGAGTGGGCTGGTAGTGCCCTGCTGGAGCTGCGTGGCAGAAGATGAACTCAGGAGATGCCAGGTAGAAATCATGCCCCACTTCAGGGGAAGACTGGCCCTGCTCCCCCTCTCTGCCCCAGCTCACCACCTCCAGCAGTCTGGGAAGGGTGTGCACACACACCCACTCCATGATGCAGGACAGTGTGCACCCCACCCCCTATGCAGGAGGATGAGCATATACACACATGCACACCCTGTGCAGAAAGGATGCATGTGTGCATGCATATACCCCCCGTGCAGGAAGGCACACATGTGCATACCCCTGTGCAGGAGGATGGGCAACCCCCCCACATGCAGGACGGCAAGCACACACACATGCACACCCCGTGCAGGAGGTTGGACAGGTGCACACCCACCCCCTCCCCCACAGACTGCCCCTGAGTGGGTGCAACTGGACAGTGGGGCCGAGGGAGGGGAAGGGCAGCTGAGGGAGAGGGTAGGGGTTGGGCACCAGACCGTCACCTCCGCCTGCTCCTGCTGCCCCCAGTGCAAGCCCCACTGCGCCGGCACCACCCCCTGCTCCTGGGGAAACTGAGGCTGGAGAGGAGGAGCAGGGCTCTGTGCTCATGTGGAGGGGTGTGCAAGGGGCATGGGAGTCCAGGCCTGGGGGAGAGAAGGTGTGTGATCTGAGTGTGCAAGAGGCGGGGTAGTCCAGGCCTGGAGAAGAGAAGGTGTGTGCCCTGCATGTGCAAGGGCCGAGGGAGTCCGGACCCAGGGGAGAGGTGTGTGGTTGGGTGAGGGGAAGCTGGGCCTGGCTGCCCCTTGCCCTCTTGGTCTGTGCACAGCTGGCCTGGGGCACCCCCAGCCCCACGCCGGGCAGCCCCTGCCTCGTGCCCACCCCCACGGCCGGGGGGCCTCTCCCCTGCTGCCCTGGGGAGGCAGCGCCCAGCAGCCGGGCAAGGGCCTCCTGGGTCTGGCACCATGTGGCAGCTCCCCAGCACAGTCCTGGGCTCAGTCCTGCCCCTGCAAGCGGGGACGCCCAGCCCTGCAGCCAGCCCCAGCCCAGCCCAGTGCCCCTTGGCACGAGCAGCTTTGGGCCCTGGTGCTGCTGCCCGGTGCCACGGCCCCCCGACACGTGGGTGCTGCCCGGACACAGCGCCTGTCCTTGGCCCGGGATGTGGCTCCGGTCCAGGCTACATCCAAGGCCATGTGGAAACAGGAGCGGCTCCTGGGGCTGGATCCGTGGGGCAGGAGCAGGGGCCGTGCCCTGGCCTGCGGGGCTGGACCCCCTTGTTAGCACTTGCTAGGCCTCTGAGCTCCCAGCTGCCCCCACCCCAGGCTCCACCTGCGTGAGGCCGGGCTCAAGCAGGGCCCCGAGTGTGGGGGAAAGCACGTGTGTGACTTGGTGGGAGCAGACGTGGGGAAGCAGGCCCCTGCTCCCTGTGCGCGCTGCTCTGCTGCAGCTGAGGCCGGGCGCCTGGGGACCGTCCTTTCTGTGCTGGGGGGCGCTGAGGCTCAGGCAGGGCCGTCCCGGGACTGGCTCTGAGGCCTATCACCTTCCCCTTCCTCCCCCCGTGGTTTCAAGTCATCACTGCTAAAATCCTGCACAGCTTCTGGTTGATTTTTACCAAGCCAGGCTTGCAAACCCCTCCCAGCCTGGGAAAAGAAAAGAAAAGAAAAGAAAAGAAAAGAAAAGAGAAACACTTGGCTGCCAGGGATAAACCAAGCAACTCCTCACCTGAAGGATCTCTCACAAGGAGGATCTGGAGGGACACTGCACTTCAATACGGATCCAGGAAGAGGCGATTGCCATTTACACCAGCCCAACCTAGCTACAAAGGACAAGCCAGAGTACGGCGCAGGTTCATCCTAGAAAACCGATCTACTTTTTATCTGCAGATCCAGAGTCTTTCCCTGCACCTTTCTTCTGGGAGGAACCTGACAGGCTTCAGTGTCCAAAAGGAGGGGGAGAAAACCCTGGGGTTAGAGAAACCCACTTGCGGAAGAGAAGGGCAGGGACGTTTGGACATCCACGGAAAGGGGCTGCGGAGAAAGGAGGTGCTGTCCTGCAAACCGCTCAGGAACTACGAGCCGTCAGGTGAACAGGAATAAGTAGGTGGCGAAGTACAGGCGTCGTTCCCCCGATACGCATCCAGGAAAGCCGGCAGGGACCTGCTCTCCAGCCCAGCCCAGCCCAGGGGAGCACTGGATGCAGCGACCCCTCAGCGCAGCTGGGTTTTATGGTGCGGTCGTGTGCTGGCTGTAAAGTCCAGGCAGGCAGGGCTACGAGAAGGGGCCTTAGCACCTGACCCCCCAGTCTCCTACCTTCACGTGGCTGAGGAGGGGCTGGAGGAGCCCCCCTCCGAGCACAGGACGCTGCGGGGCTCTTCCCCGGACCCCCGGGGGCTCCGGCCCTTCCCCCCACTGCGCAGCCCAGCCTGCCCCAGGGCCGGGCGGGATACTGTGCGCGCGCGCGCGCGTGTGTGTGTGTGCATACATGTGTTTGTGCATGCATGTCTGTCTGCATCCGTATGTATGCATGTCTGCGTACACACGTGTACATGTCTGCATGCATGCATGTGTGCGCGTCCATGTGTTTGTGTGCAGGCACATATCTGTGTGCATGCAGGTGTGTGTGCAGGTGTGTCTGTGCACGTGCATGTATGTGCATGCATGTGTCTGTGTGCACATGTGCATGTCTGCACGCACGTGTGTGCATGTGTGTTGTGCATGCATGCATCTGCATACATGAGCTTGTGCTTACATGTGTCTGTCTGCTTGCATATGTCTGCATGCATGCATACATGTGTGCATGCATGCGTCTGTGTGCCTACATGTATGTGCGTGCATGTCTGCATGCATACACATGCATGTGTCTGTGTGCATTCATATGTGTGCATGTGTGTGTGCATGTGCACCTGTACATGCTTAGGTGTGCACGCACAAGTCTGTATGCACGAGTGTGCTTCTGGGTTTCTGCACACATGTGTGTGCAGGTGTATGTATCTATGTGTGTGCATGTCTACATGCATGTGTCTGTGCGTGTCTGTGTGTATGTGTTTGTGCATCCATGTATGTTCTTTCATGTCTGTGCATGTGTGTGAATGTCTGTGTGCATGTGTGCGTGTCTGTGTGCGTATGTGAATGTGTCTGTGTGCGTGCCTGCATGTGCCTGTGCGTGCATGTGTGCATGTGTGTGCGTGCATGTTTGTGGGGGTGTAGGCTGAAGCTGTGTTGGTCTAAGGACCCAGGCAAGCAAGGTTCCTTGGGTGAATTGGATATCTTTTATGAAACCAACCCAAATAGGTGGAGACTAGTTATTAAGCAAGCTTTCGGGCTCAAAAACCCTTCGTCAGGCTAAGGGATGTCTGTGTGCATTCATATGTACCTCCGTGTGTCTGTTCATGAGTCTGCATGTCTACGTATCTGTGTGCACGTGAGTGCCTGCATGAGTGTGCGTGCATGCGTGTATGCATATGTGCATGTGTCTGTGTGCATGTGTGTATGCATGTGCACACGTGTTTGTGCGTGTGCTCCTCTCTGCATGTGCACATGCCTGTCTGTGCATGTGTGTCTGTGTTCATGGCAGGGAGAGTGTATTTGTGTCTGCGTGTCCATGTGCAGAGAGTGTGTGTGTAGAGTGCATGCCTGCCTACATGTGTGCATATGTCTGTCCATGTGTGTGCGTGTGCATGCATCTGTGTTAATGGCATGGAGAGCGTGTTAATGTGTGCACGTGCAGAGCACGTCTCTGTCTCTGTGTGCATGTGTCTGTGCATGCGTGTGCCTGTGTGTATGTGTGTGTGTTCATGGCAGGGAGAATATGCTTGTGCCTGCGTGCCCATGTGCAGAGAGATGGTGCGTCATGAAGGACACGTGCCCACAGCGGCGACGGGAGCGGGGCAGTGGTAGTGGGAGAGTGGCGGGGCTAAGCGGGAGCTCCCTCAGACGGCACTGGCGCTGGCATCGGTCGGGGGGTGGGGGGAGGTGGCGAGCGCTGGCCAGGGGGCAGCGACCACCCACAGACCTTGCCAGCAGTGTGGGCAGTGCCTTTTAGTAGGGGGTGCACCGCCACGCTCAGGGGGCGCATGTGCACCTGTGTGCACCCCCACACATCGCCCCTGTGCTAAGTAGAGTGTGTGCCTGTCTGTGTGCACGCCTGTGTGTGAGTGTGTGTGTATTAGCCATAATGGGGGAGGGGGGATTGGTAGCAGGGAGAAGAGGGGGGCATGTGCCTCCCACCCCCAGCCCAGCAGGGTCTTCTGTGACAAAAGGGGTTTGATCTGATCTTCTTATGCTGCTGCTCCTGTCCCTTTAGTAGCACACCGAGAGGGCATCGAATCATCAAACCCGGGACTGGAAGAGACGTCGGGGCCATCCAGTCACCCCTGCTCGAGGCGGGATCACCCCTACAAACTCGGCCAGCCAAGCATCAACCCTGCTCTCACGCCTTGGCAAGCATGGAGATTGCACAACTCTCCGGGTAGCCCCTTTCCGTGCTCAAAAAAACCTGAAAAAATCGCCCTCATATAGTGCGAAAGGACTTGTATCGAACCTAAATGTCCCCTGCTGCAATTCTTGATTTCCTCTGAGTCTGTTTCTGTGGTTGAAGAAAACAGGACACGTCTCCGTCCTCTCCATGGCCACCGCTCAGGGATTTGAAGACATCGAGCTCTTGAGGACTAATCTCACAACACAGTCGTTCAACCAAGATCCGTCCGTCTTCCAATCCGTTCATCTAAAACGAAAGAGATAGCGCGGTTATGGTTAAGGAACCAGGCAGGAAAGGTAAAATGAGGATGGCAGAGAAGGAGCACTACCTAAAGGCGCAGTAAGCACATGATATCCATGAAAGAGCCTCTTCAGCCGCAGCTCTGGTGCAAGGGCTGTTTGACCAAAGGCAGAAGAGGGAGATCCAGGGCACGGATCTGGTTAAACAGTTCTCCCTCCAGAAAGGGAAAAGGCTTGAAGAGAAACTGGGGGAAGTTGCCCATGAAAGCGGTGCAACGCTGAGACACTGGGAGGACCCACACGGTCAAAGGGCCGACAGTAGGCAGCAAGTAATACAGTGTATTCCCCAGTGCAGAGCTGGGAGCAGCGGGAGCCCCCGGCCTCCAGAAATAGAGGTTAGAGTCACCGCAGGGAGCACGTGTGAGACAGACCTGGGCCGTCTGTTCTTGTGCACAGACAAGAAATGGTGTTCGTTAGGACCTGGTGTTGGAGTCCCTTTCCTCACCCGATGTCACAGTGCCCTGGAGGGAAACCCTGGCAGGGGCCAGTCCTGTGCGAAGTCCCTCGTTGTGAGCACCATCAGGCCGCGTGCAAGCCCAGCCCTGTCTCACACCTGGAGGCTGATGCAGCGGTGCGGCCGGACACGGCCGAGACGTGCACGCGGGGAGACCCGGAGAAGGTGACGCGCATCACAATGGCCCCTTCTAGAACCGGCTCGTTGCCGTGCGGCTCCTGGAGACGCGCACAGCAGTTGGACTGCTCCCGAGCCGACACTGCTTGGAGTCAGGTCACACCTGTGTCCTCGGTGTCACCCTGACCGCAAGGGTAAGAGTGGGCAAATGAGGGGGTGTTTGCACCCACACTTGGGGGGTCGTAGGGGTGGGTGACTTGTGGCTGGGGGAATTGTCACTTTTATGCTTTCGTTTCTTTCCTAAACATGACTTCAGTCCGCTTCAGTACAAGCCAAGGGCTGAAGACGAGGTGTGCTGGCCTGACATGGGGAGGCGGGGGGAGTGCTTGGAGCGATGCTATTTGGCTGGGCAGGCAAGGTGAGGGGTGCAGCGGAGCAGGCAGTGAGGATGCGGATGGTTGCTTTAGGGTTTCCATATTTCCAGGTCCAAAATGCAGGACACCTGTCACATGGCGGAGGGGGGGCGGGGGATATGACAGTGGGGGGCAGAGACATGCCAGTGCCCTGTCCCTGCCCATGCTGTTGCCCCTCAGTGCCAAGCCAGAGCCCCCGCCAGCCCTGCTGCTGCCCCTCACCCCCAACCCACTGACCCCAGCCTGCCAGTGCCCCTCACCCCAAACTGCAGTACCCTGCCCCCCGGCCATGATGCTGTCCCTCGCTCCAGACATCAAGTAACTGGGAATGACTGGTTGTGGTTTCAACTTGCTCTTCAATATTTCTTTCATACAGCTACAGAAGACTGGACAGTCTTTTATCCCGGGAGAAAAATATGGGATCCTTTGGAAAGAGAGGAAGGTAAATCAAATAGAGATGCCAATTCTCACTGTCACATACTCTTTTTGCCCTGTCTAATTTGAGAGATTCAGGTGTGAATTGAAGAATGCAGTGCTGAGGGGAGGGGAGGGGAAGGGCAGGGAGCTGCGCTGGAAAGGAGACGGCCCAGCCAGGTCTCTGCGCATAGCGGTGCAGTGAGCGCTGGAGCAGGGCCAGAAAAGGCAATATACTCCACGCAGGATTCGGAGAGAGCTCGTGCAGAAAGACCGAGCCCCGAGGCCCGCAGACACGCAACGACGCCTTACTTCACTTCCATTCCCCTCTTTACTCTAGGGAAGGAGAAGATGCTATTGCTGCTAACTTTGCCCTGGTTGAGCGCTGAGGAAAAGGGCCAAGCGCTCAACCCAGCGATACCAGTTTTTCTGTTGGCTTTTTTTGGTAATTGAACCGACCCCGAAATTCTGCTTCCAGTCTCATTGGTTGCCGTCCATTGACTCTGGGGGATTTACATAACCAAACCCTGATTATTAAAGTGTTTTGTGTTGGATGATAGCCTTGAAGGGTCTTCTTTGGGGTCTTCTTCTCCTTTAATGCCTTAGTAGTCCCATCGATGCACTGTTTCTCTTACAAGTTTCCTGCTTTAATCTATTTTAAAAATGTATTTCTATGCATTTAATTGGGTGTCCAGCTGGAATAAACTCCCCGCAGTGGTGGTTCATAGATGCAGGGTGGGAAGGGCCCCGAGCAGATCATCGAGTCCGACCCCCTGCCTGGGCAGGAATGAATACTGGGCTCATATGAGCCCTGGTAAGCTGAAGCTCATCTGACCCAGCTAGTTGTTATCCAGGCTCCTTGGAAAGACCTCCGAGGTAGGAGCCAGCACCGCTCCCCTTGGCAGCTGGTTCCAGATCCTGGCCGCCCTGACTGTGACCCTGCGGGGTGCAGTCACCTCCCCTGGAAATCTTCAGGAGCAGACGGGACGGTCACCTCGCCGCGGTGGCTTGAGCCCCGGTGTCTTGTCCTGCCTGGTGCAGGGGCTGGACCCGCTCTGTCGGCTTCTCCTGGATTTCAATTTCCAGTTTCTAAATGAGTTGATGCAAACGGTCTCCTAAAACTTACTACTTAATATCATAACACTTTTCTTCTTGCCTTCCTGCTTCTTTTTTTTTGTGAAGAGGTATGGCTCTGTGCCAGTGTGCTCACGGTCCATGTCTCCATGACGGCATGCTTTTGAACTTAAAGTAAGGACATACGTTTATTTAATTTTAACTTTAGGATCTTCCCCATTGTTCTTTCCGCAGTTTGTGCACGCTCATCGGGCCACGCTTTATGCATACAAAGAAACAGCACAAATGCATTTTGAATTCTTTTCTCTTTTTTTCTCTCTGTTTTATTTTGGTTTTACTTCGAACGGTGTAGATGTGCTTAGCACCTAATCACCTTTGCTCCTTACACCAGTAGAAGTAATAATTTCCAATTAACTTGGTTTTGAACTCCTCAACAGGGCATCTCAGGAGGAGGGACTAGGATGGAGATGCATCCCTCTGCCATCCTGCCTCGAGCACTGCCGCACGCAGGAGCTGAGGCCCGAAGCAGGCAGTCAGAAAGGGCAGCAGATGTTTGCCACAGCAGAGTCAAGGGCCTGGGACGCTGTGTGGCGGCAGCAGCTGCGGCTGCAGCAGGCAGGCCAGGAGCGGGTAAGACCATCCACCACTCGGTCTCCCCCACGCACAACCCACCCTCCCTTCTATGCCCCGGGGGCAAAAATGAGTAGTTGTACCCCTGTCTGCCCACTCTGGGACCTCCTCCATTTCAAAATCCTAGATGTTATCCTCCCTTTTGAAGAACCCTTTCCAAACTCACCATGTCCATTTGTAGCCTAACTGGTAAGAAAACCAATTACTCTTTCAACATCACAACCACATGGCAAATTGAGCTAGTACCGGCGGGGCTGTCTTTACCCATCCAGATCGGAAGTTGTTCCAGACTTTGAGAAGCCGTCAGAATTTGGGCGTCCCCCACGACCGTCCTGTTTGATCAGAAACCAATTGTATTTGGAGACATCCTGAGGCGGAGGGTTGAGGCCCCATTTTGAATGCAAAGTGCTGAGTTTGATGATTGCTGAGGAGGCAGTTGCAAAGGATGCTGTCTTTATTCACAGAGACTTTTGTCATTCGTTTCCATAGCTACAAAAATGGGGTGCTTCTTTGCATCACAACTCATTGCCATTTGTTGCACACCAACACCATAGATTAAAAGTAACACCTCTTTGGTGCCTGCTGCCCAGAGGACTGCTGCTAGAGATGACTACCAGCTGTGATCTGCAGACATCCTCTGTGGCACCCTTGAAAGGTCCCCTGGGGCACCCCGACTGCCAATCCTTGATCTAGAACGTGTGCACTTTGACACGTGCTCTCACAGGGTAAGCTGTGGGCAATTTTGTGGACATAGCGTAAAACTTGTATGCTGTGAAAATGCTCCTTCCCGTTATCAGAGAGAATAGCTCCTGAAGTATGGAACATCTTCTGGATCGGTTTGATATTCCACAGCTAAAATATAAGCACATGCACGAGGTGGAGAGCACTCAGATCAAGTCACGCATGACACAGTGCATCTCAGTCTTAAGGTGCAGGCAGACATGACATTTGAAATGTCTCCAGGCATAGCTGGCTTGGGGCTGTTTCAAAAAGGGAACCACCGCAGGACATTGCACGGCACCTGCAGTGGCCCCTGGCTGGAGCACTTGGAAATCTCCACGAGGCTGCAGCAATCGGTGGCTTTGCTGCCCCTTTCCGCCTCCCCACACAGGGCAGAGGAACGGAGGATGCTGCCAGTGCTGCTCCGCTCCCGTTCCCCCCTCCCCCAGACCCTCTCCCTTACTGACATGGGCTCGAGAGTGGGAGTGCGGGGAGGGCAGTGGTGGGGGTGTGGTGGTGTGGTAGGAGGTCTCTCGGGGAGGGGGCATGGGGGTGTAGTGGTGAAGGAAACAAGGAGTCTAGTGCAGGGGCTTGCAGAGTTTGGTGGATTTGGGCTCTTGAACCCCCAGTCCCCTGTCCTCTCCATTTGTTGGTGGAGCAGAGGGGTAGACTGGGGTGTCAGGGGGATTGGGATAGAGAACCTGGCTCAGGTGGCGATACAGCGTCTGGGCTCTGGCTCCATTCTGAATTGTGTTACTGACTCCTTTAGTGAATGTGTGCACTCCCCTTCTCTGCCTTTCAGTCTGCTGAACAGAAAAACCAGTTCCTGTGATATTTGTGTTTCACTAAGGTGGTTTAAGGAGAGCAGCCGGTGCTTAGAGCACTTTAGCTGAGGCTGGCTTGTGTCTGAGGTTGGTGTTTGTACAGGGGAAGGTCCGTGGTGGGTATCTGATAGTATCGAAGTGGGAGTGTGTCTCAGCCTGACGTTAAGCAAGGAAACAAGATCCGTGTAATGTGCTGTATATGTCGTGTGTTTTGTGGCATAGAGTGGGAGGGTAGATACAAGCCAATGTTGTGTAGAGCTGATACAGAGCGCATACGACGGTCTGAAGGTGTTTTCTTGATTAATAGTGGGAAGGTGGCCCATGAAGAGAGAGGAAAGTGGAAGATCTGGTAGTTTGGGTAGGTGGAACTCATGTGACCAGTGGGTGGCTGGTACACACTATACATCAAGCATGGGACATTATTATGAGAGCAAGTGCCTGGGATTGCAAATGCTGAAGATGTAGCATGAGCCGCTGTGAGGATTGTTGGACTATTGAAAGAAGGTGTGACTGCTCGAAGCCCTCTAGATTAGGTCGAATGTCCAGCAGTCAGATGCGGGGATATGGTGACCCTGACTATCGTCTGCCACGTCTTGATGTAAGAAGTCTTCTGTCAGGAGGATTGAATTCTAGACACCACTAAACATCAGGTCATAGAGACAATGAATCCTATGGCTCCAAACTTCCCTTGTAGCCCCTCGTAGTGACACTGGGAATTCAGTCCTACATGTAAACTGAAACTCGCAGGTCTCGCTCTTTTCAGAATTAGCTTGTATTTATTCAATTCTTGTTCTTTATTCTAGGACCTCACGTATCTCTGGGCACAAGACCTGGAGCTCATTAAATATCCCCAGGTAATCCGACGGCCACGTCCAATTCAGGTACGTCTTCCTTCCAGTCTCCCTTACCAAGTCAGAAAAACCAAGACTACCCGACCAGGAACTTGGGCTGTAGCCCTTCTGGGCAGTATCCTCTCTAACTCCCCTTGAAGTCAGACAAAGTCGGGGGGGGGGTTGCACTTTATGTCAGTGAGCAATATACATCAACCCTCATCAAGACGGAATCCAAGGTTGAGGAACTAGAAGGATTGTGGGTTAGGCTACATGGGGGGCAAGGAGAAAGGGATTTGGTGGTAGGGGTCTGCTACAGACCCCCACACCAAGGGGAAGAAATAGATGCGGGGCTGCTGAGGTAACTCTCGGAGACCATAAAAGCTAAAGAGGCAGTAGTCATGGGGGACCTAAACTACCCAGAGATCTGCTGGGAGACGCAGACAGCAAGGTCCCATCGCTCACGCAGGTTTCTAACCTGTGTACAGGACCTCCACCTGACACAGGAGGTGCGTGGTCCCACTAGGGGGAATGCCATACTGGATCTGGTATTGGCAACGGGAGATGACATGATAGGGGACCTCCAGATCGGTAGCCATTTGGGAGACAGTGATCACCTAATAATAGAATTCAACATAAGAGGGCGAGTGGGTAAGGTAACTAGTAGGGTGAAAGTGCTAGACTTCAGGAAAGCTGATCTCATTGCACTCAGGCGATTAGTCAAGAACGCACTGCAGAGTAGGAGTTTTGAAGGGATGGGAGCCCAAGAAGGGTGGCTGTGCCTAAAGGAAACGATCCTTCAGGCACAAAGCAAGACGATCCACAAGCGATGCAAAAAAGGGAAAGGGGCCAGGAGGCTTCCATGGCTGACCAGAGAAATCCAGGGCAGCCTAAGGGCCAAAAGGGGAGCACATAAAAAGTGGAAACAGGGTGAGATCACTAAAGATGAATATACCTCCTCTGCTCGTGCTTGTAGGGAGGCAGTTAGGCGGGCCAAAGCTACCATGGAGCTGAGGATGACAACCCAAGTAAAAAACAACAAGAAATTGTTTTTTAGATATATTGGGAGTAAAAGGAAGGCCCAGGGAGGAATAGGACCCCTACTAAATGGGCAGAAACAATTGGTGACAGATAGGGGGGACAAGGCTGAACTCCTCAACGAGTTCTTTGCCTCAGTGTTCCTAAGCGAGGGGCACGACAAGTCTCTCACTGGGGTTGTAGAGAGGCAGCAGCAAGGTGCCAGACTTCCATGCGTAGACCCTCAGGTGGTGCAGAGTCATTTGGAAGAACTGGATGCCTTTAAGTCGGCAGGCCCGGATGGGCTCCATCCAAGGGTGCTGAAGGCACTGGCCGACATCATTGCAGAGCCACTGGCAGGAATATTTGAACGCTCGTGGCGCACGGGCCAAGTCCCAGAAGACTGGAAAAGGGCTAACGTGGTCCCCATTTTCAAAAAGGGGAGGAAGGAGGACCCGGGCAACTATAGGCCAGTCAGTCTCACCTCCATCCTTGGTAAAGTCTTTGAAAAAATTATCAAGGCTCACATTTGTGAGAGCCCGGCAGGACAAATTATGCTGAGGGGAAACCAGCACGGGTTTGTGGCGGGCAGATCGTGCCTGACTAATCTAGTCTCTTTCTATGACCAGGTTACGAAATGCCTGGACACGGGAGGAGGGGTGGATGTCGTATACTTAGACTTCAGGAAGGCCTTCGATACGGTATCCCACCCCATACTGGTGAACAAGCTAAGAGGCTGTGATGTGGATGACTACACAGTCCGGTGGGTGGCGAATTGGCTAGAGGGTCGCACCCAAAGAGTCGTGGTGGATGGGTCGGTCTCGACCTGGAAGGGTGTGGGCAGTTGGGTCCCGCAGGGCTCGGTCCTTGGACCGATACTGTTTAATGTCTTCATCAGTGACTTGGACGAGGAAGTCAAATGTACTCTGTCCAAGTTTGCAGATGACACAAAGCTATGGGGAGAAGTGGACATGCCAGAGGGCAGGGAACAGCTGCAGGCAGACCTGGACAGGTTGGACAAGTGGGCAGAAAACAACAGGATGCAGTTCAACAAGGAGAAATGCAAAGTGCTGCACCTAGGGAGGAAAAATGTCCAGCACACCTACAGCCTAGGGAATGACCTGCTGGGTGGCACGGAAGTAGAAAGGGATCTCGGAGTCCTAGTGGACTCCAAGATGAACATGAGCCGGCAGTGTGATGAAGCCGTCAGAAAAGCTAACGGCACTTTATCGTGCATCAGCAGATGCATGACGAATAGGTCCAGGGAGGTGATACTTCCCCTCTATCGGGCGCTGGTCAGACCGCAGTTGGAGTACTGCGTGCAGTTTTGGGCGCCGCACTTCAAGAAGGATGCGGATAACCTGGAGAGGGTCCAGAGAAGGGAAACTCGTATGGTTAAGGGCTTGCAGGCCAAGCCCTACGAGGAGAGACTAGAGAAACTGGACCTTTTCAGCCTCCGCAAGAGAAGGTTGAGAGGCGACCTTGTGGCTGCCTTTAAGTTCATCACGGGGGCACAGAAGGGAATTGGTGAGGATTTACTCACCAAGGCGCCCCCAGGGGTTACAAGAAACAATGGCCACAAGCTAGCAGAGAGCAGATTTAGACTGGACATTAGGAAGAACTTCTTCACAGTTCGAGTGGCCAGGGTCTGGAACGGGCTCCCAAGGGAGGTGGTGCTCTCCCCTACCCTGGGGGTCTTCAAGAGGAGGTTAGATGAGTATCTAGCTGGGGTCATCTAGACCCAGCACTCTTTCCTGCCTATGCAGGGGGTCGGACTCGATGGTCTATTGAGGTCCCTTCCGACCCTAACATCTATGAATCTATGAATCTATGAAAGTGCACGTGTTGTTCTGACTTGAGAGTCTGCAATTCTGTGTAGCCGCCGGCACAACAAGTCCTTTAAACAATAGAAACTCAAAAAAAAGCCTACTTGTTGCAGTTGGGGTTGAGCCGCCTTCCCCGGCAAGCCCTTCAGCTCCTTGCCGCAGTCCCGGTTGGTGCCTGGTGTTCCCTGAGACGCCTCTTCAGCTGTTCTCTCCCGGCTCAATATAGCTCCTGCGAGCTTCCCAGCCAGCTGGCTGCTGGCTCGTTGCTGCTGCGGCCGTATCGCCTGTCCTCCCAGGTTCCTGGACTCGTGACCTCCACCCCTTATTTTCATCTGGGTCCTTTCCTTTGTGAGGCTGCTCTAGTGTTACGGAGCTGCTGCTCTGCAACCGTGGCTCCCGGGGAACTCTGTTTTCTTTTGCCAGCTCCTGTTGGCACTTAGGAAGTATCTCCGCCGTCTTCTCCTCCTCTCTACAGCAGCTCTAAGGTTTTCTATATTCAGGAGGAAGGTAGGCAGTTTACTGGCAGGAGTTAAGCTTTTCTTGGACGTTTCTAACACGTTGGCCTTGTGGGCAGCCAGGAAAGGATGGAGGAGCAAGTTCTAAGAGCTCCAAATGTGTGTTCCCAGCAATGAGAATAATATTGCCTTGAGAGAAAAAGGTGGGAGTAACTTGTGAGAGTAGGCAAAAGCCCGTAGGGGTTACAGACCCCCCCAGAGAGTATTTTAAAATGGAAATTTGGCTTCGAATCTCCTTCTTTATGGATGGTTGGTTTTTTTAAAAATAAGAATGATCTTTTAAAGAGTTTTCTTTTTAATTGACCGATACATATTTACAGCTGTAACTCTGATACCTGTTTTCTGAGAATAAAACGTCCTATTTTTATAATGCGTGTTTGTGAATCACCTGATAACATTTTTAGTTGCCTTATTCAGTTTGAAGTGAAGTCCATTTATCCCAACATTTGTCAAGGATGAATGTGTTGTGAGTCTCCACAAAAAGCGAAGCAATTTCTGTCATTTTATCACTTGAAAACAAAGTGCCAAAGCGCTCCAGACTGGATTCCCTGTCCTGTTCCCATTCGGACCCTGCATGTCTTCGTACCTGAAAGGTGGATCCACACGTCCCAACTTTTTGAGTCGCCTTGCCTGTTTGTGCGAGTTCTGTAAAGGGCAATGGGCACGTACGGAGTTGGGTACATAGACACAAGTGTACTTAAACATCATTCGGATCAACGCTCAAAATCTTTAAGGAATTTCCTTAAAGGAAAAGGAAGTTTGGAGATGCACCTGGTGCCACCTTAGTCAGGGGGAGCACGTGCCCCGACAGTGACCAGTCAGTGGCCGATCTCGCTGCCTGGGGGCAGACCCCCCATGGCCGATTGTGCTGACTGGAAAGTGGGCGCAGCACTCTCAGAAGTGGCTGCGGTGCTCCCAGAAGTGCCAGTGGCGCTTGAGCTGGCTCCCCCGCTCCCCGGATGGCCCTCACAGGGCAGTCACGGGCACTCCCAGCTGCCCCCTCTTGTCCATCACCAAAGCAGGGAGCATCTTTTATTGATCTCAAACTTTCCACCCCGGCTCTCGTCGCACACAAGTCACTGAATCACTCCCAGGGACCATTTCCCACTAATAACATATATTTGCCTCTCGAGTAATAATGATGGCTTGTTCCCATTAACTTGCCTGGGCTTGGATCAGGCTCCAGCCAGTGCAAGGGCACGTCTAAAAGTGACAAGAAATATTGTATCTAGATGTAAAACTGGAAGTGGGACAATGGGAGACAAAATACATTGCTACCTCTGGGATATGCCTGGACTCGTGGGATTAACACCCTTCCTTCACAAGACGAGTTTGATTCCCCTTGGTCAAGCCTTAGTTTCTGTCTCCTCTACCGACATGCACTTCTGATAAGAGAGCTCCCCGCTCCAGCACTGGGTGCACGTGGGGTTTGGCACCGGTTCAAAGGAGGCCACTGTGGACTCGTGCTGGTTCCTCTGTCCTGGATGTGTGTCTCCCCGCTAGCGCATCCCAGCGCTGGTCTGGTTGGGAGAGGAGAGATGTGCTTGTCTCTGGGGTGCAGTTAGCTACAGAGATGGGGAGGGAGGATGTCAAGGTAATACTGTCCAATAGGAGAGCCGGTTGTTCACCATTGGTGCCATCTCTAGACCGGCCATCAAAATAACGACACTTCAGTAATTTGTGCTCTCCGATCATCTGTGTTATCAAACGGCCAAACTGAATTAGAGTTTCAGAGTGGGGACTCTCCTTGTTTTCTGATTCATGTCAAGCTTTTGGTCTTTTGTTTCACAGGCTGCGGGGGACTGCAGAGCAAGCCTGGAGAAAGACGTTTTTCTCGTGCTCAGGGATTTGACCCATGCTGGAGCGTTTTTAAAATCTTACCGGGCCTTCCTGCCACCAGGCCAAGTCCTGGACCATCTCCTCAGCAGGTAAGAGCCAAGAGCTGTGGAGGAAGCTGTAATAGCCTTGAGAGGTGGGGCATTGCGAGCAATGATGTCAGATAGTTTTGAAGAAGGCGTGATTAAGAAGCCAAATGATATGGATGTTTTTCTAACAAGCCTGACAAATTCAGTGTTTCAGTTGAAACTGGGTTGAAAATGCCTCCCCCATCCGAGCACTTTATCAAAGAAGGAGACCGAGAAGTAAAATGGACGGTTTGGTTCTTTAGCGGAAAGGTAGGACAGCTGGAGGCAAGCAGTCCTCCGAACAGCTGGACTCACCACTGGAAAAACCAGGGTCACCAATGCAGGCGGTCACTGTCCCTCCGCAGAACTCTTTGCTCCATGAATCGGGCTCTGCTGGATCAGGAGAGGGATTTCACAGGGCTAAAGGCACAAAGCATCGGTGTCCCTTCCTCCCCCTGCGCCACAATGCTCCCCCAGCTCTGCTCTCGTGGAGAGACAGCAGACCGACAGCTTTGGTTTTCAGGGAAAACCCTGGTTGAGCCGGACGAAGGGGATGAAAGACAATGATGTTCTTCATCTTTTTTCTCTAACATAGTTTGACTAGAGAAATCTTCATGTTTCATTGTCTGGGCAAGGTTCTGACGTAGACCGTCTTACTCTTCTGACAGAGACCGTTTTTTAAATAAATGGTGAAAGTATCCATTTTGATATTTAGGCATGGGCACCTGGAGATCCCACGAGCAGCGGGAGATGCCAGCCAGGCCAGACAAGAACTTGGGAAGTAAGTGTGGCTTTCTGCTGTACAGCAAAACCTCAGTCAGGATTCAGAGGATGTGGTAAACTTAATCAGCTCTATCTATCTATCTATCTATCTATCTATCTATCTATCTATCTATCTATCTATCTATCTATCTATCTATCTACATAGGCTGTATCTCTCTATCTGGCTCTATCTATCTATCTAGAAATCTATCTATCTAGATAGAGAGAGAGAGAGAGAGAGAGAGAGACAGCCAGGCTTATTTGTATAAAGAAAGAATTAACTGTATGATGCCTACACGAATTGCCAGTGACTGGGATGCTGCCCCAAAACTGAACAGATGTAGTCTTTTATTTGTGGATCAATCATTTCTGGGAGAGCAAACAAAGCATGCAACACTGCAAAACGTGGCCCAAATGTAGCAAGAAAAAAGAAAGCAAGAAAAGTAGGAAGCGAGAATAGCCAGGCGATTTGTGTTGTGTAAAGGTTGGGTTTGGGGCAGGATGTTTGTGTTTTGCCTGTGTCTCCTCTACTTGTTTGCCATAATACTGGACCAAATTGGAGGATGCTGCTATAGCTAAACAAAGTTATAATTGTCCTATATTTTGCATCTTGAGGATACAATTCAGTATTCATTCCCTAGTTTGGATCAGTAATTAGGAGTGGTAAAACGGGTGTCAGTGAGATCAGACCATGATTAGGTAAAACGGCGCCCAGATCACAATTCCTTGCTGGCTCACAGCAGAAGGGATATATTCATCTACTTGATACAGGTTTGAATGACAAATATCACTGTGATAAAGCCTGACTATGATGGGATTTTGTCAATGTATTTGTTTTTAGCCCACTAGCTCTGCTGTTTTCCTTGTGGCTGCACAACGTTGCGGAGGATTTTAGGGAGCCACCAAGTTTTAATACCTTGAACAAAGTCGTGGCATACCTGGAAAGGAACATGCCTGCCTCCCAGCCATTAAAAGAGGCAGAACAACTGCTGGTTACGTTTCAGCGAGAACAAGTTGAAAATGAGAGTAAGTTATATTTTTGCTCAAGCTATCACTACCTAATCTCCCAACCCTCACTAAAGAATTGCATTTTGGAGGATTAATGTTACCAACATTCAGATCGCCAAGCTTGCTAATAGGTGTCTAATGAGGTTGTGTCCTGGGTTTGGTTTCAGTGGGCCAAGAAAATGTTCAGGTCTACGTTGAGATCCAACTGTTGCTCAAAGTGAGCACAAGTTTCCAGCGGGGTTCTTCCTGCATTTATTTCTTGTAGTCATATTTGAAAAAGGTCCTTAAACTTTGAGCGACAGACACCTCACTTGAATGAGAATGAAATGATCCAAATCTTGAAATAACGGAGAGTAATTACATTAAATTGTCTGTGTGCCAGGGAGTGCGGAGAGGGCAGGTCAGTGTCTCATTTGCGAGTGTGATAGGAACAGTTTGATAGCGATCACTTATTTTATGCGTTCATCAGGTTTGCTCGTGTTTATACAAAGCTGCACAACTTATTCTTTCAAAAGTTCATCATGCTTCTCCGTGAGCACATGTAAAGACTTGGTGCTGAGTCATTGTTGTAAGGGATTTATTTAGTGAGAAACATGTAGACGGAGCTTTCTATATGCAGCCTGAACTCTACAGACCCCCTCGACGACTCTATGCAGCCTCCACCCATGTGGATTAGACTGCAAGGCTGGGACAAGAGATATCCCAAAGGGCTCTGACAGATGTGATTTGACTCCATAAAGTTAAGATAAAGAGAGCGAGAGGAGAGTTTCCAGTTGTCGGGGAGAAGATTTTTGTAAACAATTGTTATAAAATGTCATTTCTGTGGCTTCTTTTCATCAAATATCCACACTTAACTAAGGCTGGTGCAGCCATTTTCACTCGCCTCATTTAGCTCCAAATAATTGGTGTATCTAGGTCAGCCCAGGGACCAGCTCGAGCACCAGCCCGGGGAGCAGGCCAAGGACCAGCCTGGGGAGCAGCCCAAGGACCAGCCCAAGTCCCAACCCAGGGACCAGCCTGGGGACTTGCCAGAGGGCTATCCCAGGGACCTGCCAGAGGGCCAGCCCAGGCACCTGCCCAAGGACCAGCCCAAGTACCAACCCAGGGACCAGCCCAGGGACCTGCCGGAGGGCCAGCCCAGGGACCTGCCTGAGGACCAGCCCGGGGACCTGCCTGAGGACCAGCCCAGAGTCCAGCCTCAGAAAAAGGTATGGTCTGGAAGCTTTTGTTCCAAGTATTCAATATGAAAAGGGTATGCGGAACTGCCGATATTTGTATTCTATGTGAAAATAGACTTTCCACATCCAGTATTTACTCCTGTCCCCGAGAAAGCTGTTCAGAGCTGTGACCAAACACAAGTGCATGGCTGCAAACAGCACAAGTGGCCCACTGGGTGAAAATCTGACCCCTCATTGCATGTGGTGTCAGATAAAGATGTTTCAAAATGAGGCATCTTCTGTAACGTGCGTGTGCTGGGGCTCCCAGCCTGTGGGTGTTTTCAGAGTGGGAGGGGGACAAGGGAGCAGAAGGAGCTGAGTCTTGGGGTTTTTCAGCCCCCCTCTGCAGGCTGGGCCCAGTGTATTGCAGGCCTCCCAAGGTGGGGGCTCCAGTTCCCCCACTCCACCCCTCAGCACCAGCTGAGGAGCCCCAAGAATGAGCTCCCTGCGCTTCCTTTCCCCCCTGCCATGCTGAAACAGCCAACACTGCACAGAGCCTGGCCCTTGCTGTAGGAACCTGCTTGCAGGCTCCCATCGCGCAGCTAGATCCCCACCCCCCGGACCAACAGTGACCTTCTGTTTGGTCTCGGGTAACGCTGTCACTCAGACCGCTTTGCAAACATTGCTCTGAGTTACAGCTGGGAGCTCCACTTCTCTCTGCACCCTTAGGACACCTCCACACACGCAAGCACTATTCCTAGGGCTGTGCGAAGCTTCGGTAGCTGATTCAATTTGGAGGAGATCCTTCCCGATTCAGCGGCAGAATCTCCGATACCAAATCGAAACAGGAGACCAATTAAAAGGTCCAGATAAGCGGGGTTGTTACTCAAACTGGATCTTATGGTGAGGTAACAGTCAAGATTTTGGAGCGTGCTGGCTGCTACGCCACAGCCAATCTTTGAATGAAGGTCCTCACTCAGCACATCCAGGCAGCGTCGGCTGCCACGACTTTGTGTAAGAAGAAAGAAAAAAGAGGGAGGCTTGCTGTTTTCAATGGTTGTTGACATTTGGCCTATTTTGGATTTTTTTACCATGCTTAGCTCCACTTTGTGGGCATGGCCCTGTTAACGTGAGGCTACTGGCTTTCTATCTCCATTTTACTCCTGACTTATTATATTATTCTTATCATTAATTTTGGTGGGCTGCAGAAGGATGGCTCCCTGGTTTCTTCCAGGTGCCCTTGTCCTGCACCACAGCCACTCACGGTTGGTTTTGTGCCCCTGCAGGTCCGTGCGCGGCGGAGGCAACCAGCTTTCCGTCGCATCTTCTCAAGAATTTTTTCTTGTTTCCAGGTCCCGGTAAGTATGGAGACTCCTCAGCGCCTCAGAAGGAGAGAGCTTCCTGCTCTCATCCTTTTCCCCTCCGGGGCATCGTCCCTGTTTTCTTTTCTCAACCCGCTTCCTTTGAGCTCTCTCTGCGCCTCTCTCTCTCCTCCTCCTTCTTCCTTCCGGTTGTTGCTGGGGGCGGCTTGTCACTGCTCTCCGTCCCGCACCAGCCACCCCGAACTGACGGGAACTGATGAATCTGGGCATCTTTCATCCTCCCGCATCCCAAGCTCTCACTCCTGGTTCGTCAGGCGAGAAGTGGTTGTGCTTGGAGCGCCTGCTCCAGCACTCCTTCTTGTCTTCGGGGTACTTCTCCTGGGTCCCTGTAATCTCCTCTGAGTAGGCAGCGTGATCTTCGCTGCCAGAGACCAAATCAAATAGGAAGCCTCCAAATCGATTCAGAAAAAATTCGGCCCAATTTGGAGATGCGGCCATAAACTAAAGAGGCAGCAGTCCTCAAGGACGCTGGGCACATCTGCCTCCAGCTGGTGAGTCTGTTGTGGTGGGATGAGTGGGTAGGGAAAGGGCACGGGAGGGTGGGGGGGCAGATCAATGCCCCCACTGTGCGGGAGGGATTGGGGCTGGGGCTTGGACAAGCTGCCCAGCCAGGGCGTGAGGACGTGGGAGTCTGAGATGGGGGCGAAGGGTGAAATGGCTTGCTCCGGGCAGACGGGGGTAAGCAGCAGCAGGTCATAACCCCACATCTATTACTACCATGCCCACATCCTGTCCCGCACCACCCCGGCTGGGCAAGCAGCAGCAGCACCCATATCCGGTGCTCCCCGCACTCTGCCTGGGCAAGAGGCAGCAGTGCCTGCATCCCACGGCCCCCACACCCTGTATGTGCATGGCCCTCTGTCTAGGACCTCTGGAGGTTTCTAGATGCCAGAGACTGGCAGGTGGGGGTGGGAGGTCTATGTTGTGTCAGGGCTGACCGTTTTCTTATGTAGAGCTGAGAGGAGAGTTGCATGGGATGGTTTAGATAGAGCTGCTCATGCTTCAGGCGGGGGGTGGATTAGATGGTCTCTGGAGGTCCCTTCCAGCCCTGCTTCTCTAGGACTCTGTCTGTGACTCTGCGGTACCAGCTCACACCTTCCAATGAAGTGAGCCGCGCTCTGTATGGGCAAGGCTCAGAGTGGAAACTAGAGGAAATTTAAAGGGCAACCAACAGGAAAAATAGCAAAAGACAGAGGAGTCTGCAAACACAAAGGAGTGGAGGAGATGGAAGCAGAGCGTCCAGTGGTTTGGAATACTGGCTTGACTTTTCAGATCACGAGACAGCCCATTTCCTTGGGTGAAGAGCCTTGCCCAATATGTAATAATAGAGGACTGTCAGTAGGCACAACCGCTCTGCAGGAGCTCCTTCCTGAGCAAAGCACATTGTGGAGCCTGGAAAGCCACTCTTTTGTTCAGCAGACGAGGCTCTTTGGGTACAAGTGGTATCTTTTATGACACCAACTAAATATCCATTGCAAACAGGAAAATTCGGTATCCTCCAAGTTTCAGGGGTGTTAAGTGTAAGTGGATGTCTTGATATGAATACTTCATTGCAAAGACCAAGTTCCTCCTGTAGGTAGGACACCACCACTAACAACATCGCAGAACCAGGTATAGACCCCGAAATGCCTGCTTGTGTTTGTGCTGTTTTGTTCCTACTGCTTGCATCATGTTTCTGACTTTTTCTCTTCATTTATTTTTTATTCTTTACCTCGCTCACTGCTCATCACCGTGTTCATCTGTACCTCCATGGACACACCTTGTGCACCGTGACATCAACTGCATCTGCATTTTACTACCAGCAAGACAAAGACACCCGCATTGTGCGGTGCATTATAAATGACAGCGAAGGCGCTGAAAGCAAAATCATGGTAAGTGATGTGGAAGAGTTGTGTAGATTTATTACTGGATGTATTTTCACTCTGGATGACAATGTAGATGTTAAAGCGCACATCACTGGTATGAATGGGTGTGTGTGCACAGGTAGGCAGACAGATACACTGCAGACCAGCTTGAAGGCAAGTCACTGAAAGATGCTGTATAGCAATAGATACTATGTAGTTATACAAGGATCCTCAAGGGCATGAACTTCTAGATATCCTCATGTATTCTCCTTCAGTTTCTCTTCTAGAAAAGGAGAGCTGGAAGGGACCTCAGGGGGTCATCTAGTCTAACCCCCTGCTGAAGGCAGGACCAGTTCTGCCTCAACCTTCCCACTCAAGTTATGTCTAAGCTAGTCTTAATCCTGCACAAACCAACCTCCCACACAACCACTATTCCCAGTGCCCCAAACACCAAGGGTAACTGTAACCTGCTACATAAATGACATACAGGAACAGTTGTAGTTCGCAGTATTTTTTGGCTGCAGTTTTAAAGACCTGAATCCCTGCAAGTGAACTATGGGTCTGACCCAAATCCTGTTGAAGGTGGGAAGAATCTTTCTGCTGATTTCAAAAGGGATTGCATCGAGCCCTGTGCTTTTTCACAACCCACTGCACTTCCACAGGAGCGTGGAAGCAAGAAACAAGGCCAAAAAACTTCACAGGTGTCAAAGAAAGTATTTGCCACCTCAGACTGTAACTCAGTCGATGCCTGTGAGCAACATATAGGACAAGGATTTACGTGGAAGGGGTGGCTAGGAAGACGGGCACGTCACGTCTCCAAATGTTTGGTCGAGGGAATGACTCTGAGTTGCTGGTGCCCCAGCTAGTGCATGCCCTGTCTTTTTGAATGCAAACATACTGCACTGTCAGGTGTACCGCAGTTTTCTGCTCAGCGGCAGCTACAAAGTCATTCCAAAAACATGACCTTTTCTCACTACTCTGAAACTTAGGGCCAGATCCAAAGGTCAACTGAAAACAGACTTCCATAGACAAAGAAGCAAAATCATTCACTGCAAAATCCCTTTTCCAGCTGACTTGCCAGGACAGGACGGCAGACGTAATTAAAAAAATCTTGGAGGCGAGCAACCGAGGAATGGAGGACTTGGCCAACTACGAACTTGTGCAGGTGCTGTCAAAGGACAAAGGTAAGAAAGGAAAACTTTTTACCAGTGAAAATAGCCTGCTTGTGCTTGCAGAAGAACATGCATATGACTCCATTTCAGAAAGAGTGGGCTGTTTTCACCTCCAAGCCAGGTGGAGGAGACCTCCCTCTTGATTACCTGGAGGAGTCAGCACACCTCTACTCCCCTTTGGGATGGCATGGGTGCAGGTGGGGAAGACTTGCAATGGGAGATCCAGCGCTGACATGTGTCCAGCTGTCTGAAGTCAGGGCCAAATGAAGAAGAAGAGAGAGCTGGGAGCATCACCCGTACACTGACTGGTGCCCAGAAAGCCACAGGGACGACACAGGCCGTATCCACTCCCTGAAAGCCATCCTGCTTCGAAACTCGACGCCCTCTGCACCAGGACTTTGGGATGACTTGTGTCATCTCAGCATCGCAGCACTCCTTGTGGTGCAGCACAGTACAGCCTCCCTCTCCTCCACTTAGTTTAGTATTGGCAGAAGCCAGTTTTGGTCCTGATATGTCCAGTGCCCTTGTGAGTTATTCCGTCCTTGACTTCAACAACTTCCTGGACAAGACTGAAGTTTCCTAGATGTTTGCCATGGGCATGGCTTCTTTCTTGCCCGTGCAGGTGACCTGGGTCACAGGGCTATATCCCACTTCACCTCATGTGCCTGAACATGCTCATCGGGGCAGGCTTTCCCTCTTGCTAGTACACTGTTTGGCACGCAGAGCTCCCTGGTTGCTTTCCAGCTCATTTTCTCCATGAAGTAACTTCTTAGGGGCTCAGTCTAGAAAGTGCTGGCAGCATCCTTGGCGCTGAAGATGGGGCAGTGCTTGTCATGAGAAATAGTCCTTGTGGGTAGTCAAAGCTACCCAAGAAGAGACCTGTCAGGGTTTCATTTAGGCCTGGATTTTCCAGACAAACATTGACTGATAGAAAACCAGGGCTGGAAGGAACCTCAGGAGGTTATTAGTCCAAATTTCCTGCTCAAGGCAGGATCATCTCTACTAACACATCACAGACAAATGGTTGTCTGATTGGCACTTAAACACTACCTGTCCTTACTGGGGACAAAGGTTGCACAAGCTCTCTCAGTCATCTGTGTCGGGACTTCACCACCTGCGAGTTCGGAAGTATTTCCGCGTTTCCAGCTTCAATGTCCCCTGTTGGAAAGTAAGCCCGTTACTGTACCCGCTACAATCACGGAAAACTAGAGATCCTCTTTACAAGTAACAACCCTTTTGGAAGATTTCTAACACCCGCTCCATTTTCTCAGGATGACATAATCCAGGTCTTCCAACTTTTCCTGTCTAGGAAAATATTAGACCTTTCCTCGTTGTTGTTGCTCTTCTCCGGACTCCTTCTAGGTTGTCGGTTTCTCAGGAAGCATGATGCCTCGAACTGGCCCCAGTTCTCCAGCTAAGGCCTCCCCGATGCTGAACATCATTGAAAAATGGCTCCCCTCCTTTGCATACAACATGCATATTAACACAGCCCCTCGTGCTCTTGTTCTTGTTTGGGTTTTGTAACAAGATTACAGGGATGACTCAGATTTAGCTTGTGCTCTACTCCTGTAACTACTATATTATTCTTTCATTACTGTAAGACCATTTTCCTTAATATTCCCTCGAAGGTACAACCAATTTCCCCAATTCCTTTTTCCTTTAAACTTACGTTCCATGGGACCCTGGCCACCAGTTGTTTGAGGTTGTGCATGCCCCTGCTAATCTTTACTATTTATTTGAACTCTTGTCATGCCAAAAGCCATACTTATGGTCAAAGACCCTACTAGGGAAAGCACTGTATCAATCCAGAGCATTACCCACAGAACAGCTTCACCTTCACAGAGGGCTACTGGATTGCAGGCATTGCACTTGCAGTGTTTGGCAAGCCCTAAGCCTGCTGGGTATCTTGAGTGGCACGAGGAGAGTCTACCATCAATCCCTGACCATTGCGAGGTCAAACTATCATCACCATCAAATCAGCAGCAGTATCAGGCCCTGCCCTGGGTTTACCGGCCCTCTTTCAGAGCCAGTGAAGAGAGGGAGGATGCAAAGCGAGGGGAGAAAGCCAGGCTGAGCAGGCTTCTTTCTGCTCACCTCTGGCACCCAGCAACCCAGCGCCCCAGTGTGCCCCTCCCCACACACGCACCTCTCCAGAAAACAGCTGTCTCCCATTGCTAGCAGACAGGGACCTGTGAGCTCCGGGAGCAGCAATCTCCTCTGCTGCCAAAAGGCACTGTGCAAGCCCTGTTCTTGGTGCATGAGGAGGTAAAGGGGTTGTCTCAGCTGAATGGAAAAGAATTTGTCTTGCCCTAGTTGTTGAATAAAGAACCCAACACGTGCAAGCTGTAGACAACCACACATGGAAATGATGCTTTAAGGAAGCAAATCAAACGGTTGTCTTTCAACCTACACGTACAGCCCTGTGTGTATACATCGTGCTACTGTCTGTAGTCAGTGATCTCCGAGCCAGAAAACGGTTTCATTTAGTGCACAGGTAAGTTTGGTGTTCTCAGACTTCCAGACGCATGACTTTGGATGGTCCAACATCTTCTCATACTTTTGGTGCTGGTGGGAAAGGAGGTGTTATAACTAGTAAAAACCCAATTAAAGAACCTCATTTAGACTTCCAAGTGGCACGTGCCCAGCCAGAATGCACCTCTGAACGCTCCCCCATTTTTGCTTGTAGTGTTACTATCCAGAGTAAATCACTCGACGCTTCTTTGCTTTTCTCTTTCTGCAGAGCTCGTCTTCCCAGAAAGAGCCAATGTATTTTATGGAATGAGCAGCAAATGCCCTGCAGCCCTTTCACTCAAAAAAAAGGCACGTTTCAGTTTGTACCATGGCCCACAAAAAAGAGGCAGCACCTACAGAGATGATTCAGAGTCAGAATCCGAGGAAGAACTGCCATAAATCCTGCTGTCAGGCTGGGGGACCCTGGGAACCTGCGGGGGGTTGGGGTGCAGGCATGGGAGGGATAGGGGGAAATGGGAGGGAGGTTTGTTTGAAGCGGGGGATGGGGTTAGGGTTTGCAATTGCAAAGAAGCAGACACCCGGGTGGGGGAAGGGTATATACCTCTTCCCCCTGCCCCCCCCAGCCCTGCCGGTGCCCCTCACTCCCAACCCACAGCCCCTTTCCCACCCCCACATACCTCCTGGTGCTCCTCCCTTGTCCTGCAGAGAATGAAAGAGGACATCAATCTCTTCTTCCATTGCCCCGATCCCCTGCCGCCTGCTCACCTCTGCCTGGAGCCCCCTCTCCTGCCCCTCTAGGGCCTCAATCCGGGCACGGGTGGGACATGTAAGGGACCCCCGGCCCCCACGCTACCCCCAGGCCTGAGAGGTCCCTCCAGGCACCTCCTGCAGACAGGGGTCTGGGGACTGTTGACCCACCCAAGGGGCCTATCTGGGTGGATGCCTCCCAGGAGCTGCTGGCTGGAGGCAGCAGCAGGGCAGGGGCCTTGGCTGTGCTCCATGTCACCCCATAATAGCACCCCTCCTCCTTCACTTACCTGAAGTCTCTGTCATAAGCCCCCACGTGCTCCTGCCCACGACTGGCCTGGGAACTGCCGCAAACTGCTCCCCTGTTGCAGTCCCTGTTCGCTGGCTGCCAGCTTCCACTGGCGTGCTTGTTTTCAAAATGATTTAGGAACGCTTCTGGGGTATTTCCGTGTTGGTTGTGAGAGAAGATTGGGGTGTTCGGGCTGAGGGGAGCAGCTGGGGCTGGCTAAGCGCCTGCGACTCCAGTGTTTGACTGCATGCTGAGTCCGGCGAGACCGTGTTTGCACTTGAACCTGGCCTCTCAGGCATCATCCTCACGTTGGCGCTGGGCCTCCTTGTGCTGGCACTTGGCCTCCTTCTCCACCATCTCCATTCGCTTCAGCTCTAGCTCTTGCTTGGACTTGCACTCCTCAGCTTCCAGCTGCAGCTGGGATTTGCACAAGTCCCACTCAGAGGACGGCCCCTCGGGTTCTGCATGGACACGTGGAGGTGATCTTGCGGCCTGATCATCATCACACAGGATCTGAATCAGGTCTTCTCTCATTGGCTCCTTTCCCTCTCTTTCATCACCTCTTTCAAGTTGAGCACAGTCATGTGGTCATACTTGTCAGCCATTCCAGCTATCTACACTGCCCACTTGACCCAATGCCAAATGAGAGATTGTTTGCTCCAGGGTTTCCAGCAACTCTGTTCCCTTCCCCAAATGATGACTTCAAGGCATCAGGATGTCAGATCCCACAACTTTCATGACACGTTGTGGGCCAGTAGATGGTGCTTCGCATTGAGCCATCCACCTCACTGCGCCCAACCACCTTCCAGGCTCCAAGTGCCTCCGTGGGGGCACCTCACGTCCAGCCGACCCCACTCCTGGAGCACACCTGCAATCCTGGGGGTCATGAAGCCATCATCCATGATCTAGACTGATCTTGGCCCTGCTCCCCATGGGAAAAACAGGCCTAGTAGTCCTTGACGGTATTTGATCCACTGCAAGAACTCGGGGTGCTTCCCTGTCTGAAGCAGAAATAGTGGGTTCCCTTATTCCCCTGAACCAAGGGGATCCCAAGGCATAAAGTACACCCTCTCCCAACGAGTCTCCCACGCTTGGTACACAGGAGAAATGTATTGGTTACAAGGAGTAGGCTTGGAATAAGGCACAGGATAGCACAGTATCAGAGAAATCCCTTCGAGCATTCGGTGGCATGGTAGCCTTTGATCACACATCTGGGTTAATGCAGGCTATATATTTCGTTAGTAGGGCTGTGCACATTTTTCCCAGGTCTTTCATTTCAAAGCTGTTTCAATGCGTTTTGAGCTCAAAAGAGTGACATTGAAACAAAACAAAAGGATTTGAAACAGCTTCAAAAGGAAACGAGGGAACTCAAAACATTTAGACAGTTTCAAAGTCGCTTGAGTTTCGAAGCTGGGCTTACTTGGCTTCAGCACCCGTCTCAGGTGACAGGGCAGCCTCCTTTCATGTGGCTCACAGATCTGGGGCTGGCATCCCTGGAAGGAGTCCGGCACAGCGTGGCAGCCTTCCCGGGGGTACAGGCTGCACCCAGCATTGGAGATAAATGCTGCTGCCTCCTGTCCCAGGCAGCAGCTGCAGCCTCCCCTCATCCGGCACAGATACAGGAGCTTGCACCCCCAGGAGTAGTGTGGCACAGCCCAGCAGTCCTCCCAGGGGTGCAAGCCCCTGGATCTCCACCCTGGACGAGAGGATCCTTCTTTCATTTGGAATCCTTTTGTCTTGTTTCAATCTCACTCTTTTCAGCTTGAAACACTTTGAAACAGCTTTGAAATGAAACATCCCATGACATTTCTCACAGCCCTATTAACTAAATACGTTGCGTGCAGTGACTCAGATGTGCGATTAAAGGCTACCATGTCACAGTTTGCTTTAAGGGCTTTCTCTGATATTGCTCTATCCTGTTCCCTATCCAAATCCTGCTCCTTGTAACCAATAAAGTTCTCCTCTGCACCTAGCATAGGAGACTCATTGGGAGAGGGTGTACTTTATGCCTTGGGATCCCCTTGGTTTGGTTGAGTAAGGGGGACCACAATTTCTGCTTCAGACAGGGAAGCACCCCAAGTTCTTGCAGTGGATCAAATACCATCAAGGACTACTAGGCCTGTGTTTCCCATGGGGCACAGGGCCAAGATCAGTCCAGATCGTGGATGGTGGCTTCATGACCCCCAGGCTTGCAGGTGTGCACCAGGAGTGGGGTCGGCTGGATGTGAGGTGCCCCCATTGAGGCACTTGGAGCCTGGAAGGTGGTTGGTCGCAGTGAGGCAGATGGCTCCACACAGGAATACCTGCTACTGGCCCACCACGTGTCATGGTAGCTGTGGGATCTGACAACCTGCTGTCTTGAAGGCATCATTTGGGGAAGGGAACAGAGTCGCTGGAAACCCTGGAGCAAACAATCTCTCATTTGGCATTGGGTCAAGTGGGCAGTGTAGATAGCTGGAATGGCTGACAAGTATGACCACATGACTGTGGTCAACTTGAAAGAGGTGATGAAAGAGAGGAAGGAGCAGAGGAGAGAAGACCTGATTCAGATCCTGTGTGATGATAACCAGGCCACAAGATCACCTCCGCGTGTCCATGCAGAACCCGAGGGGCCGTCCTCTGAGTGGGACTTGTGCAAATCCCAGCTGCAGCTGGAAGCTGAGGAGTGCAAGCTCAAGTATGAGCTGGAGCTGACGCAGATGGGGATGGTGGAGAAGGAGGCCCAGTGCTAGCGCCAGCGTGAGTATGATGCCCAAGATGCCAGGCACAAGTGCAAACATAATCTCTTAGGAGTCCAGCAAAGCTCGGTAGCCCTCCCGGTGGTGTGATCCCCTGGATCTGTGCCCTGGAGGAGAGGAGGCTGCCCTGTCACCTGGGACCAGCACTGGGCATGGGGCGCAGCGAGCACCAGCGATAATTGCTGCTGCCGCCTGTCCCAGGCAGCACCTGCAGCCTCCCCTCTGCGATCCCTGCCAGGTCATATTGCCCACTAGGAGCCGGCGGGCTAGCTCCTCCTGCTTGTTCCCCATGCTCCTGGCACTGGCGTCCAGGCAGCTGAGGCCCCAGCTGACCCCCTCGATGTCCTGAGACGCTGTGAGAGAACCAGGCCATTAGCATTTTGCAAAGAAGTTTTGTTCGTGTCCTGCACAAGGGAGCTTTCCTGGGTGCAAGTCCCCGGGCAGACCTCTCGGGCTAAGGGGTCCGGACGGCAGATAGGTCCCTCCGTGCCCCTCAGGAGAGATTTCCCTCCACCCAGCGTGCCCTCCTCTGAGTGGGAATACTTACCTCCTGAGCACTTACCTCCTCCTCCGGTGTCTCTGTCAGAGTCTCCTGCGTGGGGTGGGGAGCTACCTGTAGTGCAGTGCCAGGGAGGAGTGGCCCAGCTCTGTGTGCGCTGGACCTGGAGACGACTGTTTTCCAGGTAGCTCCAGGGGGTTTTTGTGGCCAGTATTCTTCGTGGCCACCTCCTCCCCCTTCTCCTCCCCATCCTTCTCTGTGCCGTTTCCCTGGAGTAGGGCCCGGCGGTAGTTGTCCATGTGGTCTTCATAGGCCCCGATGTGCATAGCTGGCGTCCCTCCTGCTCAGGCTCCCGCACTCGGCCCTCCAGGGACTCCAGCAAGGAGCACATCCCACAAGTGGGGGAGCGCCTGGGCTCGAGGCCAGCACCGCTGCCACCCCAGGCACCCCCGCCGTCCAGGGCCAGGGCTGCACGCTCTGTCTGCCTGGGGTCTGGGTGCGGGGAAGCTGAAGCTGACAGGCATGGTGAGCCACTGCCACGGCTGCGAACTACGTCTCGTGCTTACCTGGTCTCAGCAGCTGCTCTTCAGGCCCGTGGGCTCAGGCCGCTTGCTTGGAGCAGCCCTCTGGGCGCCCTGTACGTGCCCCTCTGCACGAGCTCCTGTGCAAACCACTGCTCCCCAGTTGGGCTGCACCTGTTCGTGCGCTCTGTTCCCGGGGCTCCCGGGGGGGCTCAGCTAAGTAGGGACTTGTGGGGGGGTTCCCTCCCGGGCTCCACTCAGCTGACATGTCCTGCCCAGCATGGCCCCAAACACACACATGCACACACTCACTCACGCACACTCACACTTCCTCACGCTGTACAAGCACCCCTGGGCTCACTCGCCCCCTCTCACGGCCGAGCTCCTACTTCCTGGCTCTTCCCTGGGGCGCCCGGGTCTTCGGCTCCCAGGGACACAACAGGCATGAACCCATGTGTCCCCCTGGGGAGCAGACCCAATAGCAATATTGACTAATGGAGGCCACTGGATGTTCCCCACCTCCCGTGTCTGGGACAGCACCGCACCTACTGCCGCGTTGGAGGCATCCGTATGCAATAGAAATGGTTTGGTGAAGTCGTGTGTGTACGCCCCTGGCTGGGTGCACAGAGCCTGTTTAACTGAGAAATGCCTGCTCCAGCTCAGGTGTCTCAGGTGTGCAGCCCCCCGCTCCCTCCCAGCCCTACCGGCATCCCTCACTCCTGACCTCTCCCAGCCCTGCTGGTGCTCCTCATTCCCAACCCACATTTCCCTGCTCCCCTGGTAACCCTAGTTAGGGGGGCATCGGCAGAGGGGCAGGGGGCAGGGGATGTCTGCAGGGGAAGGGGGTGGGGGGTGCAATGCATGGGGGGTTGGGTGGGGAATGGGTAGGCACAATCTGGGAGGGTGGAGGGTAAGCACAATCCACGGGAGGGATTATAGGTATGCAGGATCTGCAGGGGATTTCTGGGCTCCGGGAAGGTTTGGCAGGATCAGGTTTTTAGCCCCCAGCCTGGGTCAGTTCCGGTTTTCATCTACATGTGGCAAAAGCATGGACGTGCATCCAGACAGGGTCTGCAGAATGGCTGCGCAACCTCCATTCCTGAGATGGCCAACTGTATATAGTTAAAACATTTCTGTTTCTATTATTTAATGCAATAAAATATTTATTAGTTAAACAGTCCTGTTGAAGGTCATCTTTTTCAACAGTTGCACTCTCATGAACAAGATGTCTTTGCAAAGGTCAGAGTGCTTCTTAACAAGATGTATTTGCAACCCTACTGCTCCTCTTTCTTCCTCCTCCCTTTGATTCAGCATTCATTAATATTGTACTGAAATTATGATAACATTAGGAGTTAGCTGGTGTTTTGTGCGTGGCTGGCCCTGGGATGTTCAGGCAGCCGCCAGGTGTTCAGACATCCCTCGGGGAAGTGAAAGTCATTGGAGTGAAAGCAGACACTTGGCTCTTGGAGGACGCCGGCGTCAGGACCCCAGCCTGCTGCTCAGAGCATGGCAGTAGGAAATGAAGAAAACCGAGAACCGTTTTCACAATTTGTTCCTCATCACATTTTTCAGAGATAACACTTGGTATTTGGGAAACAAGTACAGCAGAAAGCGGCATGGAGAACGAGCAGCCTCCTTCTCAGACTCTTGAGGGAAACCAATACCCAACGATTTCCAATTAGTTCGAGTTTTCTCCATTATTCTTCGGGCCATTATGGACGAGATAGATCTAGATACAGATATAATCAAGGATTGAGAAGGGTACGACTCTCAGCAGGAACACAGCTTTACAAAGTAAGACCTCGTTTTGGATTGTGTACAACCGCCACCTCCCCTTTCTTCTGTCCCCACCACCCCGTGGCCCTTTCTCATCTCTGAAGTGTCTGGAGTGGACATGTTGAACTCTTAAGTCAGCTCAAAGTTCAGCTTACCTCTGAAGTGTGGCCTGGTAGCTGCACCCACCCACAATTTCCACATCCATGTACTCTTACCTGCAAAAAGGCTCATCCTTGATGAACTGCGGTGCTTACACGAAGGTCTCTAATGACCAGAACCACAGGTCCAGGCCCCAAAGACTTGCACACCATCTTGATGCATTAAGCAGATGTCTGAACACAGTGCCCTGTGCCTCAGCACAGCTGCAGACCCAGGTCCGTTTGGGCTAGTTGCAGCCAGCTCAGGTCTGAGTTATGACCTGAGTGCAGCCGACAGGAAAGTGCCGTTTTCCCCTCTCACGCATGGACACAAAACCAGGGGAGCTAAACTCACTGACCATTTCCAGGAACAGTATTTATTTGTTGGTGAGATGAAGCATGAGCACTTTTATTCTGGAAAGAAAAAGTGTTCCAAAGTTAAGAAGAAGTGAAAAAGGGACGGTGAAAGAAGTGGTTATCCCAGATACTGCAGGGCGATATCTTCTATTAGACCAAGTATAGTTGCAAAAAAAGTTATTATTTGCAAGCTTTCAGGCTCCCTCACCCTTCCTCAAGCAAAGGAGAAGGCACCGATTGTCCCACTTCTCCTGGGTAGAAATGTCCCTGTCCTGGATCCTGGCACTTCACCACCACTGGAGATGTCCCTGTTCCCACTCAGCTAGTAGACGACCGGGGGAGAATTGTAGGAAGAATCGGTGCCGTTCTGCAGGGAGAGGTGGAGACGACTGCAGGATTTCCCTAATCAAATGTGCACAGAATAAGTGCTGTTATGTGTGACATTCTACAGGGTTAGCTGTTTCGTTTTCTGCATTAAACGGTGCCATGTCCTTCACTTCCCTGTAATGGGAAGAGGGAGCAGCCATTTCTCAAGGATCATTAAAAGTTCTGTTTTTAGGAAGGCACGACTGCTGCAAGAGCTGAGACACGACAAACCGCTATCATTTTATGCTTAACTCAGATTCCTCCTCACCCATCTAACAGCTTGGTCTTCATCTATCACACATTATCCCACCTCGGTCCCCTTCTCCACGTGAAGTGTTTTACGTGCAAAGGCAGGTGCACCGCGTAGCCTGAGTTGTAAAATGTGAGTTGCCGACCCAGGGGCCTCCCATTGTCCAGCACGTGGAGCAGACCATAGTGGGAAAGCTCTGCCTTGACACACAGCAGGGAGCTCAGTCGTGCTCCAGAGGTTATTGTGTGTGCTGTGTGTGTGAGCGTGTAAGGCAGGCACTTACATCACGGCCAAGAAATGATCAGGCAGTTTTCTCTGGTCACTTGAGTGTATTTAGCACAGCCCACACAGCGATCTTCCTGTCTCACTGAGACATGCTTCATCTCTTGCCTGCGCAGCCCCTGCAGATGCCCCAGCCCTGCCTGCCTGTCTCTCAAGCCCACCAGAGAGTGGATCAGACTGCGGGAAGCTCCGCCAGCCCCAATGCAGAATGAGAAAAGGGAAAGGTGAACTGAAAATACTGAAGCTTGACAGTGGTCCTTCCAAACATTGGGAAATAAGTGCACATAGCTTAGTCTCCACTGGTTGCAAAGCAGTATCTGTATGAGCACTGTATTACGGCATATAATTTGTTAAAGCCTTCACCATAAACCATTCAACCTGGGGCTGAAGAGCAGCTGCTGAGACCAGGTAAGTACGAGACGTAGCTCACAGCCGTGGCAGTGACTCGCCGTGCCCGTCAGCCATACATTCCCATCTTGACAACATCATTTCACTCTCCAGTGGTTAAGATGTGTCACTAAACAGACACGTGCTCCTTTCATGTAGAGTCCATTGAAGGAGTGGTGACCTGGAGATACTAGGGGAGCGTTTCTGGGGAGATTCACTAAAGCTGGGGCCTAGAAATATACTGTGAATAGACCTTCCTGCAGCAGTCTGTCCTAAAGATGGTTGGAAGGAAGAGGCAGTCGTTGAGCTGTTGCTACAGCTGCCACCATACTTGCCCACAGAGCAAAGGGAATATTGCAGGACATTAAAAGAGACTCAGGCACTGAAAGTATATATTAAGCCCATTACAAGATATTTTATTCAGGCACTGAAAGTATATAGTAAGCCCAAACATTACAACACTTACTTCTGTACCCCTGGGACTTGCTCTACTACCTGTTAGTGCAGCATCTCCTGATGCAGCACACACCCACACGCACACTGCCCTGAATTAGGCTGTACTGGCTAAATACAGAAGTGATCTGTCATGGCCTCGTAAGTGGAGCTCACCCCTCAGCCTGGGCTTCAGGCTGTACACCTGCATGCCTTTCTTACAGTGGTGCTGTGGGGGTCAGCTAGTAAAATGGTTGCGCAGTACATTTTAACAAGCGGGGCTATTTCATTGTGTGTCAACATATTGCACATAAATATTATTTATTTATTAGGTGCATGTGTGTCTAATCTTACTTACACACCCACACGCTCCCTAATCTTACTTACACACCCACACGCCCCCTATTACCTTGTGTGGGCACTCTGGGGAGGGCAGGCCCATTGTTGGGAGAGGGATTACACATTCACTGTGGCTGGGTTTAAAATAGAAATCCAGGTACAAGCAGTTCTGGGAAACAGTGCTCTGCGTGGGGAGCCATAACGAGTCAGCCAGGACTTGTGCCAGGCCCAGGGCTGGCTTTCGCCACATGGCCTAGATACACAAGGGACATTCAGGATGCCCAAGTCCTCAAATCATATCAGGACACTCATCTGGTGATTTCAGTGGGGTTCAAGGCCCGCTACCAGTCCAGGCTGTCAGAGTGCTATGGAAGCATGCACGGAGGGGATGCTTACGTGAGAGATGTCATTTGGGGACCAGGATGCACCGGAAATAGCACAGCATGGCATCTCTAAGGAGACCCAGCGATAAGCAAGAGGTTAGTTAATACCGTATTTTGCTCTGGAGGGGTCAGATGATCTGTTGTGTGCAGGGGGAAGTTCGGTGTTTCCAGTAAGGACCAATCTTACTGGATTGGTAATGAAGGAAGAGCAACCTGCCCAAATGCAGCCAAGAAACAGAAGCTTAGGTAAAAGAGTCAGCGACACCAAGAAATGACATTTCAAGTCCTGATTGAAAGGAACCATTGTCCAAATGGCAGCAGCCTCTTTGCACAGGGGAGGTCATCACTGCAGCTTGTCACACAAGGGCTCTGGATTTGCACAAGTAACCGAACGGGGAGTTGACACCTGCCTTGAAAAGGCCGGCTCCGGAGATCCAGCGTCTCTTCCCTCTTCTCCACACTAGGACAGCCCACGGGGCCTTCAGGGGCCTTCTCAGTAGGGGTGTGCAAAACAGGCCTCTGAACATGATTCGGATTTGGATTTGGCCCAAGTTGGGGACAGGGATTTGATTAATTGATTCAGATCACTGTCCCTGATTTGGTTTGGGCGAATCCGAATCTGAAGATTCAATGCTGATTCAGGGAATCAGTGATTCGGCTATAGACACAGCTTTAAACATTTTTATACATACCTCGAGGTACCAGCACGGCTCATGATCGCTGTGATGGAGCGTCCCACAGGAGTGCGTACCCCCCCCACCCCCCCACATGCTCGGCGGTGAACCCGGAAGTGGACCAGAAGTACTTTCAGTCTACTTCTGGGTCTGCCGGGGAGCGAATCAGGGCCCCCCCATCCCCCCGGCTCTGCAGTCGGCCTCAGGGGGGACCCTGGGTGTCACCCCAGACCCAGGAGGCACCGGTCACCAAGCTGGGGGGGTGCAGGAGGGCCCCGGTGCACTACCCAGCGGACCCAGAAGTGGACCGGAAGTGCTTCTGGTCCGCTTCTGGGTCTGCTGCCGAGTGTGCTGGGGGGCGCCCCCATGCTCCTGTGGGACGCTCCACGCGCCCCAGCATCGCAGTAAGAAAAGGTCACTTGCAGTGGTATGGAAGTTCCCCAAAGTAATTAAAATGATCAACAAAAGAAACTAATTACTAAGCAAAAGAATCTGTTGAGAAAGATCCGAGCCCAAATTTGGGGGTAATGACAGGTTTGAGTAGGAGTGGCCCAAGACGGCAGCTCGCTCAATAAAAATGGTAACTTACTGTCCCAAGTTGGAGGTGACTATACTTGCAGAACAACGAAGGAAGAATCGCAAGTGTAGGCCGGATCAGACTGATCACCTGAACCACCCTCTCCGTGAACACGAATCTCTTAGTTCACGCTGAAGCCGCGGAGCACCTGAAAGGGACTGAAGGAAGGGGACTTAGTCCTATCACTGCTGAGGCCAGCCCATTGAACTGTATTGCTGAGGCGAGCCCATTGAATCGTACTACTGAGGAATGAAACCATATTTTGGTATTTGGCTTCTCGGAATTCTAGGACTGTAAGTATATTATGAAAAATAATAGTATTGATTCAAATTTAACTTTTAGTTGTAATTGTAGTTGTTTTTGTAATACTAATTCTTATAGCATTGTTTGGGAAGGAAGTGCATTCGGAGCATTGTTTCTGATATATGTAATTATTGTGTTCTTAATGTTTGTGGTGTTTCTTAAAGCTAAGTTATATGCATAGCAAAGAAATTAAAAATAAAATTGTGTTGTATAAATTAAGTCTGTAATCATTGTGAAATCGTGCAATCAGCTAACTACTCCCCCAGCCAGTGCATCAAAACGAATCAGTAAATTGTGTGAGATTTTCTCTATTCCATAACCCACTAGAGACATCGCTGTGAAGAGCAACAGCATCACCTTGCCTGTTAGCTGAGAACCAGAAAGTTTCCTTTCTGCGCTCAATTGCCTCTCAGACTCATCTGCTAGGATGAGCTCAGCCCAGGCAGGCGGGTCACAAAGCCTGGACTTGGACATTGCACCAGCTAACTCCAGGGGCTGAACCAGAAACCTCACAGACAGCAGTGTCATCACATCTGCAGCACAAGGGAGAAGAGCTTAGGTGTGATCATGGCAAAGCTCTGTCCCCGTGGGGTTGTTACAGCACACTAAAGCTTTCTAACAAGCAACCTCACACAGCACTGTGCGGGCAGCAGCTTCTTGGACCTTAGCCACACAAGGCCTGCAATCCTTTAATCCAATGGGCAATGGGATAATTTTTACTGAAGGATCTGGCTCTGGTCCTGGAATAAGAGAATTAGGGTTCTTCTAGAGAAACAGGGCCTGAGCCTAGGGCACAGCATGTGGGTCCTAAAAGGGACTGATGTGCCTCACTCCTTTTTATGGACAGAAAAAACTGTACTCCATCAGGTCCAAACTCAAAGTGCCGGGGAAGTGTGAAATCACAGCATGTTCAAGCACCACCCATGAGCCCAAGTGGAGACCAACACGACGAGTCAAAGACACATCTGGATATGCACTTAAATAAATATTTATTATTTATTAATTAAACTTAATTCTCTTAATTACAGAACTACAGCATTATGGAGGATGGCCCAGGGCATGGAGGCGGAGGGCAGACCCGCAGCAGCAGGAGAAGTCAATGCACTGGCCAGCAACGTGGCTACACGAGCCATTCCTGGAGGACGAGCAGGAGACGGCGAATGTCCTGGTTTCTTGCCACAAGCAGCAGTGCTGTGGGAATACTGCATTGCCCCACTTCAGAGATGCAGCAGTGACAGCGAATGTCCTGGTGTCTCACCACAAATACAGGATTGCCTCATTTCAGAGAAAGCCGCAGCAGTGCTGGAGACACACTGGATCCCCCCGTTTCAGGGAAGGAGCAGCAGCGCTGTGCAGACACTGGATCTCCCTGCTCCTGAGGACAAGCAGCGGTGCCGTGGAGTCACTGATCTCCTGGAGGAGGAAGAGGAGGAGACGACACGGGATCCCCGGACTTGTCCTCCTCCCCTATGCTGCCAACACCTCTGTTCGGTTGCTGCAGACTCAAGATGGAAGAAGCCTTCTGGGACAGCCGCAGTGATGGCCTCCCACGATGCATTCTGCCTGCCACCATTTGCAACAGCTTCCACTTCTGTTTTGCCTCCAACAGCCTCTTGCCATGAGCGGACAAGCTCCTGACGGCCACCAAGCCCCAGCAGTGGGAGCACCCCATGTCTGGGAGCAGCTTCCCACTCGGGGCACTAGCCAGAGCTTCAGCTGGCCCTATTTATAGAGGAGCTGCTGACTGCAGCTGACCAATCACATAGGCTCTATCCATATATGGCCATCAACCTGTCCTATAACCATCCAAACGTCCATATATGGCCATCAGGTGTGGTGACCATGGATTGTTCACATTTGGACAGCTCCTCCCCAGTTAATCCCGGTGAGAAAATGGGGAAAGCCCAGGTGATCCCACACCTTTCACCCTTGCAAAATCAGGACTCTGGTTGCAACCAACACTTGCAATCATAAATGTCCTTGTCTTTGGCTTTCCCCTCTTTGGGGTTTCCTGCTGTGCTCCAGACACGTGGGGCACAGCCCCCACTCCTCATTGGCAGCGCGGTTCTGCCACAATCACAGGCCTCCAGGAGCTGGGGCTTGAAAGGAAACACCCACTCCCAGGAGAGCCACGCTAAAATCCCACTTGGTCGTTTTCATTTCATCCTCCCCCTCAGCTTGTGGGGACATCCCTTCCCTCCGGGATCGTGCCTGGGCCCACGAGCTCTTCTTTCCCTAAACCCCCTCCTCTCTGGGCACAAACCGACTTGGGACTGAACACGAAGCTCCAACTCTTTGGTCTCTCTCAAGTCAAGGGGAGAGCTGGCATTGAGCCGTCACTGCCTCCCTCCTCTTCCTGCCCCGATATGTCAGTGGTACGTGAGCTGTTTTACTGAGACTTATACTTGCATGTAGTTACGAGAGTCCGGAGGAAATCAGTCCGTCCGTCAGTCCTTAGTGAGACACCTCACAAGTTTGTCTGTTATGAGATCACCCTGGCGGTTTCCTCACAAAGGCCTGGGCTAGGCTCTGACATCAGACCCCTAAGTCAAGACACAGGGCCAGTGACTTCATAGACACTTGGGTCTTCGGGCCAGCTGAGTACCACAGAGGAGCTCACTTACGTACATCACAAAGCATCCCAGCTCAGTAACGCAACCTCACGCAGCCCTCTGCAGTGACCTCCCTCGAGGGTTTCCCCTCACAACCCCTCTTAGCGTTTGTTCTTCCAAGAGACACTTGGCCAACTTCTCAAGTCAGATTTGGGGATCAGGCTGAGCCCGGGAAGAGCACAACATGGCATGTCTAGGGGGACAGGGACAAGCAGAGGGTAGTAGTGTGGATTTGCTAAGGTGGGGTTGGCGGCTGCCACGTTGTGGGAGGGGGATGTCCTGTGCTTCCGGTAAGGACAGACCTCGGCGTGAGATAGGGGTAAAGGGAGAGCTCAGCTGCAAGCCAGAGATGAGTGCGTAGGTGAACCACACTTGGTGACAACAGGGAACGTCATTTCGGTTCTTTTGTGACGGGGATCATTCAAGTGGCAGCAGGCTTCTTGCACGTGAGAAGTCAGCACTGACCATGGCCACAGAAAGCGTCTGGATTTGCTGAGATCAGAACGGAGAGGAGCGATGACTGAACAGAAGAGGACATCTCAGGGGATCCACTGACTCCCCCCCTTCTCCAAATCAGGAGGCTGAATGCAGTGCTGCTCCACTGAAAGCAGGGGATCTAATACTTCTCCAGAGCACCAGACCACTGTCTCCACTGCTCCCATGTCCTAGTCCCAGGCATCCACACAGCTTTTGGCCATCTTTGGCTGTATAAGAAAACAAACATACATGGCCAAACATGGCCTTAAAAACCACTCAGAAGTCCCGTGCCCATGTAAGGGCAATGCCCACAGTCATAATAGCCGTGTGTTTCCCTATATGGGCGCTTGGACTGGATGGGGACCCATCTGATGGCCATATATGGACAAGCCGAGTCTGGTTGGCCCCCGGTGAGTGATGACGTGGGACCGGGCTGGCCAGCAGCTAACCTTATAAAATGGCCCAAGCGCTGAGCCCCTCTCTGAAGCCAAGCACTTCCCATCACAGCGAGAAGCTCCTCGACAGTAGTGTTGTCACGAGAGAAACCACATGCGAAGGGCTCGGGGGAAACGAGGCAGAAGGACCAGTGCAGAGAGGGGCCGCCACAGGCTGCGGAGGGAGAGCACAGGCTTGGAGAGAAGAAATGGTGAAGAAGGATCTGGCTGGAGAAGAGGCCAAGGCAGGCACTCCTAGGGGAGGAGGTGGTGGAAGAGAGGCCGGACCACCGTGTTTGGGACATAGATGAGGGGGCCTGTGGACACAACCGAGCTCCTGCTTGGGCGGAAACCCTCTTCCTGCTACCAAGCAGCCAGAAGGAGAATGGCCCAAGACCAAGGCAGCACACCTGGGCTGTTTCCGGAGGCAAAGTGGTCTTTGGTGGAAACTCAGAGTCTCCTGGACCTCCAAAGAGAAGATCAGCTCCTTCTTGCAAATGTGTTCCCTGTCTAATCCTGCCAGCAGCTCCTGGTCCTTTCTCACCGATGTCCCCAGAGCCTTTTAGTCTCATTAAATAAAGATCATTTTCTCAGGATTGTGATCTTCTCCTTATTTTGTGTGATCATTCCTTGTTTCAATAAGATAAATACAAATCAATAGATGAACTGTTCAGTTCCACTATTTGGAGCAAGTCTTGATAAGAGAGTGTCCTCCCGTGTCTCAGGCACAACTCGTGACATGGGTGCTTGTGCAATCGTGTCTGTCTTGTGGCACGGGGTGGGGGGACCACTGCAGTCCTGGCTGCTAACCTACTGCCTTACCAGTTATCAATCAATCATGATTCACTCAGGGACCAGCTCAATACACAGGACCTAGCTACTAGTAGCTACTAGATAATTAGTCAGTTAGCAACCATTAACACCTACAAACCCTGCAGACTAAGGAGAGGGAGTAATCAATACAATCAACTGCCCCTAGACTGAGACAGTCAGTCCCACAAGCACCCTCTGCATGAGTTTTGCCTGTCCGCAGCGAGGGGTTAACTAGGGCCCCAGAAGCCAGAAGCCCCTGCCCCCACCTCCTCCACAGCTGGCAGATGTGGCCACAGCAGGGGCTCGCAGGCCTGCAGCTATCGCCCTGCTGCGCCTTCACACACAGTGTCACCACGGCATGAGTTTGGCTTGTCTGCAGCTCGAGGGCCAGTTCCCCCAAACCCCTGCATCGAACTTCTTGAAACTTGGCAGGCTTTGTGGCCTCCCCAGGGGCCACCACCCCTGCACTTTTCACTGCCCTGTGGTGCAACACATACACGTGACAGGAGTTTGCTTTCATGAATTTGGGGTGCAGTTCCCCCCAAACCCCTGCACATACCTCCTTGAAACGTAGCAGGCTTTATGCTCCTAGCAGAGGCTACTGTCCCTGCACATTACATCCAAATCAGATGAAAAACAACAGCATTATAGATATTTCATTGATTCCCCATGATACCCTATGGCCAGATCTCTGAAGCTTTTCTGAAGCGCTTTGGAAAGCCTAACGAAGCCAGCGCTTCGATCCGGACATGCTGCTTCGGATGCTGAAGCGTCCAAAGCTTCTCCAGATCTGAAGCACGGTCCGAAGCCTCGCACAGCCCTAAGCCAACCTGTAACACAAGTGTCCCACTTGGAGGCAAGGCCCTACGAGGAGACACGGAGAGACCGAATCTCATCGGCTGGCACCAGAGCAGGCTGAGAGGTGATCTTGTGGCCGCCTATCATTTCATCAGGGAAGCACAGCAGGGACTAGGAGATGCTCTATTCACTAGGGCACCCCCTCCAGTAACTAGGAACAACGGCCACAAATCGATGGAGAGCAGGTTTAGGTTGGACATTAGAAAGAGCTTCTTCATGGTGAGGGTTGTCAGAATCTGGAAAGGGCTCCCAAGGGAGGTGATGCTCTCCCCCACCCTGGGGGGCTTCAAGCGGAGACAGGACGAGACTGGATATGTGCAGTGACATCCTCTGCAAGGCCCTGGGGATCCCTCCACTCCTGTGACATGATTTCGTCTGCTCCAGTGTATTGCAGGCTGAGGGGAAACCAGCACGGGTTCGTAGCAGGCAGATCATGCCTGACTAATCTAGTCTCTTTTTATGACCAAGTTACATAACACCTGGATGCAGAAGTAGGGGTAGATATCATCTACATAGACTTCAGGAAGGCCTTCGATACGGTATCCCACCCCATACTGGTGAACAAGTTAAGAGGCTGTGACTTGGATGATTACACCATCCGGTGGGTGCAAATTGGCTAGAGGGTCGCACCCAGAGAGTGGTGGTGGATGAGTCGGTATCGACCTGGAAGGGTGTGGGCAGTGGGGTCCCGCAGGGCTCGGTCCTAGGACCGATACTCTTTAACCTCTTCATCAGCGACTTGCACGAGGGAGTGAAGCGTACTCTGTCCAAGTTTGCAGATAACACAAAGCTATGGGGAGAAGTGGACACGCTGGAGGGCAGGGAACAGCTGCAGGCAGACCTGGACAGGCTGGACAAATGGACAGAAAACAACAGGATGCAGTTCAACAAGGAGAAATGCAAAGTGCTGCACCTAGGGAGGAAAAATGTCCAGCACACCTACAGCCTAGGGAATGACCTGCTGGGTGGCACGGAAGCGGAAAGGGATCTCGGAGTCCTAGTGGACTCCAAGATGAACGTGAGCTGGCAGTGTGATGAAGCCATCAGAAAAGCTAACGACACTTTATTGTGCATCAGCAGATGCATGACGAATAGATCTAAGGAGGTGATACTTCCCCTCTATCGGGTGCTGGTCAGACCGCAGTTGGAGTACTGCGTGCAGTTTTGGGTGCCGCACTTCAAGAGGGATGCGGATAACCTGGAGAGGGTCCAGAGAAGGGCCACTCGCATGGTTAAGGGCTTGCAGGCCAGGCCCTACGAGGACAGACTGCGCCACCTGGACCTCTTCACCCTCCGCAAGAGAAGGTTGAGAGGCGACCTTGTGGCTGCCTATAAGTTCATCACGGGGGCACAGAAGGGAATTGTTGAGGCTTTACTCATCAAGGCACCCCTGGGGGTTACAAGAAATAATGGCCACGAGCTAGCAGAGAGCAGATTTAGACTGGACATTAGGAAGAACTTCTTCACAGTTAGAGTGGCCAAGGTCTGGGATGGGCTCCCAAGGGAGGTGGTGCTCTCCCCTACCCTGGAGGTCTTCAAGAGGAGGTTAGATAGGCATCTAGCTGGGGTCATCTAGACCCAGCACTCTTTCCTGCCTAGGCAGGGGGTCGGACTCGATGATCTATTGAGGTCCTTTCTGACCCTAACATCTATGAATCTATGCTATGGGCAGGGAGCCTCTGTTAATCGCTGTACATGTCCCCATGTCTTGCTTGTTCTCTAGTCACTACAAAAGCTATTTAGTATACTGTAAGGAACTAGTTAGCTCAGTGGTTCCCAAACTTTTTTATACTGTGGACTGGCATGGGAACGGGACAGGGTGCTCGGAGCCAGCTGCCTCCCTCCTGGGGCTGCCCCGCTGCCTAGATTTAACCCCGCATATGACTGCTAGTGGCAGAAGCTGTTTGCCTGAGCTGACAGATGGGGGTCTGAGCAGGGGGCTCATGCCATGACCCGGCAGCCAACCCTTTGCAGCCTGGGTTAGTTAGTGTCAAAGCTCTTCTATCGTATAATCAAGCCTGCACATGCTAACATAATGGAGATTGTCTTTTCTTGTCCATGCAGCTGTGGATCCAGGCATGGAGTGGTGGGGTGTGTACCACACCCCACTTTGGCCATTCTGCACATGTGCAGTGAGCTTGACAATATAAGAGCATAAGAATTGCCATTTACTGGTAGATCTGGGGTGGGCAAGTATTTGGGCTGGAGGGCCCCACTTAGGGAGTTTTGCTGAGCTGTTGAGGGTTGAGGGGTTGGGCGGGAACTGACCCAGACTTGAACAGTGGGTGTGGGGCGGGGGGTGCTGACCTGGCATGGCGCGGGGGTGTGGGAGGGGTTCAATCGGTCCTATCTGGTATTCCACCCTGCACCCATCGCTGGGGGTGCCTTACGGGGCAGGTGGAGTCTCCATGAAGATCAGCCCAGGACCGCTGCAGGCAGTCTGTGCTTGGCGGGGCAGATGGGATGGGCCCACAAGTGTGTGGGGTGCAGCGTCTCGGAGCAGGATGGGCAGGTGGGGCTGGGGCCAGGATCGTGGGGCAGTGACAGTGCAGGGCCCAGAGCCTCAATTTGCTCCCTGCATGGGCTGGGATATGCAGGGAGCAGATGGCAGCTCTGCCCTGGGCAGTCACCGCCCTGCAATCCTGGCCCTGCCTGCCTGTCCCGCTCCTGGACGCTGCTCTGCACCTGCCCTTGGGCCCGGCCCATCCACCCCGCTGAGTGTGCCCTGCCTGTGGGGGTCCCAGGCTGGTCTTCATGGAGACCCTACCCACCTGCCAGCTACATCCAGTGCTCCCAGCAATGGGTGCAGAGCGGACTGGTAGTGGCAGCCAGGCAGAGTGAGCCACTGCTGCGGGGGCTGCTGGGATGGCAAGGCTGACTGCCCCACTGCCCCCTCCCTGCCACAAACCTGGGGGCAGCGGGACTGGCTGCAAGCACCAATGCCTGGCTGCCCCACACTCCTGAGCTGGGAAGGGCTGAGGTACCCGCCATGGGCTGGATAGAAACCTTTGGTGGCTGGATCCGAGCTGTGGGCTGTGTTTTGCTCACCCCTGCTGCAGATCCATCTAGGCAGTGTCCTTGTCATGTCATACAGCGGCAGAGAATGGCTGCTGAAACGGAGAGTGAGCTGGGTCTGACCCGAGGGTTTTTTTTTCCATTCCCTCTCCCACTTGCAGCCTCCAGCATTTAAGGTCTAGGAAGTTGTGACTCAATGGCTAACTCCCATGCTCAATAGCTACTGATGCCCCTTTTCTGCAAGACTTTGTCCAATCCATTTTTGAACCTGGCTAAGCTGGCAGTTTGCACCGCATCTGGTAGCAACGAGTTCCACACTTTAATGAAAAAACCCCAAACCCTTTCTTGTATTAATTTTAAACTGACCACTGACAAGTTTCATTCGGTAACTCCTAGTTCTTGTATTGGGAGAGAGAGTCAACAGAAAATCTCTTTGCCGTTTAGTCTTTTGTAAACCCGTATGATGTCCCCCCTCAAGCATCTCTTTTCTACACTGAGAAGGCCTAGTATCTTTAGTGTCTGCTCATATGGGAGCTTCTCAGTACCCCTGAGCAGCTTTGTTGCTCTTCTCTGAGCTCAGCCCAGTTAGTGCAGGCTACAAGAGCCTCGTGCGTGCAGCAAGCTGTACAAGCTCCCCAACTGGTTGGTGTGAACTCTGGCCCAGAGCAACTTGCTGCAGCTCCAGAGCTGGGGAGCGAGTGCCAGCACCTCTCATCCCATCTTTCCTTGTGCTGCTGAAGTCAGCAGGGAAGGAAGCAGAAGGCGAACAGCAGCAGCACCCCCCGCCTCCAGATCCGCCCTTGTGTTTGTGGGATCGAAGCCTGTTCTTTTGAAAACGTACGTTCTCAGCTGCGACCGGGAAGTTCACAGCGCCACGGTGTGCGCTATGATGACACGGGGTCCTGGGTGCCACAGACTGGTTACAATACAAAACGGACATGTTTTCCTCAAGTACAAAACAGCCAAAATGAGCTCATCTCCAAGTAATGAGTGACTGCCACTTGTCTCTTCTTGAAGGCAGCTGAGATCAGGCTGGCTGTCTTATTCTTCCTTCCATGGTCTCATCTGAATTGAGCCGGGAGAATAGGGCCTTTTCAGGTCAGGAAGCTTATCTGTGGAGCTGACTCCCTGTGGACGCCTGCCATGGTTTCTCTGTAGCTGTCTCCAGTCTTTTTTTGTTCAGCTCAGTAGCTCTCTCACAGTTTTGGCTTCCCTTTGATAGTTCAGTTTTCTACAATGTCTGAGAGACTAAATAATAACATTAATTGCATGAAAATAAATAACACAGTGGGATAAATTCATCCTGGTGTGATTCCACCAAGCTCAGAGGAGTTCAATCTGCCCCGATTTTGGTGCAATGTGTGTGGCAAAGTTGTGACTGACGTGAGAGTTTGGCAAAGCCGGTGAATCTTTGCTGCAAAAGTGAAACTTTCTTTTCTAATTGAAGTAACGAAGTCATCCCATACCAGGGCAAACTTAAGTTTCATCAGCTGCCCACTCACATGATTCAGTAAGAGCTGCTGCTCACACTTCAGAGGCTCATTTAGTTATGTAAGGCAGAAGTGCTGCTGTGGATGTTGCTAATGACTCTTTTTTGGTGCTGCCATAAAAGGTGATACCGCAGCAAACAAAAATAGGGGGTAAAGCAAGCAAAAAAGTGTTCCTTTGCAATCAAAGTGCAAATATGGGTACTAATGATGCGGCCATGGGTACTAATGATGCAGCCAGGAGAACCCCCGAGCACCTGATGGCGGACTACAGTGCTCTGGGCGGCGTGATGAAGGAGTTCGGTGCACAGGTGGTTTTCTCTTCCATCCTACCAGTGAGCGGACAAGGAAGACGGCAGGAGAACCGTATCCGAGAGACCAACTGGCGGCTTCGGCAATGGTGTCTCGAGGCAGGCTTCGGCTTCCTGGACAATGACCCGCACATCACGACGAGGGACATGCTCAGCTGGGATGGGCTTCACCTGTCCCCCGAAGGTAAGTGTGTGTTCTCTTCTAGGTTGGCGGATCTCCTCTGGCGGGCTTTAAACTAGGCTCGTCAGGGGGAGGGGAAGATGAAGGTGGGGAAAGCTGTGGACCACCAAACCATGTGGCACCCACAAGGACAGCCCAGCCTGAAGAAAGAGAGCACTGGGAACCTGAAAGCCATGGGGAGGCCAGCACTACGGCACAGGTAAGAAACAAGAAGGTAAGAATCAAAGGGCCCCTTGGGACTCGGAGCGGGGGGGCAGCAAAGGCACCAGTCGCAGGGCTCAAGTGCCTATATACTAATGCTAGGAGCATGGGGAACAAGCAGGATGAACTAGCGCTCCTGCTTGCACTAAACACCTATGACTTAGTGGGGCTAACGGAAACCTGGTGGGATTCATCCCACGACTGGGTGGTACATATTGAGGGCTATAGATTGTACAGAAAGGACAGGTCGGGGAAGAAAGGGGGGGGGTTGCGCTCTATGTCAGTGAGCAATATACATCAACCCTCATCAAGACGGAATCCAAGGTTGAGGAAGTAGAAGGATTGTGGGTTAGGCTACATGGGGGGCAAGGAGAAAGGGATTTGGTGGTAGGGGTCTGCTACAGACCCCCACACCAAGGGGAAGAAATAGATGCAGGGCTCCTGAGGCAACTCTCGGAGACCATAAAAGCTAAATAGGCGGTAGTCATGGGGGACCTAAACTACCCGGACATCTGCTGGGAGACGCAGACAGCAAGGTCCCATCGCTCACGCAGGTTTCTAACCTGTGTACAGGACCTCCACCTGACACAGGAGGTGCGTGGTCCCACTAGGGGGAATGCCATACTGGATCTGGTATTGGCAACAGGGGATGACATGGTAGGGGACCTACAGATCGGTGGTCACCTGGGGGACAGCGATGGCCTAATAATACAATTCACCATAAGACATCGAGTGGGAAAGGTAACTAGTAGGGTGAAAGTGCTAGACTTCAGGAAAGCTGATCTCATTGCACTCAGGCGATTAGTCAAGGACGCACTGCAGAGTAGGAGATTTGAAGGGATGGGAGCCCAAGAAGGGTGGTTGTGCCTAAAGGAAACGATCCTTCGGGCACAAAGCAAGACGATCCCCGAGCGAGCCAAAAGAGGGAAAGGGGCCAGGAGGCTTCCCTGGTTGACCAGAGAAATCCAGGGCAGCCTAAGGGCCAAAAGGGGAGCACATAAAAAGTGGAAACAGGGAGAGATCACCAAAGATGAATATACCTCCTCTGCTCGTGCTTGTAGGGAGGCAGTTAGACGGGCCAAAGCTACCATGGAGCTGAGGATGGCAACCCAAGTAAAAGACAACAAGAAATTGTTTTTCAGATATATTGGGAGTAAAAGGAAGGCCCAGAGAGGAATAGGACCACTGCTAAATGGGCAGAAACAATTGGTGACGGACGGGGGGACAAGGCTGAACTCCTCAACGAGTTCTTTGCCTCAGTGTTCCTAAGCGAGGGGCACGACAAGTCTCTCACTGGGGTTGTAGAGAGGCAGCAGCAAGGCGCCAGACTTCCACACGTAGATCCTGAGGTGGTGCAGAGTCACTTGGAAGAACTGGATGCCTTTAAGTCGGCAGGCCCGGATGGGCTCCATCCGAGGGTGCTGAAGGCACTGGCCGACATCATTGCAGAGCCGCTGACGGGAATATTTGAACGCTCGTGGCGCACGAGCCAAGTCCCAGAGGACTGGAAAAGGGCCAATGTGGTCCCCATTTTCAAGAAGGGGAGGAAGGAGGACCCGGGCAACTATAGGCCAGTCAGTCTCACCTCCATCCTTGGTAAAGTCTTTGAAAAAATTATCAAGGCTCACATTTGCGAGAGCCCGGCAGGGCAAATTATGCTGATGGGAAACCAGCACAGGTTTGTGGCAGGCAGATTGTGCCTGACCAATCTAGTCTCTTTTTATGACCAGGTTACGAAACGCCTGGACACAGGAGGAGGGGTGGATGTCATATACTTGGACTTCAGGAAGGCCTTCGATACGGTATCCCACCCCATACTGGTGAACAAGTTAAGAGGCTGTGACTTGGATGACTGCCCGGTCCGGTGGGTGGCAAATTGGCTGGAGGGTCGCACCCAGAGAGTCGTGGTAGATGGGTCAGTTTTGACCTGGAAGGGTGTGGGCAGTGGGGTCCCGCAGGGCTCAGTCCTTGGACCGATACTCTTCAATGTCTTCATCAGTGACTTGGACGAGGGAATGAAATGTACTCTGTCCAGGTTTGCAGATGACACAAAGCTGTGGGGAGAAGTGGACACGTCGGAGGGCAGGGAACAGCTGCAGGCAGACCTGGACAGGTTGGACGAATGGGCAGAAAACAACAGGATGCAGTTCAACAAGGAGAAGTGCAAAGGGCTGCACCTAGGGAGGAAAAATGTCCAGCATACCTACTGCCTAGAAAATGACCTGCTGGGTGGCACGGAAGTGGAAAGGGATCTTGGAGTCCTAGTGGACTCCAAGATGAACATGAGCCGGCAGTGTGATGAAGCCAGCAGAAAAGCCTATGGCACTTTATTGTGCATCAGCAGATGCATGACAAATAGGTCCAAGGAGGTGATACTTCCCCTCTATCGGGCGCTGGTCAGACCGCAGTTGGAGTACTGCGTGCAATTCTGGGCGCCACACTTCAAGAGGGATGTGGATAACCTGGAGAGGGTCCAGAGAAGGGCCACTCGTATGGTTAAGGGCCTGCAGACCAAGCCCTACGAGGAGAGACTAGAGATACTGGATCTTTTCAGCCTCCACAAGAGAAGGTTGAGAGGCGACCTTGTGGCCACCTATAAGTTCATCATGGGGGCACAGAAGGGAATTGGTGAGGTTTTATTCACCAAGGCGCCCCCGGGGGTTACAAGAAATAATGGCCACAAGCTAGCAGAGAGCAGATTTAGATTGGACATTAGGAAGAACTTCTTCACAGTTCGAGTGGCCAAGGTCTGGAACGGGCTCCCAAGGGAGGTGGTGCTCTCCCCTACCCTGGGGGTCTTCAAGAGGAGGTTAGATGAGCATCTAGCTGGGGTCATCTAGACCCAGCACTCTTTCCTGCTTATGCAGGGGGTAGGACTCGATGATCTATTGAGGTCCCTTCCGACCCTAACATCTATGAATCTATGAATCCCGAGAAGCGCAGCTGTGCGGTCTGTGGCGCTGCAAACATATCTGCAGCACCACACGCTGCACACTCAGGTGTCCTTGCTGCAAGGGCACACTGCCCGTGTGTGCGCTGCTCTGCTCTTTTTTTGACCCCTGCATATTCAGGGGTCAAAAAAAAATTTGGAAAAAAAATGCAGAGCAGCACACATGTAGGCAGCATGCGCTGCTGAGAAGTGGAGCATCAGGACCCCAATTAAGGCCCCAGTCTCCCCTACCCAACCCAGGTCACTTGCCGCACGCCAAAGCACGCGTGGCACAGGCCTTCCCCCGGGACAAGTGTCTCAGACAGCTGGAGCCAACTTGAGGTGATCTAGAAATTGCTCGGTTATTGGGCGGGCTGGTGAATGGAGAGGCAGACAAAACGTATTGGTTGCAAAAAAGCTTTACTTACGCCGCTAGTAGCCGCGACGCAGGTGGTCTGGTCGCTTAAATAATTACACGAGTTGCTCCAGCTGGCAAGACTCAGGCCAGCGAATCCGTAAACGAACTAGGCATGCAGGAAAAAGGGTACGTTGAGGGATGGCGCTCGGCGACGGGGAGAAAAATCGATAGTTGATCAGGCTATCGATTAGCTCAGCCACAAGTCAGGAATCTTCAAAGTCACTCTGCAGCGTGCTCCAAGTTCTCCGACGTGGGCGGAAGTCGCACAGAATTGTATACGGCCAGCAAGCCAATCGCTAGCCGCCACGTAGGAATAATTTAGAACTGGCCAATAGTAGGACACAAATTTGCATACGAATGGCGGGAACTCTCTTGCACCGGAGTTTTCTATTGCAACAGAAAACTTTTGCTGTGCAAGAGACTCTCATGGGGCGGGAAAATTCCACCGTGCCGAGGCACCAAAATCATTGGGTTGTGACGTGCCCCCTTGCCGACGGCACAACTGGGATTTTAGACACATGACCATGTTATAAGGAATTTTTCGTTTAAGGACTCATTGGCCTTACAAAGCTCAAGCAACCAACAAATATATATATATATACAAACAATTTCTACAGACCGGTCTTTTTAACAAACTACAAAATACAATAACTTATACATATAACAACAACTATTGGTCATCATCTGATGGGAGAACATCTGTTTGGGACTCCCCACACTTATTAGCTAGTGAAATGCAGTTCATAACGAAGTACTCGTCGCAAAACGTCCGTCTTCTCCCATAGCAGACAATGCCAATTAAAATACTTCCCAGTACTAGAAAGAGACTTACCCCTAGTGCACTACCGATGATGGTACCCCGACTGCGTCCCTGCGTTACTGTTAAGGTTAATGTTGACGCTAAACCCGTAATGCTATTAGTTGAAGGATACCATGAAACCGTGGGTGATCGCGTGGTAGTGATGGTGGAGAGATCTAATACGTAAATAGTCTTTTGATTGCTTCTTTGACCAAGGGAATTTGTCACCCTCCAAATGTCAGTCCCGCCATGATTGTGGGTTAGTGGGCTATTGAAATGCAGAGTATTGTTTACAGACAGTAAGCCTTTAGGCCATTGTCCATCTAATCTGGCCCAGGCAAACTTTAGAGGTGGTGGATTGGAATTAGTTTTGCACTTAAGCTGAATATTTCTTTGTCCAACAAACCAATTTTTATCACAGCCAGTTATTGACACTTCAGGAGCATATTGGATGTCTAGTACGTGAGAGTATCTTATTTCTTTGTTTAAAGCTGGGTGTTTCACGATACAAGTTATACGTCTTCCCCTCGCAAATTTAGTGGGAATGATCTTATATCAGCTTATAACTGTTACCGTTCTATTTGGAAAGGAAATTGAACTACACTCCATTTTACCAAAGTCTCCTTCCCAACTTATATTTGCAGCGGGTTTCCCAGTGGCTGCTGTACAAATGGCTGCCACTGCCCACTTTCCATCATCTATTAGAGAATTTGGCCCCTTGGTAAAACTTACAGTGGGCTCAACCAGTAGTTACAATTGTTAACGATTGTGTATTTCCCAATGGGAATGTACTTACTTTGCATATATACTTTCCTTCACCATAGAAACTCACATTGTGCAGACTGATTGTCGCATCAATGGGCGAAGAACTAGATAACACCCTCCCGTGGTATTTTCTTTGAATAGAGGGGGTAGGTGTGGGTGGATTGTGGGGGGACTGCGGGTGAGTGGGGACTGTGTGAGGGGGCTGCTCAGGAAGGGTGGGTCCTCTGCCCCCCAACAGGGCACAGCCCCCCCCCGCACATGGACTGCTGCCCCCAGGACCACAGCCTTCCCCCCCTGCCAGGCCCAGATACCTGCACGCACATCCCACTGGGAGCAGCAGTGAGCACTGGGGCACTTGGGACCTCCTGGCACATCCCCCCACGCGGCACGGAGCAGCGCGGCTCGGCACTGGCGGCTTCTCTGCCACATCACCTGGGCCCACTCACGGAGACCGCCTGTCATGCCGGACCACGTCCAGTGTGCACGGGCACCACGCACCATTGGGCTGGGCCTGTTTCATGCATGCAGGACCCATCCCAGCTCAACAAGTAGAGCGGCACAAGGTCCTGAGTGACTGCGCAAGTGACCCAGAGCCACCTGAAAGCACAGTGCCACACTCAGCTGGGCCAGGCCCATGCGATGGGCCAGACGCAGTGACAGGTGCCTGGCAGCCAAGGTCGAGTTGCACTGCCCCCCACCTGTTTCCTGTACTCCCCCCACCCGGGCTGGGCAACCGGCGGGCGATGCCCTGCTGCCACCTACCCAGCCGGGGCAGGGAGGCATGGGATGTGGGCATGGCAGTGCTGGGAGTGGGGTCTATGCCCTGCTAGTGCTTGCCCCCTTCCGCCCGGACCAAGCTGCACTTGCATTGTGCCCCCGCCCCCCGCCAGTTCTGGCTGGGCAAGAGGCAGCAGGGCATGTCCCCCACTCCCAGCATCCTGGGCCACCCTGCCCTCCTCCCCATGTCCCAAGGCCCCCTCCCCAGCTGGGCAAGAGTCAGAGGAATCTGCAAACACAAAGGAGTACAGGACATGGAAGCCGAGTTTCCAATGGTTTTGAATATTAGTTTACTTTTCATATCACGAGAGCCCGTTTCCTTGGGCGAAGAACCTTGCCCGATAGGTAAAGCAGAGAAAGGTCAGTGGGCACGTCTGCTCTGCAGGAGCTCCCTCCTGAGCAAAGCGCATTGTGTGGTCGGTGTGGTACAGATACGGGGGGGTGTGATTGATTAACCCCTGGATCCGAGCAGGCCGGGGACGAAAGGGTTTGGAATCTCGTTTCCCTTTTCCTTTACTCTTCCCGCCCAAGAAGAACCCGAAGGCAATATAACAAATGAATGCTTTACTCACACTACGGAAGTACAGGGACTCGCGCTGTCGATGTAGAGTGTCGGCACCTTCAGTAAGAGTTACACCGTGGAGCACATAAATGCTCCGTTCACAGTTCCGCGCCGGCAGTTCCCTTTTACAATAACTTCCAAAACACAAACCAAACCGTAGGGGACCCGAGAGCTCGTCTCGCATCCAAGAGATGCAGTTAACCGATATAGGGGCGTCCAGGGGGAAGGGAGCCGTGGACGCAGGACCTCGGTGAGGGTGATCAAGCCTCTCTGATGTCATTTTTCTATCTACCATACCGGCGTTTGGTCACCCTTTCTTTATCACAGTTGGGAATGCCACCGTTTCTTTCAGCAGGCAAGGTTCTTTGGGTAAACGCGCTGTCTTTTATTAGACCGACTAAATACCCATTTCATATCCCCGTCACCGACCCAAGGGGACCTAGCACACCCCCACCCCACGCAAGTACCCGCCCGCCGACTAGGGCTCCTAAGGCCCCGAACCCCGCGCCGCGGCTCTCGGCGGCGACATGGTGACAAGGATGGGATACGGGGAAGACGTAAGGCAGTTGGAATTAGTTAAAAACTGCCCATGGCGCAGTGGGGAGCGCCTGACGTCCAATTCGGATGATCTATGGGCACACATTGCCTACCATCAGGCCGGGGGAACAGGACCAAACGCAGTTACCGGTCATTTCTCTCTGAGGGGCGAAGCGGGAGAAGGAAAAGAGTGGAGCGCTAAGCTCGATGTAAGGGCCCTGGGCTGTGTTGTGGGCAGAACAGGGGTCATGTATAGACCCTGGGACGAAGCGGGAATCCTGTCCCTACATCGGGTAAAAGCGGTGAGCGTAGCGGACCCAACCCCTCCCCAGGAGTTTGCCCGCTGCATCCGCCACGTAGGGGAGGGCGGGGAAGGAACACCTCCCGACAAGTTTAACTGCCCGACCATGGTACCCCAGTCACGCAGTCACGAACTGTTCACTCAGGTCCGTAAAACTTTAGAGACGGAGGGCCGCACCGCGACCAAATGGGCAGGCCCCAAATGGGACAAGGGAAAAATGATTAATGTTTTATTCCGCGCATTTGTCAATGCAACGCGTGATATTGAAAATCTAAGCAGCCAGTTAATAACTGTAGGCAAGGCCGCAGCAGAAGCAGCAGCGGCGGAACCCCTTAAGCAGCCGCTAGAAAATGGCGCCGAGAAAAAAGTGAGTCGCCCGGAGGACCCGGAAAAGAAGGGCGGAGCTTTGAAAGAACAGGCGGGAATCCAGGCGACGGCCCCGCCCCCCGGGGAGGCGCCGTCCCCAATGGTTCCACCCCCTTTTTGTAACTGCAACCGAAACCAGCTTCCCTCCAGCGCCGCCCTAGAGCTGGGGAGGAGCGAGGCGGCTCCAGGGCCGGTAGCCCCGCCGGCAGAATCCACACCACCTCCTTATGAAAACGGAAGAAAGGGCAGTGAGTCATTATATCCTGTTTTGCCCACTCCGCCCCCGGAGCCTCCTCCGACACAGGCCCTTCCCATAAGCATAGTTAAGTATACGACTAATCCATAGGGCCAAATCCAAGCAACCACTACGCTTCGTACCCGCAATCGAGCTGAAATGCAAGAGCTATTTAAAGAATCAAAAATTAAACCTGGAGAGACTTTAGCTGTTTGGCTCGGTCGACTAGTGGTCGAATTTGGCTCGGAATTACTGGGCCTAGAAGAGGCCTGCTTCCTCACCCGCCAAGCGGCGTGGAGTGGGGGACATGCTACTGATCTTGGATCAGTGCAAAGGAACACTGCTTGGAATATCCCACTGCCATCGCTTGTAGCAGGACAGATTGCACAAAAGTCCCAAGTGTGGCATGATGGACGGCCAGAACCAACGCCAGCCGAGCAGTTGCTATTGGCCATTATTGGAACGTCGTACTGCACTTGGCAACCCGGACGCCGACCACTGGGATTAACAGCGCAACAGGCCAATGGACCGTGGCCACACCGATACTTAACAAACCTCGGAACGGTCCCCACCACTCCGGAGGCCATGGAGGCCTGTGTAGAGGTTTACAGAGGGTCTCATGCCATTACCCTCCACCTCCTCCTCACCCCGCAGGTGGGCCAACAAGCCGGAAATATCCTAAGTCAACTTGGACGTCTTCAGGCCCTAATGAAAACAGCCAGGTCCTCAAAGAGCGTGCATTGGGCCACAGAACCGGACCCAAATTCAGCGTGCCCTATTGAACGTCGCGATGGGCCGTTTCGACTGGAACCAAAGCCACCACTAGAGAGGACAGCGAGAGAAAAAGCTATGTTCTGGTTCCTGTTGAACGAGTCCGGCCTCACTAAACAGCAACTGCGCGCCCTAAGGGATGAAGGACAGAAGGCACTTGCCGAGAAATTGGGCTTTAAGTACAACGAGAAGCAAAAAAATGAGTAATGGCCGCCTGTCGAACCGGTGGCCACGCTTCCAAGCCTGACCCCCTGGACTCACGTCCATGCACCAGCCTCATCGTCTATAACCCTGCTAACCCCACACTGCAGCGCAAGATTTCTTTCCTCCTTGACACAGGGGCACAAGTCAACGTTATAACCCCTATGACATCTCATGAAAAAACCTCAAAAACCATCATGGTGCAAGGACTGAACGCAACAGCAGCTACCGCAAAAGTCAAATTCTGGTTAGTCAGTCACAACAAGCCGCTTGAGGCAGTCCTAGGGGGCATAAACATCCTAGGCATTCCCGGCATCAAGGCACTGCAGCTAAAAGAACAGACACTACAAGCCCTCCCACTCTGTTGCTGAGCCCGATCAACACCAACCTACGCTCTGCAATATATCGACATGGCGTTAGAAGCCAATCCTGACCAAGGATCCTTTGAAGGGGGCACTAGTTGAGCTCCTGCAATGCCTTGAACAGCAAAAATGCATTCAACCAATAACAGCCATTAAACCTGATGCCACGGCATATCAGAGTACGGTGGATGCTCATACTCTGCTTACTTGATGAAGCTGCGCCTTAGAAATGGGTGCTGTTGATTACTTAATATGTGCATTGTGTTTTTAAAAGATTTGCAGAAACGTATCGCGTTTTCCAGCAGGGCTGTCCAGTTGTTCAGAAGCACCTCTTACACCTCATCTCCTTAGACCTTGTACTTCTATTTATACCATAGACTTTTTGTAGCTTTTTTGGTTTTTTCCCTATTTCTGAATTGGGCCTTGACTTTTGGGGAGACCAGATTTTTCTGTCACGATTTGTGCTCAGCAGATAAGAGGTTGGTCAGCGCTTCTCTGTAGGATAGAGGAACGTGCTACTTCTTTGAACGTATAACAAGGTGTTCGCTTTGACGTCACGCAGTATTAATATTACCAGCCCCACAATACTATACTGGCAACTATAGGCCAGTCAGTCTCACCTCCATCCTCGGCAAAGTCTTTGAAAAAATTATCAAGGCTCACATTTGCGAGAGCCCAACAGGAAAAATTCTGCTGAGGGGAAACCAGCACAGGTTCATGGCAGGCAGATTGTGCCTGACCAATCTAGTCTCTTTTTACGACCACGTTACAAAATGCCTGGACGCAGGAGGAGGGGTTGACATCGTTTACTTAGACTTCAGGAAGGCCTTCGATATGGTATCCCACCCCATACTGGTGAACAAGTTAAGAGGCTGTGACTTGGATGACTGCACGGTCTGGTGGGTGGCGAGTTGGCTAGAGGGTCGCACCCAGAGAGTCGTAGCGGATGGGTTGGTATCGACCTGGAAGGTTGTGGGCAGTGGGGTCCCGCAGGGCTCGGTCCTAGGACCGATACTCTTTAACCTCTTCATCAGCGACTTGGACAAGGGAGTGAAGTGTACTCTGTCCAAGTTTGTGGATGACACAAAGCTGTGGGGAGAAGTGGACACGCCGGAGGGCAGGGAACAGCTGTAAGCAGACCTGGACAGGTTGGACAAATGGGCAGAAAACAACAGAATGCAATTCAACAAGGAGAAACGCAAAGTGCTGCACCTAGGGAGGAAAAATGTCCAGCACACCTACAGCCTAGGGAATGACCTGCTGGGTGGCACGGAAGCAGAAAAGGATCTCAGAGTCCTAGTGGACTCCAAAACGAACGTGAGCCGGCAGTGTGACGAAGCCATCAGAAAAACTAACGACACTTTATCGTGCATCAGCAGATGCATGATGAAAGGATCCAAGGAGGTGATACTTCCCCTCTATCGGGCGCTGGTCAGACCGCAGTTGGAGTACTGCGTGCAGTTCTGGGCGCCGCACTTCAAGAGGGATGCGGATAACCTGGAGAGGGTCCAGAGAAGGAGGAGGGGTGGAGCCTCATGGGACGCCATGGGAAGGTCCAGCCGGGAGCGGGGGGGAAAAAGACCCCCAAAGAGAAAGGAGCGGCGGCGGCGGAAGGGAGTCGTCGGGAGGCCCCGGGGCAAGAGAAGGAGGCTGCAGGAGCGGCGGACCCTGAAGAGGAGAAAAATGGAGGCCAGGGCACAAAATGGAGGGTGACGGTAACCCTCACCTTTGAGGGGTATGAGGGGAACAAGACTCTGAGACGCGGAGACTTTATGGCCAAGGTCCTCTTTAAGACCCTCAAAGCGAAACCGAGGGACGTGCACTGCGTGGTGGCCTTCGACAACAGGAAAGTCTGGAACGTGACTTTTGAGACTGAGAAATGTTACGCTGCCTCTTGGAAGGCGCATGAGGAGGCACTGGAACGAGGGGAGCTGGAGGGGTTGGTGTTCGATATGGGGCAGACGGCATGGGAGAGAGTGCTGTATATTGTTTTCAGACATGTTGCATAACGACATGAGAAGATGGTTGGAGCAGAGGGTGGAGAAGGTGACGTTTGTGGAAAAAGAGTATGATCGGTGGGGGATTTGGACCGGGGCATGGAGGGCAAATGTGGTGCTCCATAAGGTGGTGGGGAGCCCGGGGGCGGTTAAGCACTTGGCTTCGGCGGTGCAAGTTGGGCCGCGTAGGGGATATGTGGTTTATCATGACCAGCCCAAGCTTTGCAATCGGTGCGGGCAAGAGGGGCACCTGGCGGCGTTCTGCCGGCTCACGGTGTGTTATCGATGCAGGGGGCTGGGGCACGCAGCTCAATTGTGTAAGGAGAGCTTTGTATGTAAAGGTTGCGGGCAGGAGGGGCACATACAGCAGCCGTGCCCCTCATCTTACACAAAAAGAGTGCAGATGGCGGGGCGTCGTGAGGAGCGGGGTGGAGAGGAGAGAGAAATGGAGGAGGAGGAACAGCTGGGTGGGCCGGAGGGAGGAGAGATGATTGTGGAGGAAACACCGGTGGAAGGGGAGGAGGAGGGTAAAGAGGAGATAGAGGAGGCAGGTTTTGGGGGGTGGTGGGGGGGACGTGGGGGAGGTGTTCCGGGAGGTGATGGGGTCAGGGGTGGTGGGGGAGGGGTTTGCGGTGGGGGTGGTGGTGTTACTGCACAAGGAGGGGGATAGGGAGTTGTTGAAGAATTGGAGACCGATCACGTTATTGAACGTAGACTATAAGTTGTTTTCAAGGGGCTGGCGACAAGGATGGGGAAGGTGATGGGGGAGGTGGTGGGGGAAGACCAGACGTGTGCGGTGAAGGGTAGGAGGTTGGGGGATACGCAGCGGGTGTGCAGGGATATGTTGGAGTACGTGGGAGAGAGGGGGTGGAAGGTGGTGGTGGGCAGAGAGCCCTGTATAGAGGGGCGAGGAGCAGAATCTTGGTGAAGGGCTGTTTGGGAGAGGAATTCAGGGTGGAGAGAGGGGTGCGCCAGGGGTGCCCCCTTTCTCCGGGGCTGTTTGTGTGTGGCATAGAGCCGTTGGCACGAAGGGTGAGGAGGGATGGGAGGGTGAGAGGAATGCCGGTGCTGGGGGGAGAAGATTTGAGGGTTACATTATATATGGATGACGTGATGTTTATAGTGCGGGATGAGGGGTCTCTGAGGAGGGCGGTGGAGGGAATTAAGGAATATGGGGAGGCAGCGGGGCCATGGGTGAACGAGGGGAAAAGCAGTTTGTTGGCAGTGGGGGAGTGGACCGGACTGGAGGAGGTGGGGTGGCGGGTGGAGAAGGAGGGTTTGAAGGTGCTGGGAGTGCATATGGATGTGAGGGCGAAGGGGGAACGGGCGTGGGAGGAGGTTCGAGGGAGGGTGAGGAAAGTGGTAGGGATATGGGGAACGAGCAAGCTGTCGTTCAGGGGGAAGGTGGGGATTATGGAGCAGTTTTTGTTGCAGACAATTTTGTTTGCAGCAATGGTGTACCCGCCCACCTGGTTGCAGGAGAGGGGGGTGCAAAGGGAAATGTGTCTCTTTTTTTGGAGTGGGCAGACAGAGAGGGTGGCGAGGAGGGAGGTATATAAGGGGGAGGACTTGGGAGGCTGGGGCGTGCCGGAACGAGAGGTTTTTCTGTATGTGCACTTTTGGAAAGGGGTGCTGAGAGTTGGGGGCCTGGAGGGGAGGAAAGTGGGGGCAATGTGTAGATATTGGGCGGGAAGGTATTTGAGGAGGTTGGGGTTATAAGGGGGGAGGTGGACGGGGTTGTGGGCCGAGAGACCGGCCAAGTGGTATGCACGGGGGTGGGGCTTCTTGAGGGCAAAGGGGCTGGAGGGTCGGAGTAGGCAAACGCCAGGGTTCGGAGGACGGAACGTGGAGCAACATCCCCAGGTCTCAAAGACGCCCTGATCCACTGACGAGAACGTTCGAGGCACGGAGACCCCAGCTAGGGCGGAACGGCGACTGCGGATCCCGGAGGACCCTCCCAGGAGGGTAGACCAGCGACCCCGAGCCGGTGAAGAACCCCGATGCACCGCCACCCCACGATGTCGGGACCCCGACAGGCGGCGGCGGACTCCCGACCATTGATCGACCCCTAGAGGCAGAGAGACTCTCGGAGCCCGGAACCCCGGCTGACGAGAGCCGCCTCCCAGCGGAGGACCCAGGAGTCCGAGGACGCCCCCGGACGATGACAGAGCGCCCCGAGCGACAGCGGACCCCTCCGGACCCCCATGGCACCTTGGTGACAACGGCGGGCCCCGGACGGTGACAACCCCTGGACCCCAGCAGTCCCGAGGATGCCCCCCCCAGGGTCTCCCCACGCAAGCCATATTCAAAGACCACACAGAAAGTGGTATCACATCAGAAACCCCACCGGACCAGACCTTCAGGGACCGCCCGACGGAGACACCTGCCCCGACGACGCCACTGTGCAGGCCTCCGCCCAGGGACCCCCGACCGGACACGACACCCCAACCAGACAGACCACCTCCCGGACCCCCGGGGCCACCCAAGGCCCCCGTCCTGCCGAGGATTCCGGAGCCGCCGGGAGGAACCAAGCCACCGGGTGCCCTCTCGCCCCCGAGCGTGCCGGAATCTCCCGGTGCAGAGCCCTCCCCACAGCAGAGGATGCCCTCTCAATGGCAGACCCTCTGGCTGGAGGAGCTCTCCCAGGCCACCACCTTTGAGGCTTTCGAGGCCTCGGTGGCCCGGCTCACAGAGGAGCTCTCAGCGGCCTCCCGGCCCGGCCAACCCCAAGGAAACAACAGCAGACCGGCGACGCGAAGGGACCACAGACCACAGCCGCAGAGGTGACCCAGGCGCCAGTGCTACGACCCGGCGGCAGCCTCCCAGATCCAGAAGCTGTACCGTTCCAAGGCGGTGAGAGACATCCTGGAGGGACCCTCGGCCTTCTGCCAGGTCCCCTGGGAGGCTCTCTTCAGATATTTCAGCAGGATCTTCAACCTCCCAATGGAAGCCGCCGCCCCACGCCCTGCGACCGTCGAAGCACTGACCCCCGTGCCCCCAGCAGAGGGGCTCAAGGACGCCTTCACGCCGCAGGAGGTGCAAGCCCGCCTGAAGAGGACCAGGGACACCACCCCCGGCAAGGACGGGATCAGGTACGGTCTCCTTAAAAAACGTGACCCGGGCTGCCTTGTTCTTTCTGTTCTCTTCAACAGGTGCAGAGAATTCTGGCGCACGCCTGCTGCCTGGAAGAGGGCCGTGACGGTCCTCATCCATAAGAAGGGAGACCCAAATGACCCGGACAACTGGAGACCCATCACCCTGTGCTCCACCGTTGCTAAACTCTGCGCCAGCTGCCTGGCGGGCCGCATCACCGACTGGGCGGTAACCGGCGGAGCTGTCAGCCAGAGCCAGAAGAGGTTCATGTCTACAGAGGGCTGCTATGAACACAACTTCACCCTCCAGATGGCCCTGGACAACGCCCGGAGGACCAGGAAGCAGTACGCGGTGGCGTGGCTGGACATTTCCAACGCCTTCGGGTCCGTGCCCCACCGCCACATCTTTGGCACCCTCCGTGAGCTGGGCCTGCCAGACGGCGTCATCGACCTGGTGTGCGAGCTCTACCGCGGTTACACCACGGTAAGTGGTGCAGAAGTGGTAAGAAGTTGAGCGTCCTGGCCTACGCCGACGACCTCGTGCTCCTCGCCCCCGACGCCACCCAGCTGCAGCAGATGCTGGACGTGACGTCCGAGGCGGCCAGGTGGATGGGCCTGCGTTTTAACGTTGCCAAGTGCGCTTCCCTGCACATCGACGGGAAGCAGAAGAGCCGCGTCCTGGACTCCACCCTCACGATCCAGGGCCAGGCGATGCGGCACCTGCGTGACGGCGAGGCCTACTGCCACCTGGGGACACCCACCGGCCACCGGGCCAGGCAGATGCCGGAGGAGACCATCAACGGCATCGTGCAGGACGCACGCAAACTGGACTCGTCCCTGCTGGCCCCCTGGCAGAAGATCGACGCGGTGAACACTTTCCTCATCCCCCGCGTTGCGTTCGTCCTGAGAGGCTCGGCGGTCCCCAAGATCCCCCTCAAGAAAGCGGACACCGAGATCCGGTAGCTGCTGAAGAAGTGGCTGCACCTGCCGCTGAGGGCCAGCAACGAGGTCCTGCACATCCCCTACTGGCAGGGGGGTGCCAACGTGCCCCGCATGGGAGACCTCGGTGACGTTGCCATGGTCACCCACGCCTTCTGCCTCCTGACCTGCCTGGACACGACGGTAAGTATCATCGCCGCCAGCACCCTGGAGGAGACCTCCTGCAAGAGGATCGGCAGGCAACCCACCGGACGTGACCTGGCCACCTTCCTGAGCGGCTCGCTGGAGGGCGAGTTCAGCCGAGACGGCGGGGATTTTGCCTCGCTGTGGAGCCGAGCCCGCAACGCCATGCGCCGCCTCGGGAAGCGCATCAGCTGCGCCTGGACTTGGACCGAGGAGCGCCGGGAGCTGGCAGTCTCCCTGCAGCCAGCCCCGCACGCCGACTCCGTGACCGTGACACCCCGCACGAGGACCTTCCTGGAGAAGTTCCTGAAGGACGCCGTCCGCAACAAATATGCCGGCGACCTGAGGGCCAAACCCCACCAGGGCAAGGTCTTCGGCGTCACCTCGAAGTGGGACACCAGCAACCACTTCATGCCTAGCGGGAGCTTCACGTGCTTCGCGGACTGTCGCTTCCTCCACCACGCCCGCCTCAACTGCCTGCCTCTCAACGGGGCCGTCCGCTTTGGCCACCGGGACAAGAGGTGCCGATGGTGCGGCTACGCGGCCGAGACCCTCCCCCACATGCTGCGCAGCTGCAAGCTGCACGCCAGGGCCTGGCAGCTCCGCCACAACGCCATCCAGGACCGTCCGGTGAGGGCCATCCCGGCCGCCGCGGGGCAAGTCTCCATCAACTGCACCGTCCCGGGCTGCGAGAGCCAGATGCGCCCCGACATCGTGATCACCGACGAGGAGGTCAAGAAGATCGTCATCGTGGACGTCACCATCCTGTTCCAGAACCGGGGCCAAGCCTTCACAGACGCCGGGGCTCGCAAGCGGGAGAAGTACGCCCCGCTGGCCGACACCTTGAGGGGCCACGGCTACGACGTGACGGTCGACGTGCTCATCGTGGGAACGCTCAGAGCCTGGGACCCCAGTAACAAGAGCGTCCTGCGTGCCTGCCGCGTCTCCCGCCGTTACACCAAGCTGATGCGCTGCGTCATGGTGTCCAACACCATCCGGTGGTCCCGCGACATTTAGGTGGAGCACATCACAGCCCACCACCAGTACACGGATCCCACCAGGAGAACTGCCACCGGACCGGACTCAGAGGGGACCGCCTGAACACCCCCCCACTCTGCACCAGACAGACCTTCACTTCAAGAGGACTAATCAACAACGGACAACGACCCTGCGCCAACCGAGGAGGACCCCCGCGATAGACTATATCTAGACTGAGACACTTTTTCCTTGGACCACTTCTTCCACCATTGCGGACCATTGTCACGGGTATGTGTGTTTCTATCTTCTTTTTCTCTCAGCGTTGCGAAACGCCCCCCTTCCCTTCCCCACTCCCCTCTCCCCCGGGCTTAGTTGGCTAACTTTGTATCGCATGTAACTTAGTTGCGTTCCCCACCTCACCCCCATCCTTCTATTGTTAGTGCCTCGCCCGGGCACTCTGTATTTCCCTACCGGCTTTGTCATCTTTTTTTTGGATTTACAATCCTTAACATCTACTAATAAAAGTCTGTTCTTATCAGTTTGAGAACTGATACGTCCTCGATGTGAGGCCTGTAGAAGGCCATGATCAGAGCACCGGGGAAGACGGAGGGGACAGCGGTGCAGAGAGAGATGGCAGCTACGAAGGCGAGGCCCAATATGCAGATCGGGATGCAGATTGGTATGCAAATGACGGCGGAGATGAGAGCTGAGGAGGATAGAGTTCAGGAGCAGCGGTGGCGATGGGGAAACCAGATCGGCGGAAGGGACGACGACAACAGAGTTGGTGAGCGAATGGCGGAGGAGGAGGAAGGGTGGACGCCTGTGCAACGGAAAGGGAAGGCCCAAGTGGGAGCGGGGGGGCAGAAGACCCCTGAAGAGAGAGGAGCATCGCTGGTGGCACCAAGTCGTCGGGAGACCCTGGGGCAAGAGAAGGAGGCGGTAGGAGTGGTGGATCCTGAAGAGGAAGAAAATGATGGTGAAGGTAAGACTTGTCCTTGAGGGATATAAGAGAAACAAGACTGCGGCGTGGAGACTTTATGGCCAAGGTCCATTTGAAGACCCTCAAAGTAAATCCGAGGGACTTGCACTGCGTGGTGGCCTTTGACAACAGGAAGGTCTGGAACGTGACTTTTGAGACTGAGAAATGTTATGCTGCCTTTTGCAAGGTGCATGAGGAGGCCTTGGACAGAGGGGAGCTGGAGGAGTTGGTGTTTGATATGGGGCAGAAGGCACGGGAGAGAGTGCTATATATTAAGATGTTTACAGACATGGCGCAGAAGGACGACGTGAGAAGATGGTTGGAGCAGAGGGTGGAGAGTGTGACGTTTGTAGAAAAAGAATGTGATCGCTGGGGGGTTTGGACGGGGGCATGGAGGGCGGAAGCGGTGCTCCTTGAGGTGGTGGGGAGCCCTGGGGCGGTTAAGCACTTGGCTTCAGCGGTGCAAGTTGGGCCGTGTAGGGGATATGTGGTGTATCACGACCAGCCCAAGCTGTGAAATCGGTGCGGGCAGCAGGGGCACATACAGCAGATGGTTCCCCACCCCACCCCACCCCCATCCTTATATTGTTAGTCCCTCGCCCGGGTGCTCTGTATTTCCCCATCGGCTTTGTCATCTTTTTTTTGGATTTACAATCCTTAGCATCTACTAATAAAAGTCAATCTGTTCTTATCAGTTTAATATCTGATATGTCCTCGATGTGAGGACTTTATATTAAATGGATTTTTGGAACTGGGAGATGGACTCGGAGCTTGCTCCATCCACCCCACGCATCGGCCTGGTATTGCAGTGCCTCCAGGAGCGGTGCACCTCCCCTCGGGGAGAACTTGCTGCTGTCAAAAAGTAGATCTCGTCGCTTCTTCAGAGACATCTGGGGGGGGGCTGGTGCCGGGCAGGGACCCCCGACAGTCTGGCAGGTTTTGCAGAATAATGCTGCTTCACGTTGTACTCCTTGCAGACAGCTACTTTCTCTTGGCAAATCAGACACAGGATGTTCCCGTTTTGTTCAATAACAAAAAAATCAGTGGTCCAACTATCTTTGGAAACTTGACATTCAGCATCAATTTTTCGTTTCCTCTCATTCACCATTTTTGGAGCGTAGCGTAGGCCCTGTAGCTAAGACCCAAATTAATTTTAGTCATAGAAAAACTAGTTTGGCAGAGACAGGTGAAGTTAAAAACAACTCACCAGTTCAAGATCACCATTTGATTACTATGTAATAATTCTGTGGTATCAATATGGACCCTCACCCATCATGTATACTCATAATGTGGAAGGTACAGCCTGACACATGCAGGTGCTGCCATCATATGCCAAGTGCAACCTCAAATGCCGACGGGGAGTCAGGGCAGGACTAGGACCTTAGTCTCCTGGTGCCAGTCCCAGTGTCTCTGTCTCATGGCTGGGGCAGCCCAGGTGCCGCGCCCCGCTCCCGCTGAGCCTGGCAGGTCCCAGGAGGTGACCCGGATGCCAGGGGCAAAGGAGCGGAGCCAAAGGAGACGTAGCAGGCACTTGATGAGCTGCATGGCGGCCCGTGGGCCGTATGTTGGACAAGCCTGGGTTAAAGGGTCTTGCCCCTCCGCTCACAGTCAGACCGACTCCATATTTGGGCTCAGAAAGAAATTTGACCCCATGGTCAGATTGGTATGGGCTGGGGGGGCGAAGGGGTTGCCTCCCTCCTTGGGGGCATGGAGATCTACCTGAGATCTCTCGAGTGAATATTAACAACATTTTGCAGAAGCAGGACGTTGGCTGCCACGTTCCCCATGTGTTACCTGTGGCAGGTTAGGGCCTTAAGGCCTGTGTGGTGTCAGGGTTGGGGGTAGTTTTACTGAGAGGTTGCATTATGGATCTGCACAGGGTGCCTCAGATAAGGACGATTCGCCTCAGGCAGGGGGTTGGACTAGATCACCTATGAAGATCCCTCCTAGCCTGAGTTCTGTTCTGCGAAATCCAGGCAGGGTCGCTACGCGTTCAGCCAGACTGTGCCAAACTGGACAGGTTTAAAATGCGACCTGAGGAAGGGCACTTGGGCTAAGAAAAGACTGTCCAAAACCCCAAGGCTGAATCGATTCAACCTTCGCAGATTAGGCTGAACCAATAAGCACGTGAACAGACGTTCATTTTGATTCTGGAAATGCAGCCGTATGTCTGCAGTGCTCAGGCCAGAAACCGGGGGAAGCTACAGCATGTTTCCCTGCCTGGCTGGAGCAGACAGCCTGCACAAGGGTAGCCCTCTCACCCTGGGGGGTAGGGGAGTGCAGGGGGGGTTGAGTTTGAATTTGGAGGGGAACTGGGACAGAAGTTCAGTAAACCAATTTAACCTAAATAAATTAAGTCTGATATTACATTCATCCAGGTTTATCTTAAACCGGTGTTGGCCATTTTGAAAGCAGTTTATGTACACTGAACTTCTGTTGTGTTACAGATCCGAACTGGTTTCCATTCACTTATACTGGTTTATGTGTAACTTGTCCTTAGCCTTGATAACCAAAGGCTTGTCCAACACGTCTGTCAACTATGCACTGGTCAAACAAAAGATATCACAGAAATCCTTGACTTTTTAAAATGAAACTTTGGGTTTTAAAAATTTGGGAGGAGGTGTACGTGTCAGGTAGACTCTCTAGCATGAGAGCTGCATGGCATGGACTCGAGACAATAGCCTTACAAATGCCAGCTGTGAACACACGAAGCATACAATATGGGATAGGTTTTTACCCCTGTAACAGAATGGGCCTTCAGCTCTAGACAGACAGGGTTCTGTGGGTGGATGTGATATCTTAAGCTATCAATTTAGTTGGTCTAATAAAAGATATGACTTCCACCCAAACAACCGTGTCTGCCTGCGGCCTTAGATCAACATGGTTACAGCCAACAACCCTTGAAATCTAGTTTCTCAACTTGGGCCAACTTATAGCAAGTTTGACTACTTTATTTACCCAGGTAACTGTCTCGGACGGCCGGAACCGACTCGAGGTGATATACAAATTGCTCGGTCGTTTGGGCGGGCTGGTGAATGGAGAGGCAGACAAAGAGTATTGGTTGCAAAAAACTTTACTTACGCCGCTAGTAGCCGCGACGCAGGTGGTCCGGTCGCTTAAACAACTCCACTAGTTGCTCCAGCTGGCAAGGCTCAGGCCAGCGAATCTGTCCACAAATTAAGCCGGCAGGGAAAGGGTTAGTCGAAGGATTGCGCTCGGCGACGGGGAGAAGAATCGATAGGTGATCAGGCTATCGATCAGCTCAGCCGCAAGTCAGATATCTTTAGAGGCACTCTGCAGCGTGCTCAAAGTTCTCCGACTTGGGCGGAAGTCGCACAACATTTTACACGGCTAACAAGCCAATCGCTAGCTGCCACGTAGGAATAATTTAGAACTGGCCAATAGTAGGACACAAATTTGCATGCGAATGGCGGGAACTCTCTTGCACTGGGGTTTTCTGTTGCAGCAGAAAACTTTTGCTGTGCAAGAGACTCTCATGTGGCGGGAAAATTCCACCGTGTCGAGGCACCAAAATCATTGGGTTGTGACATGCCCCCTTGCTGACGGCACAACTGGAATTTTAGACACACGAGCACGTTATAAGGAATTTTTGTTTCAGGATTCACTGACCTGACGGAGCTTAAGCAACCAACATATATATATATAAACAAACAATTTTACAGACCGGTCTTTTTAACAAACTATACAATACAATAACTTAAACATATAACAACAACTATTAGTCATAATCTGATTGGAGAACATCTGTTTGGGACTCCCCTCGTTTATTAGTCAGTGGAATACAATACGGCTCATAACGAAGTACTGGTAGCGAAACATCCGTCTTCTCCCACAGCAGACAATGCCAATTAAAATACTTCCAAGTATTAGAAGGATAATTCCACCCACTACACTAGCGATGATGGTATCCCACTTGCGTTCCTGTATTATTGTTAGGGTGAATGCTGATGCTAAACCCGTAACGCTATTAGTTAAAGGATACCATGAAACCGTGGGTGATCGTGTGGTGGTGATGGTGGAGAGATCTAATACATGAATAGTTTTTTGATCGCTTCCTTGACCAAGGGAATTTGTCACCCCACAAATGTAAGTCCCGCCATGATTGTAGGTTAGTGAGCTATTGAAATGCAGGGTATTGTTTACAACCAGTAAGCCTTTAGGCCATCGTCCATCTATTCTGGCCCAGGTAAACTTTATAGGCGGTGGTTTAGAATTAGCATTGCACTTAAGTTGAACATTTCTTTGTCTAACAAGCCAATTTCTATTATAGCCAGTTATTGACACTTCAGGAGCATATTGGATGTCTAGTACGGGAGAATACCTTATTTCCCTGTCCAAAGCTGGGTGTTTCACAATACAAGTTATACGCCTTCCCCTCGCAAATTTAGTGGGAATGATCTTATATCAGCTTATAACTGTTACCGTTCTATTTGGAAAGGAAATTAAACTATTCTCTGTTTTACCAAAATCTCTTTCCCAACTTATATTTGCAGCGGGTTTCCCAGTCCCTGCTGAACAGATAGATGCCACTGTCCAATTTTTACCATCTATTAAGGGAGGAGTTGGTTCCTTTGTAAAGCTCACAGTGGGTTCGACAATTACAGTTATAGTTGTTAATGACTCTGCATTTCCTAATGGGAACGTGACTGCTTTGCATTTATATGTTCCTTCATCATAGAAACTCACATTATTTAGGTTGATTGTTATATCATTGAACAAAGAGGTTTTAAATGACACTCTTTCAGGGTATTCTTTTTGAATAGAAAACCCATATTCAGGATGATGCACAACAATAGTTTGCGCACTTTTCTCATGCAATTTTTCCCACAAAATTTGTATTATGGTTTCATTCATGTCAATTATACAACACCATTCACCAATCAAGGACATGTCAGAAGACATACACGAACAAGTAGTGGAGCAAGTCAAGAAAAGTCTGGTAAAATTGGCTTGCAGTTGGATGAATCAACTGATGTCTCAAATTGCGCACAACTTCTCGTTTTTTGCTCGATATGTGCATGAGAATCATGTCAAAGAAGAATTTGTCTTTTGTGAACTGCTGAAAGAAACAACGAAGGCAGCAGACATTATGGCTTTGATGAATGAATTTTTTCTTTTTTCCAGCCTTCCCTAGGACCTTGTAGGAGCTATTTGTACTGATGGTGCTCCTGCTATGTTGGGGAAATATTCAGAGTTCACCGCTCTCGTCAAAAAGGTGAATCCAAATGTGATCTCTAGTTATTGCATCCTCCTCCCTCTTATTTGAAAGACGTGTTGGATGTTGTCATCCAGGCTGTCAACTTGATCAGAGCAAGGGCATTGAATCACTGCATGTTCAAAGCGCTGTGCGAAGGAAGCGGTTGGGTCTGAACATACTGTACTTCTGCTTCACACAGAAGTACGCTGGTTATCCAGACAAAAAGTTCTGACAAGAGTTTTTGAACTTTGAGATTTAATTGAAATGTTTCTGCATGAAAACGGATCAATTCTGCTTCAGTGTTTCATAGGTCCGAACTTTGTGGGTTGTTTGCCATCCCTCGCAGATGTGTTCACAATTCTAAACTCATTGAACATTTCAGTCCAAACTCATTGAACATTTCAGTCCCAGGTGAAGAAGTGACTATCTAGGAGGACAAAAAAGTCAAATCCTTTCAAGACATTCCCCAAGAACCAATTATACAAGGCGTGCTGAATGCACAGCAGTTAGGACAAAACATCTTAGAGACATTTGTTGCTGATTGACTTGTGCATAAAGCTGTCATCGTACGTGCACCAATCTCAAAGTTAAAAACTCTTGCTTCCAGTACAGTTAGCAACAGAAAAACACAAAACAACAGACCGCAGTCATCAGAGCTGATCGTGAACTTTTCAGACGCCTGCTTGTATCTATGGATGTCGATAACCTCCTGAGGCAAGAACTCTCTACTGTACTGCTATCGCTGGCTACAGCAAATGGAAACTTGAGAGCAGCAAACAAAGCTTAACTACTCTCCATTTTGGAAGAAATATTTCATAGCCAAGTTTGAAAGAAGCCCTGACTCCAACATGTGTAGTGATTGGTGGTGTGGCTGTGGCTCAGGCCATGGGAAAACCCAAGGATGCAATGACTTTTGGAGGCCATGCGGATGCTTTTGCGGTGAATATCGGGTCCAAGTTCAAGGAACCTTGCAGCAGGGTAGATGTTGTGTTCGACTGCTACAAAGACCCATTGATCAAGGATGTTACTACAAAGCACTGAATTGGGAAAGGAAGGAAATAAGAATTGGAATTAGCAGAGGGACGTCATGTTGCCTGTGCAATGGAGAACAGTGATTGAATCCAAGGAAAACAAGGCATGCAAACACTTGTTAGGTTCCTCAAAAGGGAACTCTTACAGCAAACATTACATGGTGACAAAGAACTAACAGTCAGTGGTGGTAATGCTGGTTATGCTGCCTCAACTGCAAGAAACACGGCCCACCTCCACTCCGCACAAGAGGCGGCAGGCACCCACGTGATCTTGCTTCTTTCTGAAGGAGTCAGAAAGATGTAACACAGTCATTGTCACAATGTGGTAGCTCTATCCAAATAAAGCTTCTGCTGACCTGACCCAAAAGTTTGCTGCGTGTGTTTTCCACGACGACAAGCCGTGACACCGAAGTCCTTTTGCTACTGATTGCATTCTGGCCTCGTCTCAGCAGTCAGCTGTGGATGAGAGCAAGCCCATCAAGAACTCAACAACACATTGCTGTGCACGCGGTGGAGTGCTGTGATGAACTAAGGGACGGACTGCTGGGTTTTCATGCTATCGCGGGGTATGATACCACAAGCTAACTTGCAGGAATTTCTAAAAAGTTTGCTTGGAAGATCTGTGAAACTCCTCATCTCCTGTCTCAATTTGAAGTACCTCACACACCAGATGCCCAAGCACTGGCCATTAGACTCAAGGCCCCCCACGGAGGATGCCTGTGCTTAATTTTCGCTCATTTTTTGATGTAAGTAAGAATAATTTTTCTGTTGCGAAGAGCTCAGAAAGATCAATCGCCACAGACAGGGCAGAGCTGTTTTTAGTACTACAGATTCCCATTTGAAACCTCTAGTTTTCTCTTGTGAATTGGGTTTGCTGCGGCCCCCGATAGAGAATCAAGTTCTAGACCAGCGGTTCTGAACCAGGCTACATGTACCCCCAGGGGGTACATGAAGCCTTATCAGGGGTACGTGAGATATATTTCATACACCGTCTAACACAGGTCGAAGGGCCTAAAAAATGTGAAATTGCTGGGGCTTTAGTGTCGTTAAAATGCACACGCGCATGGAAACCAGATATCCTACTCCTGCTCCATGCCTCAACCTTGCACCAGAAACGTTGCTCCAAACACCTGTCACTCAGTCGTGTAGTCAAGTCTTTGAACATAGTTGTGTGTTCGAAGTTGTTGTGTTTACGTTTGAGTTTTTTACGTCGTTTTTTTATGCACGTGGCGGTTCCACGCAAGTAACAGTATACATCTGCTTTTTCCTTTCATTTTGGTAAGTACCTATGTTCAATTTTACATTGTTACCAACCTATGATGTATGTTTTAAGGGTTTTACTTTGCACTATTTTTCAGGGACTGAATTCTTGCTTCGTCCATTGATTTATCATGTCAAAGAAGTGTTATTACTAGGATTTGCCTGTGCAGTTTGGCTTTACGATCATGCTTGATACAGATGATTTACAAAAGCTACAATGCTTCCTTCGCTCAAAAGGTACTTTGCAATGGATATATGAAGCCATCTAAACTTAAAGAGCACCTTCAGACTGTTCACCCTGAAAATACTACAGACCCAGAAGCTTTATTCAAACTCAAGCGATCACAACTTGAAACGAGCACACTCTCCGATCATGGATTTACTCCTCAGAAGCCAGCACTAGAGGCAAGTTATCACGTGGCATTAAAGATGGCCACAGAAAAAAAAGCTGCATACCATCACAGAGACCCTGGTGAAACCGTGCCATGGAAATGGCCGAGCTGATGTGTGGTAAAGATGCACAACTAAAAATAGCACACATCCCCCATACAACACCATTCACGACCGAATCAAGGACATGTCAGAGGACATACGCAAACAAGTAGTGGAGCAAGTCAAGGAAAGTCTGGTAAAATTGGCTTGCAGTTGGATGAATCAACTGCCTCAAATTGCGCACAGCTTCTCATTTTTGCTCGATATGTGCATGAGAATCAAGTCAAAGAAGAATTTCTCTTTTGTGAACTCCTGAAAGAAACAACGAAGGCAGCAGACATTATGGGTACGATGAATGATTTTTTTCTTTTTTTCTAGCCTTTCCTGGGACCTTGTAGGAGCTATTTGTACTGATGGTGCTCCTGCTATGCTGGGGAAATATTCAGAGTTTACTGCTCTCGTCAAAAAGGTGAATCCAAATGTGATCTCTAGTCATTGTATTCTTCATCAACATGCTTTGGCATCAAAAACTCCTCCCTCTTATTTGATAGACCCAGGCCGCCAACTTGATCAGAGCATGGGCATTGAATCACTGCATGTTCAAAGCGCTGTGCGAAGGAAGCGGTTGGGTCTGGACATACTGTACTTCTGCTTCACACAGAAGTACGCTGGTTATCCAGACAAAAAGTTCTGACAAGAGTATTTGAACTTTGAGATTAATTGAAATGTTTCTGCATGAAAATGGATTAATTCTGCTTCAGTGTTTCATAGGTCCAAACTTTGCGGGTTGTTTGCCATCCCTCGCAGATGTGTTCACAATTCTAAACTCATTGAACATTTCAGTCCAAACTCGTTGAACATTTCAGTCCCAGGTGAAGAAGTACTATCTAGGAGGACAAAAAAGTCAAATGCTTTCAAGAGAAGTTGGCTCTCTGGGGAAGAAGAGGGAATTCCAGTAACTTGGCCAATTTTCCTCTCTTCGATGAAATCACTCGGAGACCAAGGGGTACGTCAACTGAAGAAGGTTCAGAACCGCCGTCCTAGACCCTTGTATCAGATCATGGCAAACCCTGCTGCCTTCTTTGGAGTAATCACTAAACCTTTTTTTTTTTACTTTTATCATCTAGGTCCTCCGGTCGTACTAGCCCCTCGCACTACCGAGAACGCCGCTCTCCATCGCCCATCCCCCACAGAGTCACTTTTCTCCTGGCTGTTCTTTATTCCTCTACAGCTCGGCGCGGGGAAACAGGACGTTCTGGCCCCCGTCTGGTTTAGATACAACGTCCAACCCACGTTTTGAAAAGAAATGCTTAAAAATAGTGAATAAATAAATAAAAATCAACCCTCTCAGAGCGTAAGGTACTATCTGTGATTTGCCTCGTGGTATGGCTTCAAGTTCCTCATTGATAGCAATGCCTCGTGTTAGAGGCCGTACGCTGAAGCCGTGGCTCCTTCCCTTAAAAGCAGCTTTCCCCCGAGCAGCGCACGAGCAAAACAGTGCCTGTGCGCGGGGGTACACTGGCACGCGCATTTTGGAGCGAGCGGTTAGGAGTCAAGGAGATCTCTTTCAAATCATGGAAGTGGAGAGCAACTCTTGACTATAACAAATCAGCATAACGGCTGTGGGCAGGGCTGGGGGACCCTCGAGGCACTTGGTCACTCTGCTCCTGGAGGCCTGAGCCCACCCCGAGCCAAGTGCCCGGAGCCGCCAGGCCGCAGCCCCAACACCCGCCGCGACCAGCTTCCCCGACCGCGTGGCGCGTTATGGCGGCTACAGTCGTATTTAAAAGCTCTCAGCCCAGACGGGCGTCCACCGCACCCACTCGGCTGCGGGCCGCGCAGCGCCTCCCAGCCAATGAACGCCGGCATGAAAAGATTAAGCGCCCGCCTCCTCCCTGGTCCCGCCCCCGCCTTGCCGGCCCGGGGGGCGTGGCCTGGGCAAAGGCGCGCCTGCGCCGTGCGCGGGACACGCGGTACAGGAGCGGCCGTGCAGGAGCGCGGAGCTCCGCCCCAGGGGGCGTGGCCTAGGCGGGGTGCGCGGGACCCGCTGCGCGGGCGCGGAGGAGCGCGGTGCTGCGGCCGGGGGCAGCGGCGGGGGAGGCGCAGCTCCGCTCCGGGCTCGGGCAGGGGCTCGAGATGCGCCCGGGGAGGCAGCGCGGAGCCGCCCGCCCGCCCACACGGCGCTGCACGTGCCCCGAGCCGGCATGCGGGAGCCCCGGGGCCGCCTGCTCCTTCCCTCCCCACCCCGGCCCCAGAACAGCCGGGACCCGCCTTCTCCGCGCCTCCTGGATGCTTAGTGCTACCTTTTACACGTGGCTATTCACTAATTACCGTACGTTTACATAGTGCTAATTAACGTTCATGTTGCTTACTATTCTAATTATTTCTCATTCTAGCGGTGCACGATCATCATGACGTTAATAAGATGATTTTTAAATTTATTATCAAGACATGAATGAAATGATTTTTAAAATCCGTTGGGCGTGCACAACGCGCTCTGCACATCCAGCTTCTTTTAAACCAGTTGCGTGGGCGCTAGAAACCCTGGGCTGGGCATCAGCTAATCGCTATTACTGCGGTACTGCTATGTCATAATTATTCTTGATATAGTATTGTAATTACTGTGACTGGCTATGTAGTACTCCTGTTTTTGAGAGCCGGTGTGTTTTCTGCACTGGATGGAGGTGAACAACTTCTTTTCTTTTCCCCTCCCCTTTTCTTCAGTTAACTCTGAGTCTGGGTCACCCGCTGCAATTCGCCCTCCGTGCATTTCTTGGTTGTGTCGGGGGTGAGATTTTGGGGAGGTAAAAATCCTTTAAAAAATAAATGAATAAATAAATCAATCTCTGGCTGCTTTTCTGGGGGCTGGGGGTGCATAGTGAAGGTTCAGGGGTGCTCATCAGGGAGAAGCCCAAAGCTGCCTGCGGGGCCCCGGCCCCTCCATCCCGCCCACCAGGCTGAAGGTGGTTGCTTATTCCCAGTTCCTTTTTCAAAGCTAATCTAGACCCAATCAAAGCTTGTTGTTAATGAATTACACATCTTAAATAGAATTTCATTACATATTTGCTAATAAATAAAATAATATTCTGTATCAAACATAGAGCCCTAAATAACGGTCAGATTAGGATGGGATTATGGGGCAAAATACTTCTTGGGCCACCCCAAACAGCCTGTTGACACCACAGGGGACTGTCTCGAAGCACCTCGACCACAGCGTTGCCCGGCCCAAAGTGCGGCTTGGCCGTGCTGGCTGCCAGCTGACACCCCCCGCCCCTATACTAATATATGGGCGTGAGTTAGGAACTAGTTTTTGGGTTGGGATTATAGCCAGAAATCTTTCCTGGGCCACCCCATGACAGACCTGTGTGCCATCGGGGACTCTGCTGGACGTCTCTCACCCGTCTTGCCCGACCCAGAACGCGGCTTGCCGTGATAGACTGCGAACCGACAGCGTGCCAGCTTCTGTGCTGAGTATATGGACCCAAATAAGGACCTGGATTTAGGGCTGGGATCACAGCTAGAAATCCTTCTTGGGCCAGCCCACGCCATGCCTCTGTGGCACGTGGGACTCTCCTGGTTATCTCTGCAGAGTCCTGCCCGTCCCAGGAAACGGTTTGGCTGTGCCAGGCTGCCAGCTGATCGTCCGCCCAGACGGCACCAACTACAGGGGCCTGAATAAAGAACTGGGATTTGGGCTGGGATCAGAGATGGAAATGCTTGTTGGGCCACCCCACGCTGTCACTCTGTGGTACCAGTGGACTCCCCTGGACATCCCTGACCACAGCTTGCCTGGCCCAACTCGTGGTTTGGCCCTGCCAGGATGCCAACGGACAGCTCCCCCCAGCCACGGTACTAAGTATGTGGGTTTGAGTAAGGAAGTGGATCTTGGGCTGGGATTATGGTTGGAAATCTGTTTTGGGCCACTTCAAAGCATGTCCCTGTTGCACCAGGGGACTCTCCTGGTCATCTCTGACCAGGGTCATAGAATCATAGTACTTGGGGGTGGAAGGGACCTAAACAGCTCATCAGGTCCGACTCCCTCCCTCAGGCAGGAATGGGTGCCAGGATCATGTCACCCCAGCCAAATATCTGCCCAGCTTCCTCTTGAAGACGCCCAAGGTAGGAGAGCACCACCTCCCTTGGGAGCCCATTGCAGAGCCTGGCAGCCCTAAGCGTGAAGTAACGTTTCCTGATGTCCAGCCTGAGCATTTTCTCTAACAACTTGAGGGTGTTATTCCTAGTAACCCTGGGTGGTGCCTGGGGGGAACAGAACCTCCCCCAGTTCTCTCTGGTCCCCCCTGGGGAGTTTGTAAATGGCCATCAGATCCCCTCTCAGCCTTCTCTTGTGGAGGCTGAACAGGTTCAGGCCTTCTAGCCTCTCTTGGTAGGGCCTGCCCTGCTGCCCCATGAAAAGTGCAGATGTTGGGGATTGAACCCAGGACCTCATACATGCAAAGCATGCACTCTATACACTCTACACTCTGGGCAGTCCTGCTAGTCTGAAGACATGGTTTGGCTGTGCCAGGCCCTGAACTGACAGCCCCCACAAATACTGTCCTAAGTATATGGGCTTGAATAAGGAACTGGGTTTTGGCCTGGGTTGACGACAGGAAATCCTCTTTGAACCACCCCACACCATGCCTCTGGCACTGGGTACTATCCCACACCCCCCAACCAGAGTCTTGCCTGGCCCAAAGTGCAGTTTTTGCGTGCCAAGCTGCCAACTGCCAGCCCCCCATGCCCACTGTACTCAGTACATGGACCCAAATAAGAACCTGGTTTTGGACTGGGGTTATGGCTGGAAATACTGTTTGGGCCAGTTCCCCCATCCCCACTGTACCAAGTAGACAGGCTCAAAGAAGGAATTTCTCGTGGGCTGGGATTAGAGATGGAAATCCTTCTTGGGCCACCCCACACCATGCCTCTATGGCACCGGGGGACTCTCCCGGACACCACTGACCAGTCTGGCCCGGACCAGAGCGTGGTTTCTTCATACCAGGCTGCCAACTAACAGCCCCCCATTCCCATGGTACTAAGTATACATGCTTGACTAAGGACCCGGGCTGAGATTACAGACTGAATTGATGACCAGTGTCTTGCCTGGCCCAGATGGTGTGGGGTGGCCCAAAATGGATTTCCAGCCATTACCAGATTTGCCTGTCACTTTGGGGTGTGCTCATTTATTAGGGGTACATTTCTAGGGTCTTTGCAATTCTATCAGTGTGCTGCTTGTGTTACCTGTGTTTCTGTACGGAGCTGTATCTCTCCCTTCTGCAAGTCCTCACCCACAATGGAGCTATCTTGCAGGACTCCGTTTCAGTAGGGCTGGGTTCCTCCAGCCACTAAATCAGTCAAATGTGCGCGCGCACACACACACACACACACACACACACCAGCCACTAAATCAGTGAAATGCACACACGCACACACACACACACACACACTCACATGACACGCCTGACCCGGCTGGGTTGATCAGCATGTACAGGCTGACACCTTCATGTGCCAGGAATCAGTTCATTAAGGGAACACTACACTGCAGTCAGACACCAGCACTCAGTGAACAGAATCCCTCTGAATCCGGCTGGGTGTCCAGCTGACACCCTCACGGGCCAGCTTTCAGTTCATTAGGGCACGCCTGAGCCAAACTGGGCCAATCAGCCTATACAAGCTGATCCCCTTATGTGTCTCAAACTCAGCACGTCCCAATCTTTTGCCCTAACTGTCCTAGTAGTGGGAGCCTCTTGATGAGCGGACCCCACAGTATTTCTGGGCTTCACAGGGATCTTTGGCTTAGGTAAAAGAAGCGTTGCTGCAGAGCAAGTGGGGAAGGGAAGTAGACAAGGAAAAATACACCTGGTTACCTCCAGTTTGACTATAAAAGTTATTTATTGTGAAGCATATGCAATTTATAATGGTACTAGTAGTAATAGACATGCAAGGGAAAACAAAACAATTACAATATTCCCCTGGTTTAATTGAGTATTTGGGGAAACTTAGCTGAAGCTTAACTAATACAATTTAGGTTCAGAAAGCTATGCGTAGAAACAAAAACAAAAAGAGAGAAAGAGAGAGCGAGAGCTGGGGTGTCACCGTTCCCAGGCGCTCGGGTGATCTGAAGACAAGCAAAGTTCCCAGCACGATCCTTGAAGGGAGAGGATCTGTTTCTGCCAGCTTCTTGGGAACAACAGCGGGTGATGTCAGAGAGATTTTTCTCTCTTGAAGCACCCTGTTTGCTGCTTTACAGCTTTCTTATCCCCTTAGTCCAGCCTCTTCAAAGCATTCTTTTAATTGTGTAAATCCAGAGGGTCCCAAGCCATAAGTGACAGGGAAAATCCTATTATATAACAGTTTCAATTTAAATGAATGACCTTTCTCAGTGACCAGGGGTTATCTGGTTTGGAACGTCTCAAGAAATGGATTAACTACCAGGAAAAACATCAAGTTTTAAGGAATAACCAGACATGTAGGAGCCAGCTTGAAATTATGGGGTTTTATTTTCTTTTTTTCCAATCCTCTTCCTTTTACAACAAGGTGTCTATGAAACGGCATCTTCACATCTTCTCTTAACTTTTTAATCCTGAGCCATTTTGGTTGTGGCCAGCCTCAAGCCACTCATGCTTACAAAATCAAATGGAGATGCGCAGAACTGAGACCGGTTTTCCTGTAGATTGTCTGAAGAGGCTTCATCTTTTGTTAAGTGCACTGACGGCGTCTGTCTTGGGGCGGTGGATTGTTCTTGGTGCTGTGTATTGAGCTGGTCCCTGAGGGAATCATGATTAATTGGTAACTGGTAACAGCCGGGCCTGCAGTGATCCCAGGTCCCATGCCTCAAAACAGCCACAGTTGCATGAGCACCCATGTCACGAGTTTTGCCTGTCAGCAGCCAGAGGTGCAGGCCCCCGAGCCCAGAAGCCCTGCGCCGATCCCCTCGGCAGCTACCAGGCCTCGTGGCCGCAGCAGGGGCCACCATCGCTGCAGTTTCCAGCCCGCTGCACCTTAACACACACGGTCATCTATGTCACGAGTTTTGCCTGTCAGCAGCTCGAGGTGCAGTTCCCCCAAAACCCTGCACCAATCGTCTTGAAGCTTGGCAGGTTTCATGGCCTCGGCGAGGCTACCGCCCCTGCAGTTTTCACCCGGCTGTGGCGTAACACATACACGTGACGTGAGTTTTGCTTTCAAGAATGTGGGGTGCAGTTCCCCCGAGCCCCTGCACCGATCTTCTTGAAACTTGGCAGGCTTCATGCTCTCAACAGGGGCTACCACCCCTGCAAGTTTCACCCAAATCAGGCAAAAAACAACAAAGCTGTCGATATTTCACTGATTTCCCATTATACCCTATGGCCGGGTCTCCGAGGCAGCTCCGAAGCTTCCTACTCACACAGGCCGACTTGTGACTACAATGGACTGCAGAACCCAGATCTCCTCTAAGCAGGATTACCTCTATCGTCACATCCACAGCTGCCCCATTCAGGCCATGGAAAGCTGTCTGTGCACCAGGCATGGCAGGATCGGCGCTGGGACAGTTGGCTGTGCCGACCTCAGGGAATGGGAGAGCTTTGCATCTCCCTGGGTGATTATAGGGTCAAATTTCTGAAGACAGATGTACTTTTGGGGCATCCAGCAGCAAAGACACACATTTTAATGGGATGGAAAGTGGGTCAAACCTGTTTCAAAGGGAGCGTAGAGAGAGTGTCTGATCTTCTGGGGAAGGGATGTTGATTGTCAGCACGAAGACTTCTTACATGAGCTCTGTACAACGGGAAACAGCAACGGAGAAGAGGTGGTAGGAGGTAGCCAGCAAAATCAGTGACATTTAGGAGGCAGCAGAGCAGTACTTGGACGTACCAAGTAGTTATTTCATCTCGGTGAGCAATTTTAATTCATTTTCAGCAAAATCTTAAAAATGTGAAGACCTGGACTTCTTCAGCTGTGCCATCACAAACCTGAAGAGTTACAGGGAAAGGATTTTTGAGCTGCTTCAGGAGATCACCTACCTAGATTGATTTGATCAGAAAGATAACGAGGCCCCCAACTCAGAAGATGAAGATGATGAGGGTGACTTCTCTAAACATGCAGTCATTAGTTATGCCATTCAGTCAGGATCTAAATACAAAATTGAGACTAAAGTGACTGTGGAAGTGCTGGAGCACAAATCAGCTACGTGTGTCAGGTGAAGGGCAGTATCACATACTGCTCCTATTGAGTAATGCGGGGGGCGGGCAATGCACTTGCAAAGAGAGTAGTCATGGATGCTGTGCACAGTTAAAGGAGAGCTGCGCTTAGGAAAACATGAGTACACATCTTTACACTGAGATATAACTATATAAAAGCAGTTATTTTATTGCTGGTACCAAAAGCTTTTTTTTTTCCGTACCCATCATCTCATATTCGATGCTGTGGCACATTCAGTTCTGTGTTTTCTCTTCCTATAGAAAGAGGAAAAAGTGGGATGTTACTTCTAGTCCTGTCTTTTTTTAAAGATTTCTGGAGAAGGTTTTGTAGCTGAATTGAGTCAGATTTCAGAAGCTGATTTAAGATGAGTTTACAAACAAGCCTTTGAGGTTTAAGCAAAGCTGTAAGGAATTAATTTACCTGCCTTTCAGAAGGGGATGAGGAGGATGAAGCAGATGAAGATGAAGCTGGTCCACCAGGAGAGTACAAAGAAGATGAAGATGTTGGAGGTTCAGATTTGGGGAGAGTGAAGAGGAGGAAGAAGCTGTCCTTTCATACCTGTTGACGGACAAGATCCAGGCAGGACTTACCCTATTCTACTATAAGGCTCAGGATTTTCTTGACACTGTCTAGCTATAAATGTGTAATAAGTTAAACTTGTATAAGCAGAATCATGTAAATCCACTATCATATATGAGCAATAGAGTACTTCAGAGAGAGACCTTTTACGATCAAAAAAGTGCATTACAGTAGGGGAACCGCCGCTCTTTGGTATTCTCCGTTATCTTGCTCAAAATGAAATGCTTCACGATTCATTACTTCACGGCCTTGTAGAATTAGTGTCATTCTGCACAAGATCACCACGTCCAATTTGGAGGAGAACGTGGCCAAAACAAATCCACCTGCCCTACCAGGATGCTCACAAGTGCCTGGGGCGCTTCAGCCTTGAGAGCCATGCCCTCACCATGCAGATCTGCAGGCTGTCAGGTGTGGGGCTGGGGCTTCCAGGCAGGGGGGAGAGGGTGAGTGTGGAGGAGCTAGGGCCTGAGGGTGCAGGGGGCTGATCAGGATGTGAGGGCTGAGGCAAAGGGGAGACAGGCTGGAAATCCAGGAGTGAGGGCTGGCCACTGAGGAAGAAGTCAGGGAGAGGCTGGAGCTGTGGCCCTGGGACGCTGTGTCGGGTTCGCTGCTCTGGGAAGGAAGCGCGTTAGAGCAGAGCAGGCGTGAGGACCAGGACTTGCAGGTTGTGCCCTGCTCTGGCTCTTCGAAAGGAGTGCTGTCCAGCATGCCATAGTGAGGGGCATGGTTTGGGAGGACTCCTGGGTCCTGTTTCTAGCTGAGGGAAGGAGGGAAGGGGTGGGAGGAAGGCTCTGTGGCTCAGGACTCCTGGCTTCTTTTGGGGATCTGTCACTTCCCCAGAATGAACCCACAAATCATCTGTGCATTGAGTCAGTTGATCCCTTGGGTGTTGCTGTCAGCACGTACATGGAGGTGAGTGGAAGCAGCGCGGTGGGAGGTGTCCACTCCCTGGTCAGAGGAGGCCGGGGTTGGGGGAATACTGGGCCCATGGATCGGATTGAAGGGTGGATGGCGATACTGGGCTGGGGTGGCCTCATGGGTCCCATCTGTCAGGCAGAGGAAGGTAGTAATAGGTGCATGGGTCAGATCCAGGCTGGCATGGATGGGGTTCTCATCTGGGGCTGCAGGGTAGCAGAAGGGTTACTTGGCTGGGGGTGGGCCCGTGGGTCCCACGGGAGGGTTTGTATACTACAAACAGTGTCCTCCTGCCAGGGTCTCCGTTGGGTCCCAGTCGTGCCCTTCACTGCCCAGCCCTGTCCTGGCAGTGGCTGATGGGGAAAACGTGGGGTCTTTCCATTCTCCTTCAGTATGGAAATGGCCTCTGCTTTGCCTCCCACCCCCTCATGCTTTGCCTCCTGTCTCCTCTTCACAGCGGTGATCAACGTGAGCCATGATGCACGACTGATCCCGCAGACCAGCTGCCAGCTCTGGGTGGTGGAGGAGCAGTCCATCAGCCACATCAACGGCGCCTTTGACTGCAAGCAGGAGGTGCTGGAGGCCTCGGGCCAGGTCAGCATTAACTGGCCCCGGGAGTGACCTTGCTGTGGGGAGGCTCCTCGAGGACCTGCCCATCCCCTCTCAGAGACCTGCCTGCACAGCTTCACGTGCCCCCACACCCAAAGGACTCCGTGTAGAGGGGGCAGGGCCGCAGGCATGGTTGTGGTTGAACTTTGAAGATGTGTTTTGGGGGCCTAATGCAAGACATGTTATATTTTTAGAGCTGTTCTTCTACACCTGCTGCTTTCCCAGGCGAGAGAGACTTAATTTATATGAATGGGAGGGAGGGGGTTGTACTGGAACGGTCTGTTTTAGGCAGGAGTGAGGGCTGTCCTTGTCCCATTGCTGGGTTCCCTGCCCCCAGTCTGGAGAATGACTTGAGCCTTGTTTTGCTTCCACCCAAGAAGATTATATTAAAATATAATAAAGGAAAAGTGGCTCGTGGTGGGTTTTATTCTGAAGGGGTAGGAGTGGGGCTTCACAGTACTGGCAGGAGGGACACCCCTGAGATTGCAGTGGACAGACAGACTGGGCTGAGGCATGGGGATGGGCACGCAGGCACAAGCATATTCTCCCTGCCATGAACACACACACATACATGCAGGCACACGCACGCACAGACACATGCACACAGAGACAGAGATGGGTGTGCACTCTATTCACTCGCTCCGCACGTGGACACATTAACACGCTCTCCATGCCATGAACACAGATGCATGCACACGCACACACGTGGATAGACACATGCAGGCAGGCATGCACTCTACACACTCACTCTCTGCACATGGACACGCAGACACAAATACACTCTCCCTGCTATGAACACAGATACACATGCACAGACAGGCATGTACACATGCAGAGAGGAGCACACGCACAAACACACGTGCACACACATACACACATGCACACACACATGCACATATGCATGCACACATGCATGCAGGCACACACATGAACACATATGTACACATGCAGACTCATGAACAGACACACAGAGGTACATATGAAATGACACAGACATGCACATACACACATGCACGCACAGGCACATGCAGGAACACACACATGCACACAGATACATGCACACAGACATGCATATACACACAGATATGCAAGAACACACGCATGCACAAACATGCATACAGATGTGCGCAGACACATGCACGCACATAGATACATACACATGTACACACATGCATACAGAAACCTACAAGCACACTCATGCATGCAGACTTGTGCATGCACACATAAGCATGCACAGGTGCACATGCACACACACATGCACACATGCACACACATGAATGCACACAGACACATGCATGCGTATGCATGCAGACATGCACATGTGCATGCAGGCATGCACGCACATAAATGTAGGCACACAGGCACATGCAGGCACACATGTGCATGCACAAACACATGCACACATGCTCACGTATGCATTCACACATGTATGCAAGCAGACACACGTAAGCACAAACTCATGCATGCAGACGCATGCATGCACAGACACATGCACTTGTGTGCATGCAAACATGCACATGTGCACCTGGACACATGCATGCACATACATGCATGCACAGAGACACACCTGCACACACACGTGCATGCGTGGAGACATGTGCCTGCACACATGCATGTATGGAGACATGTACACGCGTGTACGCAGACAGATGCATACACACGAATGCAGACAGACACATGCAAGCACACACTCGTGTGTGCATGCACAAACATGCATGGACAGACAAGGACATGCAAGCACAAACGCATGCACACACAGGAACATGCAAGCTCACACTTGTGCGTGCAAACACAAACACGCACATATGCACACGATCCCGCCCGGCCATGGGGCAGGCTGGGCTGGCGGTGGGGGGAAGGTCCGGAGCCCCCGGGGGTCCCGGGAAGAGCAGAGGGGAGCCGGCCCCAGCTCGGCCCCATAGGGGTGGGGGTGGGGGTAGCAGGGCTGCAGCCCCGGCCCTCCCCGGGCCAGGGTACTCCGGCAGGAAGGGGTGCTGCAACAACACCCCCCCCCCCCCCGCCACTGGTGCAAACGCCCCCTGCTCCCTGTGCACACCCAAGTCTGCATCCCGACCCCCGGGCCAGGCAGGGGCCGATGGGGCAGCCTCGGGCTGGGGGTCCTGCGACAGGGGTCCGGCTTCTCTCGTGCAGGGCTTTGCTTTTCTTCCTCTCTCTTGTTTTAGTCGCAGGTCAGGTCCTGCCCTGGGCAGAGCCCGTGTGCCCGGGGGCGGGGAGGTGCTGGTGGGGGCGGTAAGAGCAGGGTGGCACCGATCTCGGGGTGTTTGGGGGGATCTTGGGCGCTGCCAGTGTTGTCTCCAAAGGACAGTGTGAGTTCGTGCCCGGTGCGCTTTTGCCAATAAACACACAGGGGTGGAGGATCCAACTTAATCTTTATTGTTTCAAGTCTGCGCAGAGAGGGGTGCTTGGCAATCTTTTGCAAAGCAAGCACCACCGGTTTCTACCTTTGCGTACCTTTTATACATATGTTTGCAAGTGTATCGCTCAGTGATTGGTTACAAGCCACTGACATAAGACGTTCTCTACTGAGCATGTCTCTATACCTATGGTTTAGCCATGTATTTCATTTACATACATATATGTTTCATTAACATACTTTTGCTCTGCCCAGGGGTGTGATTTTTAACATTATAATGAGACCTTTTTCTGAACTTCTTGCTATCTTACAAGTGTCAGGGAGACATTATCCTGCTGGTGTTAGGGAGGCATTCCAGGATGTCTCTAGTGGGTTATGGAATAGAGAAAATCCCACACAATTTACTGATTCGTTTTGATGCACTGGCTAGGGGAGTAGTTAACTGATTGCACGATTTCACAATGATTACACACTTAATTTATACAACACAATTTTATTTTAAAACTCTTTGCTACGTATATAACACTGCTTAGCTTTAAGAAACACCACAAACATTAAAAACAGAATAATTACATATATCAGAAACAATGCTCCAAATGCACTTCCTTCCCAAACAATACTATAAGAATTAGTGTTACAAAAACAACTACAATTGCAACTAAAAGTTAATTTTGAATCAATACTATTATTTTTCATAATATACTTACAATCCTAGAATTCCGAGAAGCCAAATACCAAAATATGGTTTCATCCCTCAGTAGTACGATTTAATGGGTTGGCCTCAGTAGTACGGTTCAATGAAATGGGCTCAGCAATACAATTCAATAGGCTGGCTTCAGCAGTGATAGGACTAAGTCCCCTTCCTTCAGTCCCTTTCAGGTGCTTCGCGGCTTCAGCGTGAACTAAGAGATTCGTGTTCACGGAGAGGGTAGTTCAGGTGATCAGTCTGACCCGGGCTATACTTGCGATTCTTCCTTCGTTGTTCTACAAGTATAGTCACCTCCAAATTGGGACAGTAAGTTACCGTTTTTATTGAGCGAGCTGCCGTCAGTGGGCTCCTCCTACTCAATATATCACTGCTCCCAAATTTGGGCTCGGATCTTACTCAACAGATTCTTTTACCTTCGTTGAGCATTTTAAATTACCTTTGGGAAACTTCCATATCACTGCAAATGCCCTTTTCTTACCACCCCGGTCAAAAGGCCTCAGGGTTTGATCTCTTGGAATTCAGGATATTTGCTCTCTTTGTAAAAGATTTCTAAAAGATGAAATTTAAATTAAGACTTGAAGCAAAGTCAGGACCTTTTGCATGTAGTCCCCAAAACAAAGAACTAGATAAGGAGATAAATCTTATCTTCTTCCTGAAACTGGCTAATGGGGAACCTTTACAAACATTCAAACTATTTCATTCAATATGACATCCCCCCGTGCCCATTAGGCAGTTTGATTACAATTATATTTCATTACTAAGCCTTACAAACTTATTATGATGATTCCATGACAACATACACAAAATTAATTTTCCGAAAATGATTAACCCAAACAATCCTATGATGCTTATTATAACATATATCACCCATTTTCCCCAAAATACAGTCTTTATAGTGTTCCATACTTGTTGTCCTATCGATCCTATTTCATGTATAGTAGATTTAACACCATTCCCCACTGCATTTCCAATCGTGGCTAGTCCTTCTAACACCGAAGCAGATGGTGCATTGAGGATCTTGCTGGCGTTGAGTAATTTCAGGTAAGTAATGTGTTCTCCATAGTCCTTTGACAACATCACTAATTGTCCAGTTTCCAAGTTAAACGATATATGAGTTAAATTTAATTCCTGCAAGTCAATGTCCCACGCAGATAGTTGGGAATGCACCTTATTCTCCTCAGTCGTGCTCCAATGATCTGCAGCGATCCATGGGATACCTGTTTTGGACCAAAGTACTACTTCCATACTGGAGTGTAGATTATTAATTTTTGGCTCTATTATGCACACACATTTCCTTGCAAATGTGTCTCTCCATAACTGAGCTCCAGGCTCACAGGGTGAGTCTTGAGGGGTATTATATTTTATTTCCATTATTTCCCCTGTATCTCTCCAGAACTGACCCTCTTGCTTACAGGGCTGGAGTTGAGGAATATCATATCCCATTTCTGCTATTTCATAATACTGGGTTGCTTCATCTTGGGGGGTTAAGTCAAAAGCATAATCATAGTTTAATATGTTTACTTGAACAGTTTTAGTGTAGATTTTACATTTGCAATCAGGACATTGCACAATATGGGTTTGATTCCATGCTTCCAATTCAGAACATTTATCATTTAATTTTACTTGGTTGGTGTTTACTTGTGTGCAATTATGCTTGGTACACTGCACGGTGGGTAATGTACCTGTAAGTTTTCCTCCAATGCGGGTACGTACTGTCCAACCCATTAGTGGGTTCACTGAACAAAGCCATTGTACACTTCCCTGATTTTCGTGACTAAATAATTATGCTATTTAACTATGACATTCTACATAAGGTGTATGTCCAGCATCTGTGAATTTTTCTTTAAATTTGTTACAATAAGTTGTTCAAAGGTGCTGGATTCATGAAATTGTGTACAGGTGATGAACTGTAATCTAGCTTGGATTTTCCTTATGTTAGAATTAGTGATATTTTCATGTTGTTCAGTTAATGTTATGAAATTTTGCATTCTTTGTGTAATGTTTTTTGTAATGGTCACATGTGTAGTGGCAAATCCCAAAAGTGACATGAATTCAGGTTTTACTGTTTCTTCCCATTCTTTATCTTGATTTTGCTGTGCCCAGTCTGTCCAGACTGACCTGCGCTTTCTTTGTGGTTGCGTGCAGTTAATGTTATATGTAATGCGCATGGCAGTGCGGGAATATTCAGGAGATTTTAAGTGCCAGGCTATTGTGCTTTGTTCTTGGTGCGGTGGATCCCTTATAATTAAGAGATAAGGTAATATCCCTTTTCTAGTATGTACTATAGTCCGACACCAAGTGCTAGTGGTAAGCCGGCCACTGTTCTGGACAGTGTTAGGTTTCCAGAAAAGTTTATTCCACTTACTTTGGATGATACCATAGGGGTCTACTGTAGCATTTTCAAATAACCCTACTGGTATAATAGTTAATTTTACCCCAAATACACCTTTTTTTGGGTGTGTTCTCACAAAACCCCATGGTGTTGGATAGTACTCAGTTTCATTTATCCCTGCTTCTGTTAATTTAATGCCATATGGATATGGTCCATTAATTATATCACGAGGATTTAATAATTTGGAGGGGTTCCATGGTCCTTCCCAAGGAATATGACATTTAAGGGAATAACCTGGTATTGTGAGATTCCATACATCAGCATTATATCCCAGAATCACGTTGGGTGGTCTATGTACTGGTCTGCATAATGTTGCATTGGTTAGCCACATCCAGTTTTCATCTCTGGGATCATTTTCATCCTTGATCTCCCACTGTTGCCACTTCAATCCTTGACACCTGTAACAAAATTAAATGATTGCTTAGGTCCTTGTGAGGCCTAGCTTCGTGAGGTTAGCCAACTTTGGTGTACTAATATTGTTTGATTTTCCTCAGTTAAACAAAAATAAGTGTTGGGACGTTTCCCCAATTGTTCAATTCCACCTTTTGTTACTTTTTCTTCTTTGGGTAGGTGTATCCACACTTCATCACCTTTTTTATACTTATATGTCCACACTGGAAACTCTTTCTTTTCGTGTTTCAACCACATGGTCTTATCATTATTGCACTGAATTAAGGTTACATGCAATACTGCATCCCAGTTTTTAAAAGAACTTGATTTTAAATTTGTTTTCAATTGTGTCTTCAAAATACCAGTGTCTCTCCACAACCCCATTAGATTGTGGATGATAAGGAGTGTGCACATGGTGTTCTATATTGTTATTTCGGCACCATTCAATAAATCGTTTACTTTGAAATGGCAGACCACCATCTGTAGCAATTTGTTTTGGGATCTTCCATGAACCACCAATTTTTTCTAATGCTTTTACAACATCATTAGCTGTGGTATGTTTTAGTGGAACACAATTAATCATTCTTGTTCCCATATCCACTACTACCAGTCCACTTGGGAACCTTTTTGCATCTGTTAAAGGCCCCATTAGATCCACTTGCCATGTTTCACCTGGGTTGAAATAGTCACTTTTAAGATAATTATACGCATACTGATTTTTGGGTGAAATTTTGAACTGGTTACATACTTCACACTGTTGTCTAATTCTTTTCCTTAGATTATAGGCATTTATTGGCCCCCATCCATTAACTTCTAAAATTCGGTTTTCCCGTACTTGGTTCCAATGCCCACTGTATTCATGTAACCATGTAAGGTATGGTTCTAATTCAGCTTCTTGGTTCTTTTCTATGCTAAAATGTTGTACTTCTTTATCCAAAGCTGCATGATGTTGGTTAGTATTTCTTGTATGACTTTTGGTGTGGGTAACAAATGTTGGGATTCTATGTGTAGTTAACACCTTCAAGATATTTTCCCAAATGTCTAAATGTACTACTGGCTTAGCTCCCTTTGTTAGCACTTGCCAAATGTACTTTCTATCTGTTACCAGCTCCCAGATGTCTGAACCATGATTCAACATACAATGTTGTATTAATGCTTGCATCCCCTTCAATTCTAATAATTGGGCATTGCAATTATTAATGTTATTGGTTAGGTGAGTTACCTGACACTTGGTACACTTCCAACCAAATTTATCCCCATTTTTGGTTGAACCATCACTGAATCCCCATCCTTCCATAAACATGCCTCCATCATGTGTCCATTGTGGCATTATTTGTTGGCTGTCATTTGGGATTCTTCGCCCTTGCCAATTCTTTCCCCAGTTTTGCATCAGGCTAGAGGCTAACTTTACCCAAGTGTTCTGATTTCCTTCAAAATCAACAGGCGGAGCATTAAGATTTCCAAGCTCTGCCCCTGCAGGATGGTGGATCTTTGCATTCTCTGTTATCTCTCGGCTGTACCTTTTATAGCAGTGGCGTAACCCAAGTAATACTTTACCTGAAGTTCCATACCTAGCTTCAGATCCTTTAAGTGTGAGACTCCATAAGTCTATCACGTTACTTCCTTGGACTGCCTTTCCACTTAGCCAATCTATACCTGTCCTGATGTATAATTCCACTGGTAACTGATTATGTATTCGATGTAAAGTTAATTGTTTTGAACTTAAATCTGCTACTATTCTTTCTACTTGGCCTTGAGCTGCTGCTGACCAGTGCTTACTTTTAATTGCTGCCCTGATTAGCTTGCTTTGTACTGTGGCATTTTCAATCCAGTCTCTTAACCAATTAATAATTCCTAATACTGCTTGCATTTCAGTTACAGTCTTTGGAGGTTTTTCTATTGCTTTCTTTAAAGCTGTTACCCATTTATCTTCTGGGGTTATTTCCTTTTCATTCATTTTTCTCCCCAAGAAGGTGAAACTTGTAGCTGCACATTTTGTTTTATCTGAATTTACCTTCCAACCTTCCTGAGTTAAATGTTTAATTAACAGCTTTAGAGTTTCATTAACCTGTTTCTCAGTGGGTCCAGTTATTAGTATATCATCTACATATTGCCAGATCTTTATTCCTTCAGCTATATAATTTGTGTTTGCCTGAAATTTGATAAGGGTTTTACCTATACAACTATTAGCTATAGCTGGTGAATTTTTATACCCCTGTGGACATACCTTCCATCGGTATGTGTTTCCATTAAGGTTCATGTTTAACAAACCTTCTTTGTCATTTATGAGGATTGAGAAAAAAATATTCTTCAAATCAATACTTGCTCCCCATGGGTGTTCTTTTAAATTTCTAATGGAATACAATATTTCTTGTGCAGTGTGATTTTGCATAATACTCACATCCTCTATTCTTAAATTGACTTCTCGATAATCTACTACTAATCTGACTTTCCCATGGCCCTTGTCTATAGTCCATGCAGGACTAACATATTTGCCTGGGGTGGTTAATTCTATGGCTCCTTCATCTATTAGCTCTTTTATTAATACTTGAGTTGGGCCTGATAATGAGTCCTTAATTTGGTAAGCACGCACCTTTTTTGGCATGGGTGAAATTTTACTCTTTAATTTAGGCTTGTGGAGTTCCTCCTCTGAGACTTCAATTGGCAACATCTCCTTTAATGATTCTTTTAGATAAGGATCATGCCTTATGCTATTCATGCCTAATATATTCTTTGAGCCAATTAATACTTCTATTTCTTTTCCCCCTGTTAGGATTATAGTTTCAACTGGATGTTTAGTATATTTCCCATTCACTCCCACAATGGTAATTTCTTTATTTTTTGGAATAAGTAAATGTGAGTCTGCCTTCCTGATCATACTAACTTGTGCCCCTGTATCCATTAGGAAAGTTGCTCTCTCTAATCTTAAATCTTTGGGATTCACGCATTCTAAGGTTACATAAGGGCGAGACTCTCCATTCAATTCTTGTTGTTCTGGCATCATTTCAGCTGTCTCGGGGGAGGGACAGAATTTTACTGGCTCTCCCCCCGTGACCCGTTTTTTGGGTTGCTTTGTTTCTCAGCAGTCCAATCTTTCCAAGGTTTCCATCCATGGCTTATGGCTAACTGCTTGTTTTCCTTCAGCGTATTCTTTCTTAATTCTTCCCTTTCAAACCTTTTACTTAGCAAGAATCCAAACATAGCCTTATCCTCTTTGGTTGGGGTAGGTTTGTTTGGACCCTTTCCTGTTACATATACTTTGGGCTTTTTCTTCATTTCTTCCTCCTGCACTATGGTTCCTATTTGATCAGCTACTTCCCAGGGTGTCTGCCCCGCCAGCGGCAGTAGCCAGGCTTTTACTCCTGGAGTTTTCAGAACATTTGCTGCTACCTCTAACGACATCCTGTTGCAAATTACTTGTTCAGGAGTGCTGATAAACAAACAATCATTCCTTAATCTCTGTTGTACTGCCGACAGGGTGTTTGGGGGTGCTGTCCAATGGGCAAAACTAATTCCCCATATTATGTACCTGATGCTATTCATGCCCCCTTCTAAATTTTGGGGAAAGCTTAGAGCTCCCAAATGATTTTTCACCCCAGTGGCAATTAATCCAGCTAAAGTTATGGGATACATGCCTCCCGGGATTATATTCATGGTATTTGTGAGAATTGCCCCCTTACTCCATCCCAAATTTCTTATTAGTGGAAGGGCCTCCTCTGAACTTAATAGGGTCCCTATTCCGTTTTCTTCCTCTATAATCCTTCCTACCCACACACAGCAATTTTCATTAGTACGTCGTGCTGTTCTCCTAGCCAAATCCTCTATTTCCTCCCTGTTCCTTTCTCTATAGATATTCTGCCTAATCGCAGGATTTGTGCCTTGTTGTTTCCAACTAGTAGTTACTATAGGACATGCCTCCAGTATTGGCTCTGCTCTACCTTTAGCTACTTCTCCTACCTCATAGTCAGCTTTTAATTCTTCCAATTCTACTGTAACTTCTGCATGTGGTGGTGGAGTGGATGGAGTAATTGGAGAGGGTGCAGTAGGTTGCACAGATATTTTACTTGGTTTCTCTCCATGCTCCTCTGTTTCATTCACTTTGCTCTGGTTCATAACCAATTTTAAAACATTATTCTTGGCTGCTAAATTTTCCACCTCATGCAATAAGTGAATGATTCCCCGAGCTGCCTCTCCTAAGAGGGACGGGTAATTAGGTTTTTTCAAAGGACCTCCTGCTGCTTGTTTGCAACTTACTTCTAACTCTTTTAGTATCTCTCCTGCTTTTAAACACGTTACCTCCCTTGCTAGTGGCAATTTTAACTGATCGTAAACTCCTTTCCCTAACACCTTTCGCATTATCTCTCGAAAACCTCCCTCTTCTTTTCTACTTTCTTTCTTCCTACACACCTTTACTTCTGGCTGTACTTCTTTATTTTCTAAACTCCAATCTAGTGGACCATATGATTTCTGAATTCCTCTCAGACAGCATCTTAAACTTTCTTGTGTAAACATAAAACTATACGTGATTGTTTCATCCTCATTATTAAGATCCCTTATATTTACCTTCCAAGTTCCCTCATTATCATTGTGGAACGTGCAATGCTGCAACACATTCATCCCATTTTGAAATGGGCAACCAGCGCATCCTGTTCGTGACGCCATGTCTCTAGTGGGTTATGGAATAGCGAAAATCCCACACAATTTACTGATTCATTCTGATGCACTGGCTGGGGGAGTAGTTAACTGATTGCACGATTTCACAATGATTACACACTTAATTTATACAACACACTTTTATTTTAAAACTCTTTGCTACGTATATAACACTGCTTAGCTTGAAGAAACACCACAAACATTAAAAACACAATAATTACATATATCAGAAACAATGCTCCGAATGCACTTCCTTCCCAAACAATGCTATAAGAATTAGTGTTACAAAAACAACTACAATTACAACTAAAAGTTAAATTTGAATCAATACTATTATTTTTCATAATATACTTACAATCCTAGAATTCCGAGAAGCCAAATACCAAAATATGGTTTCATTCCTCAGTAGTATGATTCAATGGGTTGGCCTCAGTAGTACGGTTCAATGAAATGGGCTCAGCAATACAATTCAATAGGCTGGCTTCAAAAGTGATAGGACTAAGTCCCCTTCCTTCAGTCCCTTTCAGGTGCTCCGCGGCTTCAGCGTGAACTAAGAGATTCGTGTTCACGGAGAGGGTAGTTCAGGTGATCAGTCTGACCCGGGCTATACTTGCGATTTTTCCTTCGTTGTTCTACAAGTATAGTCACCTCCAACTTGGGACAGTAAGTTACCGTTTTTATTGAGCGAGCTGCCGTCAGTGGGCTCCTCCTACTCAATATATCACTGCTCCCAAATTTGGGCTCGGATCTTACTCAACAGATTCTTTTACCTTTGTTGAGCATTTTAAATTACCTTTGGGAAACTTCCATATCACTGCAAATGCCCTTTTCTTACCAACCTGGTCAAAAGGCCCCAGGGTTTGATCTCTTGGAATTCAGGATACTTGCTTTCTTTGTAAAAGATTTCTAAAAGATGAAATTTAAATTAAGACTTTAAGCGAAGTCAGGACCTTTTGCACGTAGTCCCAAAAGAAAGAACTAGATAAGGAGATAAATCTTATCTTCTTCCTGAAACTGGCTAATGGGCAACCTTTACAAACATTCAAACTATTTCATTCAATATGACACTGGCTTCATTAGGCTTTCCAAAGCGCTTCGGAAGAGCTTCGGAGATCCGGCCATAGGGTATCATGGGGAATCAATGAAATATCTGTAACGCTGTTGTTTTTTGTCTGATTTTAATGTAATGTGCAGGGACAGTAGCCTCTGCTAGGAGCATAAAGCTTGCTACGTTCCAAGGAGGTAGGTGCAGGGGTTTGGGGGGAACTGCACCCCAAATTCATGAAAGCAAACTCCTGTCACGTGTATGTGTTGCACCACAGGGCAGTGAAAAGTGCAGGGGTGGTGGCCCCTGGGGAGGACACTCTCTTATCAAGACTTGCTCCAAATAGTGGAACTGAACAGTTCATCTATTGATCTGTATTTATCTTATTAAAACAAGGAATGATCACACAAGATAAGAAGATCACAATCCTGAGAAAATGATCTTTATTTAATTAAACTAAAAGGCTCTGGGGACATCAGTCAGAAAGGACCAGGAGCTGGTGGCAGGATCAGACAGGGAACACATGTGAAAGAAGGAGCTGATCTTCCCTTTGGAGGTCTAGGAGACTCTGAGTTTCCACCAAAGACCACTTTGCCTCGGGAAACACAGCCTGGGTGTGCTGCCTCGGTCTTGAGCCACTCTTCTTGTGGCTGCGTGGTAGCAGGAAGAGGGTTTCTGCTGTATTGACGCAGATGGGGATGGTGGACAAGGAGGCCCAGTGCTAGCGCCAGCATGAGTATGATGCCCAAGATGCCAGGCACAAGTGCAAACATAATCTCTTAGGAGTCCAGCAAAGCTCGGTAGCCCTCCCGGTGGTGTGATCCCCTGGATCTGTGCCCTGGACGAGAGGAGGCTGCCCTGTCACCTGGGACCAGCACTGGGCATGGGGCGCAGCCAGCACCAGCGATAATTGCTGCTGCCGCCTGTCCCAGGCAGCACCTGCAGCCTCCCCTCTGCGATCCCTGCCAGGTCATATTGCCCACTAGGAGCTGGCGGGCTAGCTCCTCCTGCTTGTCCCCCATGCTCCTGGCACTGGCGTCCAGGCAGCTGAGGCCCCAGCTGACCCCCTCGATGTCCTGAGACGCTGTGAGAGAACCAGGCCGTTAGCATTTTGCAAAGAAGTTTTGTTCGTGTCCTGCACAAGGGAGCTTTCCTGGGTGCAAGTCCCCAGGCAGACCTCTCGGGCTAAGGGGTCCGGACGGCAGATAGGTCCCTCCGTGCCCCTCAGGAGAGATTTCCCCCCACCCAGCGTGCCCTCCTCTGGGTGGGAATACTTACCCCCTGAGCACTTACCTCCTCCTCCGGTGTCTCTGTCGGAGTCTCCTGCGTGGGGCGGGGAGCTACCTGTAGTGCAGTGCCAGGGAGGAGTGGCCCAGCTCTGTGTGCGCTGGACCTGGAGACGACTGTTTTCCAGGTAGCTCCAGGGGGTTTTTGTGGCCAGTCTTCTTCGTGGCCACCTCCTCCCCCTTCTCCTCCCCATCCTTCTTCTCTGTGCCGTTTCCCTGGAGTAGGGCCCGGCGGTAGTTGTCAATGTGGTCTTCATAGGCCCCGATGTGCATAGCTGGCGTCCCTCCTGCTCAGGCTCCCGCACTCGGCCCTCCAGGGACTCCAGCAAGGAGCACATCCCACAAGTGGGGGAGCGCCTGTGCTCGGGGCCAGCACGGCTGCCACCCCAGGCACCCCCGCCGTCCAGGGCCAGGGCTGCACGCTCTGTCTGCCTGGGGTCTGGGTGCGGGGAAGCTGAAGCTGACAGGCACGGTGAGCCACTGCCACGGCTGCGAACTACGTCTTGTACTTACCTGGTCTCAGCAGCTGCTCTTCAGGCCCGTGGGCTCAGGCCGCTTGCTTGGAGCAGCCCTCTGGGCGCCCTGTACGTGCCCCTCTGCACGAGCTCCTGTGCAAACCGCTGCTCCCCAGTTGGGCTGCACCTGTTCGTGCGCTCTGTTCCCGGGGCTCCCGGGGGGGCTCAGCTAAGTAGGGACTTGCGGGGGGGGGTTCCCTCCCGGGCTCCACTCAGCTGACATGTCCTGCCCAGCATGGCCCCAAACACACACATGCACACACTCACTCACGCACACTCACACTTCCTCACTCTGTACAAGCACCCCTGGGCTCACTCGCCCCCTCTCACGGCCGAGCTCCTACCTCCTGGCTCTTCGCTGGGGCACCCGGGTCTTCGGCTCCCATGGACACAACAGGCATGAACCCATGTGTCCCCCTGGGGAGCAGACCCAATAGCAATATTGACTAATGGAGGCCACTGGATGTTCCCCACCTCCCGTGTCTGGGACAGCACCGCACCTACTGCTGCGTTGGAGGCATCCGTATGCAATAGAAATGGTTTGGTGAAGTCGTGTGTGTACGCCCCTGGCTGAGTGCACAGAGCCTGTTTAACTGAGAAATGCCTGCTCCAGCTCAGGTGTCTCAGGTGTGCAGCCCCCCGCTCCCTCCCAGCCCTACCGGCATCCCTCACTCCTGACCTCCCCCAGCCCTGCTGGTGCGCCTCATTCCCAACCCACGGCTCCCTGCTCCCCCTGGTAATCCTAAATAGGGGGGCATCGGCAGAGGGGCAGGGGGCAGGGGATGTCTGCAGGGGAAGGGGGTGGGGGGGTGCAATGCATGGGGGGTTGGGTGGGGAATGGGTAGGCACAATCTGGGAGGGTGGAGGGTAAGCACAATCCACGGGAGGGATTATGGGTATGCAGGATCTGCAGGGGATTTCTGGGCTCCGGGAAGGTTTGGCAGGATCAGGTTTTTAGCCCCCAGCCTGGGTCAGTTCCGGTTTTCATCTACATGTGGCAAAAGCACGGACGTGCATCCAGACAGGGTCTGCAGAATGGCTGTGCAACCTCCATTCCTGAGATGGCCAACTGTATATAGTTAAAACATTTCTGTTTCTATTATTTAATGCAATAAAATATTAATTAGTTAAACAGTCCTGTTGAAGGTCTTCTTTTTCAACAGTTGCACTCTCATGAACAAGATGTCTTTTCAAAAGTCAAAATGCTTCTTAACAAGACGTACTTGCAACCCTACTGCTCCTCGTGCAACCCTACTGCTCTTCCTCCTCCCTTTGATTCAGCATTCATTAATATTGTACTGAAATTATGATAACATTAGGAGTTAGCTGGTGTTTTGTGCGTGGCTGGCCCTGGGATGTTCAGGCAGCCGCCAGGTGTTCAGACATCCCTCGGGGAAGTGAAAGTCATTGGAGTGAAAGCAGACACTTGGCTCTTGGAGGACGCCGGCGTCAGGACCCCAGCCTGCTGCTCAGAGCATGGCAGTAGGAAATGAAGAAAACCGAGAACCATTTTCACAATTTGTTCCTCATCACATTTTTCAGAGATAACACTTGGTATTTGGGAAACAAGTACAGCAGAAAGCGGCATGGAGAACGAGCAGCCTCCTTCTCAGACTCTTGAGGGAAACCAATACCCAACGATTTCCAATTAGTTCGAGTTTTCTCCATTATTCTTCGGGCCATTATGGACAAGATAGATCTAGATACAGATATAATCAAGGATTGAGAAGGGTAGGACTCCCAGCAGGAACACAGCTTTACAAAGTAAGACCTCGTTTTGGATTGTGTACAACCGCCACCTCCCCTTTCTTCTGTCCCCACCACCCCGTGGCCCTTTCTCATCTCTGAAGTGTCTGGAGTGGACATGTTGAACTCTTAAGTCAGCTCAAAGTTCAGCTTACCTCTGAAGTGTGGCTTGGTAGCTGCACCCACCCACAATTTCCACATCCTTGTACTCTTACCTGCAAAAAGGCTCATCCTTGATGAACTGCGGTGCTTACATGAAGGTCTCTAATGACCAGAACCACAGGTCCAGGCCCCAAAGACTTGCACACCATCTTGATGCATTAAGCAGATGTTTGAACACAGTGCCCCGTGCCTCAGCACAGCTGCAGACCCAGGTCCGTTTGGGCTAGTTGCAGCCAGCTCAGGTCTGAGTTATGACCTGAGTGCAGCCGACAGGAAAGTGCCGTTTTCCCCTCTCACGCATGGACACAAAACCAGGGGAGCTAAACTCACTGACCATTTCCAGGAACAATTTGTTGGTGAGATGAAGCATGAGCACTTTTAATCTGGAAAGAAAAAGTGTTCCAAGTTAAGAGGAAGTAAAAAAGGGACGGTGAAAGAAGTGGTTATCCCAGATACTGCAGGGCGATATCTTCTATTAGACCAAGTATAGTTACAAAAAAAGTTATTATTTGCAAGCTTTTGGGCTCCCTCACCCTCCCCCAGGCAAAGGAGAAGGCACCGATTGTCCCACTTCTCCCGGGTAGAAATGTCCCTGTCCTGGATCCTGGCACTTCACCACCACTGGAGATGTCCCTGTTCCCACTCAGCTAGTAGACGACCGGGGGAGAATTGTAGGAAGAATCGGTGCCGTTCTGCAGGGAGAGGTGGAGACGACTGCAGGATTTCCCTAATCAAATGTGCACAGAATAAGTGCTGTTATGTGTGACATTATACAGGGTTAGCTCTTTCCTTTTCTGGCATTAAACAGTGCCATGTCCTTCACTTCCCTGTAATGGGAAGAGGGAGCAGCCATTTCTCAAGGATCATTAAAAGTTCTGTTTTTAGGAAGGCATGACTGCTGCAAGAGCTGAGACACGACAAACCGCTATCATTTTATGCTTAACTCAGATTCCTCCTCACCCATCTAACAGCTTGGTCTTCATCACACGTTATCCCACCTCGGTCCCCTTCTCCACGTGAAGTGTTTTACGTGCAAAGGCAGGTGCACCGCGTAGCCTGAGTTGTAAAATGTGAGTTGCCGACCCAGGGGCCTCCCATTGTCCAGCACGTGGAGCAGACCATGGTGGGAAAGCTCTGCCTTGACACACAGCAGGGAGCTCAGTCGTGCTCCAGAGGTTATTGTGTGTGCTGTGTGTGTGAGTGTGTAAGGCAGGCACTTACATCACGGCCAAGAAATGATCAGGCAGTTTTCTCTGGGCACTCCAGTGTATTTAGCACAGCCCACACAGCGATCTTCCTGTCTCACTGAGAGCCTCATCTTGCCGGCCTGCCTCAGGCCAATTCCCACTGCGGGTGATCTCTGGCATCAAGCCTTCAAAGGGGCACGAATCACTGTCCTACGTCCACGCACAACAGCAGACATTCTTGCGGAGCTCGTGTGCTGCTGTGCAGGGCCTGGGGGACCGACTACGTGTGCATCGTGAAACCTGCCCCTGGGGTCTTGGTGTTCAGGACAGGGGTTGGCAGCCTCCAGCCCGCTCCACGCTGGGATCCAGCCTGCAGGACCAGGGGGGCATTGGCAGCACATGACAGCAGGGGCTGCTGAGGTGGCACCCCAGGGTCCGTCTCCTGCTGGGTGCCATTCATCGCAGTACATGCCTGTGCCATGCTTCATCTCTTGCCTGCGCAGCCCCTGCGTATGCCCCAGCCCTGCCTGCCTGTCTCTCAAGCCCACCAGAGAGTGGATCAAACCGCGGGAAGCTCTGCCAGCCCCAATGCAGAATGAGAAAAGGGAAAGGTGAACGGAAAATACTGAAGCTTGACAGTGGTCGTTGCAAAACATTTGGAAATAAGTGCACATAGCTTAGTCTGCACTGGTTGCATAGCAGTATTTCTGTGTGCACTGTACTATGGCATACGACTTGTTCAAGCCTTCACCATAAACCATTCCACCTGGGGCTGGGGCTGTCTGGCACTTCAGGCCTGAGCTATCATCAAGCACAATGAGATAAGGTAAGTGGCTAGGGAAGGAATAAGAGTTACGCTGGCCTCACACGTACTCACAACAGCAGCTGCTGTATTCAGAGGAAGTGCCGCTTATCTTAGAGCAATGGTTCCCCAGACATGATCCGCAAATGCAAGAGACCTCCTTCCCTGCAATTAAAAGTTTCATGATGAAAGGGAAAGGTGAACTGAAAACTACTGAAGGTTGACAGTGGTCATGGCAAAGAAGTTGGAAATAAGTGTCCTAGAGAGCGGTGGGGAGAGCACTAGACGCCGGTCTCTGTTTTCTTTGCTGTCCTCAAGAAGGGGACGTGCCAGCACTGAACACGTACAGGGGCGATGTGTCGAACCTACAGCGTGTCCTAGCCTTTGCTCCCACCACGGGCAGCTTGACCTCTGCAACCAAAGGGAACAGAGATGGTCCCAATGGAAAAGGTACAGATCTCAAGATTTCCATACTTGTCCTGTGCAAAGCCACCTGCATTGAAAAGGCATCCCATTTCTGAGGGAAATCTGAAATTAAGTGAAATATTTGTGATGCTATGTTCATACCTACAACTGTACGCAAAAAAGCTGAGTTCTGCATTGCTTTCCCCCGTTTTTGCGGCTATGATCCCTCCCCCTAGTTTCGGCTCCCGTTCGGGCTCCCACCTGACATTCTGCTTCAATGCCGCTAAAGAGTGGCTGGCACAAACATGCCTCCGTCGTCTCTTCCTGGAGACCACGTTAAAATTCCTCCTGATCTCATGCAGGCCCTTTCTGATGATTAGCACGACTACTCACTTCAATTTAAGTTTTTCAATACATTTTCATGCTGTTTGGGTTCTCTAATATGCTACAAGGCATGCAGTTTACTGTTGAACACTGACACCCACTCCCTGCCCCGGCTGGAGATGCAGTCGATGCAAGCACAGCTGGCTGGAAAACCGAGCCCTGATTGCGGCGCTGGAGTTTTTCCCAGGGGGAACCCCCTGCCCCTCCAAAATCATGGACTATGGCCCGGGGAAGACCCCCGCCCCTTCTGCCCCGTGTCAGCAATTCTCAGCCAAGGTGCCAGGAGATCCTGGGACGGGTCTGGAGGGCGACTCACTATTCCCACTCTTAGTTGTGCACACACCTGCACAGGAGAAACCCAGATTTCACAGAGGAAATAACAGTGACAAAGGCATTCTGGCCTGCTGTGGTCTGCCTGAGGTCTTTACAAGAGATTTGCTTTCTTTTTCCCATAGTCTAAACAAAAGCTGACATTTTCCAAGGGGTGACTTGAGTCTGAAAAGTTGTATTAGACTGCAAAAGGCAGTGGCAGATGTGGAAGTGTGCAGCGTAGGGACTGGGCATGGCGCGTGACCTGGATGCAGACAAAATCAACCCCATCCTGGGACTGGCTCCCCTGGAAAGTCCAGTGCAAGTTTCCCTTCCCCGCAGCGAGACCTCGCACATGCCCCAAAATGCTTCCCTGCCATTTGTGAGTGCTCCTTTTGTTGAGAGATGCCGTGGTTAAATGCTGCCCGGGGGTTGGGCCCCGACCAGCGTGGGGAATTCAATCCTTGGTCGGTCCCCACTCAGTCAGAGGAAACCACGCCGGCGTTCAAGTATCAGAGCCCGTGCCACGCAAACGCAGACGACACACCGCCAAACACCTTCCACCTCAGATCTAGGTATTATCAGCCCTGCTGAGAGGAGGAAATATGTCTTCTTTAGCAAAGAGCACAACATTATCAGCGATTATTAAAAAACCCACAAAATAAAAAGTAACCACACACTCAAATGTACCGATCCCCCAGCAGCTGACACGGTCTAAAGTCATTTAAAACCAGGAGGGTTTTTCCCTCAGCTCTTCATGTTGCACAGAAAAAGACCTAATCTACCATCAGCTAAAGTGAAGTTATATAGTCTATAATCATCTGAATTATGGGATCACTTTATAAACTAGAAGATTTACCATGCTGACATGTTAGCCAATACTGAGCAGAGAAGAACTCATCCCAAAACGTATAAGCTTGCTCCTCAGACGTAAAAATACACCACCAGTTGCCTTGTTGTCCGGTGTGACACACGTCTCATGAGGCTCAAACAATGCCCTGAAGAGCTGACACTTCACATTTGCATCTTTTTTCCCTTTCAATGAACACTGTCAAGTTGGTTAAGCTCCAAATGCATAGAAATATTTTTTTATGATTTATGTATGTGAGTGAAAGCTTTTTTTTTTTTCTTTTTCTCTTTTTTTGGTTTCTGGTTTTGTTTTGTCTGTTTGTTAGGTAAATGTACTAATTGGGAAGGAAATGCAAGAAACAAGAAGTAAATCGGATTGATTTTCTTCACTGCTCAACAAGCAAATGCCATAAGAGGCGACAAGCACGCTGGATCTTGAACTAGCTTTCAGTGCTAGTAAGCCAAGGCATCGGCTCTCAAGCTAAGGCCTTGGCTCCAGAGCCCGTACACGTGTTTCAGGGTTTTCAAGCACCCTCCTCCTCCCCTGGGCCCGTGGGATTCAGCAATGTCTACTTTGACAGGAAAGAAAACCTGAACTCGGGCAGGGCACATCACAGACAAGGCTGAGAAGTGCTGGTGTTGACACAGAGGTGGCCACGTGGGAAAGACACGTTCATCTTGACTCTGATCCTTTCAAAGGGAAAAAGGAAGGACCCCCACTCCCTCGCACGCGCACACACACGACAGCTGCAGCTGCTTTCAGGGAAAGGGGCACAAACCCCCCAACCTACAAGAGTCAGTGCTTCACAGCAGCATGGTGACAACACTGGGGAAAGGCGCTCCGCTTGTCCACGCACAGCCCCTATATATTAATCGTTACAAGTACAGTCTTCGACACGAGGAACGGCAGACACTCGTCATTCAAGGAATTGCTGCGATGACTCCTGCAAAGGAAGCGTGCGTGGAGCCAGGTCCCTGCCCCACGGGAGTGTGGACAGCACAAGTCCACGTGAGGACGGACTGCAGTTTGCCGTACGCTTTTGGAGACGACTCTGCTCTTCTGCCAGCCGGGAACGTTTTGGCTCAACTCCAGGCCCAGAAAGAGGAGACCAGGCCCCACTCCACTTGCTTTTGCATTCAGGACGGTCAGAAGGAGACCATGGGAACAGCTCTCGAAGCGTCTAGGAGAAACCTCAAGGCTGAGGCCAGAGTGGCGGTGGTTAGAGTCACCCAGCAAGGTGGGAGTCCTAGCTCGTCCTGCGAGGAAGACGTGTCCAGAGATGGTTGCGCTGGCGAGGCATCTTTGTTGTGGGCATCGCTGTGGATCTGGCCCTCCTGCCAGGACTCCCAGGAGCGTGTGCCGTCCCCGCTGGCGGACACCGTCTCAGCGTCCCAGATAGCGGAGGTTTCTGCGTCACGGAGCTGACCTGGCCGCCCCTTTTAAAAGGCTGGAAAAACAAGCAACAGCTCTGCTGATGAAGCTTTCAAGTCTCTGAGCTTGTAGTTCTCCGTGGACTTTGTTCTGAAGAGGAGAAAACAGTATTGCTAGCAGGAACAACACACGCGTGGCACCACTGGACTCTCTCTGCCTTTCCTGGCTCACGAGTCGGTCCACCGAGCACCGCCAGGCCGGGCGTCTTACCTTGTTCTCGCAGGACCTGGGCAAGTCATTTAAGACTGAAGTGTACAGAAAGGTAGGAACACAATTATCGCTCCTGGAAAAAACGATCTTTCCGTGGTTAGATGAGGACAACCTTGCACGGAGGCATTTCAGACACCAACATCCCCGTCCGCTAAGAGCCACCCCTCTCTGGAGGGGGACACGGCCTCTGTTTCCACCGTCTGGGCGACGTGCCACCAGACCAGCACGGCTGGAAGCAAAGCTGATGATCGGCTCCCTTTGGAGAAGGGTTTCTGGCAATGGAGAGCCCTGGGGCAGTGCAAGTTGGGAAAGCCTTGGGGCATGCAGGTTGGCTTCTGAATCTTTCAGCTACGTTCCCAAATGACCCGTGTCTGGGATTTCTGAAAGAAATGTTTCCACTGAAGTAAACTGAGTCTTCTAAGCCTTCCAGATGGGCGCCGGTTACATCTCCTCCCCCGGTGCAGTGGGGAGTGTGGAGGTCTCTGTCCATCCCATGAATAACATTGGCATGCCCTCCACCCCACTGATCCCTCTCCACCTTCTGACGCTGCCTCAGTTTCCATGTCCAGCCACTGGGGGAACTTCAACCAAAACAGGTTGAAAACCCCTGGAGGAGTAGGTTGGACTACCAGAAAGCATGAGCAGATCCTCCTGCCTTGACATCCCGCCCAGGCCCCTCATAGGTGGAACAAGCACTGGACCTGAATGCTTACAGACTCCTGTTCCTGGTCCATGCACACAGTGATGTGCAAAGCTTCAGGACACAACAAGGGCAGTATTTTATGTTCCCTCTCAGCTGTCGCTGTGAAGAGCAACAGCATCACCTTGCTAAAGCGGACTGATGTGCCTCACTCCTTTTTATGGACAGAAAATACTGTACCCCATCAGGTCCAAACTCAAAGTGCCGGGGAAGCGTGAAATCACAGCATGTCCAAGCACCACCCATGAGCCCAAGTGGAGACCAGCACAACGAGTCACAGACACACCTGGATATGCACTTAAATAAATATTTATTTTTTATTAATTAAACTTAATTCTCTTAATTACAGAACTACAGCATTATGGAGGATGGCCCAGGGCATGGAGGCGGAGGGCAGACCCGCAGCAGCAGGAGAAGTCAATGCACTGGCCAGCAAAGTGGCTACACGAGCCATTCCTGGAGGACGAGCAGGAGACGGCGAATGTCCTGGTTTCTTGCCACAAGCAGCAGTGCTGTGGGAATACTGCATTGCCCCACTTCAGAGACGCAGCAGAGACAGCGAATGTCCTGGTGTCTCACCACAAACACAGGATCGCCTCATTTCAGAGAAAGCCGCGGCAGTGCTGGAGACACACTGGATCCCCCCGTTTCAGGGAAGGAGCAGCAGCGCTGTGCAGACACTGGATCTCCCTGCTCCTGAGGACAAGCAGCGGTGCCGTGGAGTCACTGATCTCCTGGAGGAGGAAGAGGAGGAGACGACACGGGATCCCCGGACTTGTCCTCCTCCCCTATGCTGCCAACACCTCTGTTCGGTTGCTGCAGACTCAAGATGGAAGAAGCCTTCTGGGACAGCCGCAGTGATGGCCTCCCACGATGCATTCTGCCTGCCACCATTTGCAACAGCTTCCACTTCTGTTTTGCCTCCAACAGCCTCTTGCCATGAGCGGACAAGCTCCTGACGGCCACCAAGCCCCAGCAGTGGGAGCACCCCATGTCTGGGAGCAGCTTCCCACTCGGGTCACTAGCCAGAGCTTCAGCTGGCCCTATTTATAGAGGAGCTGCTGACTGCAGCTGACCAATCACATAGGCTCTATCCATATATGGTCATCCAATTGTCCTATAGCCATCCAAACATCCATATATGGCCATCAGGTGTGGTGACCATGGATTGTTCACATTTGGACAGCTCCTCCCCAGTTAATCCCGGTGAGAAAATGGGGAAAGCCCAGGTGCATCCCACACCCGTCTTTCACCCTTGCAAAATCAGGACTCTGGCTGCAACCAACACTTGCAATCATAAATGTCCTTGTCTTTGGCTTTCCCCTCTTTGGGATTTGCTGCTGCGCTCCAGACACGTGGGGCACAGCCCCCACTTCTCATTGGCAGCGCGGTTCTGCCACAATCACAGGCCTCCAGGAGCTGGGGCTTGAAAGGAAACACCCACTCCCAGGGGAGTCACGCTAAAATCCCACTTGGCCATATTCATTTCATCCTCCCCCTCAGCTTGTGGGGACATCCCTTCCCTCCGGGATCGTGCCTGGGCCCACGAGCTCTTCTTTCCCTAAACCCCCTCCTCTCTGGGCACAAACCGACTTGGGACTGAGCACGAAGCTCCAACTCTTTGGTCTCTCTCAAGTCAAGGGGAGAGCTGGCATTGAGCCGTCACTGCCTCCCTCCTCTTCCTGCCCCGATATGTCAGTGGCATGTGAGCTGTTTTACTGAGACTTATACTTGAATGTAGTTACGAGAGTCCGGAGGAAATCAGTCCGTCCGTCAGTCCTTAGTGAGACACCTCACAAGTTCGTCTGTTATGAGATCACCCTGGCGGTTTCCTCACAAAGGCCTAGGCTAGGCTCTGACATCAGACCCCGAAGTCAAGACACAGGGCCAGTGACTTCATAGACACTTGGGTCTTCGGGCCAGCTGAGTACCACAGAGGAGCTCACTTATGTACGTCACAAAGCATCCCAGCTCAGTAACGCAACCTCACACAGCCCTCTGCAGTGACCTCCCTCGAGGTTTTCCCCTCACAACCCCTCTTAGCGTTTGTTCTTCCAAGAGACACTTGGCCAACTTCTCAGATCAGATTTGGGGATCAGGATGAGCCCGGGAAGAACACAACATGGCATGTCTAGGGAGACAGGGACAAGCAGAGGGTAGTAGTGTGGATTTGGTAAGGTGGGGTCGGCTGCTGCCACGTTGTGGGAGGGGGATGTCCTGTGCTTCCGGTAAGGACAGACCTCGGCGTGAGATAGGGGTAAAGGGAGAGCTCAGCTGCAAGCCAGAGATGAGCACGTAGGTGAACCATACTTGGTGACAACAGGGAACGTCATTTCGGTTCTTTTGTGACGGGGATCATTCAAGTGGCAGCAGGCTTCTTGCACGTGAGAAGTCAGCACTGACCATGGCCACAGAAAGCGTCTGGATTTGCTGAGATCAGAACGGAGAGGAGCGATGACTGAACAGAAGAGGACATCTCAGGGGATCCACTGACTCCCCCCTTCTCCAAATCAGGAGGCTGAATGCAGTGCTCCTCCAGTGAAAGGAGGGGATCTGATACTTCTCGAGCACCAGACCACTGTCTCCACTGCTCCCATGTCCTAGTCCCAGGGATCCACATGGCTTTTGGCCATCTTTGGCCATATAAGAAAACACACATGCATGGCCAAACATGGCCATAAACCCACTCAGGAGTCCCGTGCCCATGTAAGGGCAATGCCCACAGTCATAATGGCTATGTGTTCCCTATATGGGCACTTGGACTGGATGGGGACCCATCTGATGGCCATATATGGACAAGCCAAGTCTGGTTGGCCCCCGGTGAGTGATGACGTGGGACCGGGCTGGCCAGCAGCTCCCTTATAAAAGGGCCCAAGCGCTGAGCCCCTCTCTGAAGCCAAGGACTTCCCATCAAAGGGAGAAGCTCCTCGACAGTAGTGTTGTCACGAGAGAAACCACATGCGAAGGGCTCGGGGGAAGCGAGGCAGAAGGACCGGTGCAGAGAGGGGCCGCCACAGGCTGCGGAGGGAGAGCACAGGCTTGGAGAGAAGAAATGGCGAAGAAGGATCTGGCTGGAGAAGAGGCCAAGGCAGGCACTCCTAAAGGAGGAGGTGCTGGAAGAGAGGCCGGACCACCATGTTTGGGACATAGATGCGGGGGCCTGTGGACACAAACAAGCTCCTGCTTGCAGAAGCTGAATATCCTAACGAGGCACACCCCCGAATAATGACCTGGAGGATACTGCAGCTATGAGTGTCTATCAGATGGACTGTGTGTGCTGGGGGAGGAGAAGGGGAGGAGACATTGCCTTTACACTCAGCATCCGTGTAAAATAGGAAAACGCTAGGAAGAAAGAAGCCTCTGCATGCTCAGGGCAGGGAGCCAAACAGCGACACATCCTGCTGCGACGGGGCAATCAGGAACAGACCCAAGAGCTTGGAAAAGTCACTGGCACTAAATCTAACAGCAGAAACCCTCTTCCTGCTACCACGCAGCCACAAGAAGAGTGGCTCAAGACCAAGGCAGCGCACCCCAGCTGTGTTTCCCGAGCCAAACTGGTCTTTGGTGGAAACTCAGAGTCTCCTAGACCTCCAAAGAGAAGATCAGCTCCTTCTTGCACATGTGTTCCCTGTCTGATCCTGCCAGCAGCTCCTGGTCCTTTCTGACCGATGTCCCCAGAGCCTTTTAGTTTAATTAAATAAAGATCATTTTCTCAGGATTGTGATCTTCTCCTTATCTTGTGTGATCATTCCTTGTTTTAATAAGATAAATACAGATCAATAGATGAACTGTTCAGTTCCACTATTTGGAGCAAGTCTTGATAAGAGAGTGGCCTCCCCAGGGGCCACCACCCCTGCACTTTTCACTGCCCTGTGGTGCAACACATACACGTGACAGGAGTTTGCTTTCATGAATTTGGGGTGCAGTTCCCCTCAAACCCCTGCACCGACCTCCTTGAAATGTAGCAAGCTTTATGCTCCTAGCAGAGGCTACTGTCCCTGCACATTACATTAAAATCAGACAAAAAACAACAGCGTTACAGATATTTCATTGATTCCCCATGATACCCCATGGCCGGATCTCCGAAGCTTTTCCGAAGCGCTTTAGAAAGCCTAACGAAGCCAGCGCTTCGATCTGGACATGCTGCTTTGGATGCCGAAGCATCTAAAGCTTCTCCAGATCTGAAGCACGGTCCAAAGCCTCGCACAGCCCTAAGCCAACCTGTAACACAAGTGTCCCACTTGGAGGCAAGGCCCTACGAGGAGAGCCGGAGAGACCGAATCTCATCGGCCGGCACCAGAGCAGGCTGAGAGGTGATCTTGTGGCCGCCTATCATTTCATCAGGGAAGCACAGCAGGGACTAGGAGATGCTCTATTCACTAGGGCACCCCCTCCAGTAACTAGGAACAACGGCCACAAATCGATGGACAGCAGGTTTAGGTTGGACGTTAGAAAGAGCTTCTTCATGGTGAGGGTTGCCAGAATCTGGAAAGGGCTCCCAAGGGAGGTGATGCTCTCCCCCACCCTGGGGGGCTTCAAGCGGAGACAGGACCAGACTGGATATGTGCAGTGACATCCTCTGCAAGGCCCTGGGGATCCCTCCACTCCTGTGACATGATTTTGTCTTCTCCAGTGTATTGCAGGCTCAGCCCATACCTGAAAGGTCTTCTCTTGGCAATAAAATCCTCAGTAAGGGCCTGGGGTGGTTTTTAGAAGCCGTTTACCATGTGGCACATAAGAGAGGATGTTCCCGGCAGGATCCCAGGCACCATCCCTGTCCCACATGACGTGATGTCCAGGAATCAGAGGGATCTTCAGGCCCCAAGGCTGCAGCAAGAATGATTATAACAAACCTGGCGGCTGCCCTGTCCTCAGCACAAAGAGGACTTCCAGCCCCAGTCCCTTTCCCTCAGGGCACCTGGAAAGAGCTCCACATTTAAGGCCTGTGGAGGGGCATGTTTAACTCCATGGCTGTCTCTGGAGCAGCCAGCAGGGCCCTTTCTCATCATAAGAGTCACTTTACTGCCTCCACAAATCTTCTTGTGGCAGATCGAGTGACTTCAGCCACAATCCTGGAACAGACACCCCCAAAACAGACCGAGTAGCATCCTCCCTTCTCTGTGCTCTCCCCCCGTGAGGACCACCCAGCTGAGCAGCGCAGCACCCCCATGCCTGCAGCAATGCCCAGGGGGGTTTATTTAACAGACAGCAGCTGCACTCTGGGCAGAGAAGAAATCTCTATGATGCCAATGATATCTACTGGCCTCGGTTGGGTGTAAATGGTGTGTTGACCCCGTGGCTTTCTCAGACCATGGACTGGGGAGGACAAGGAAACATGGGACTGGAGGGGACCTCTTCGGTCATGGCTACATCCTTGCCAGTGCAAGCAATCTCACTATATGATCCCAGGCTCAAATCCGGCAATCGGTCAGCTCCCTTCTCAGCCTGCCTCTCCCTAGGATGAACAAGCCAGTACCTTCACTTTCTTCCGTTCAGCAAGCTCCACATTTCCCTGATCAGCCCAGGAAGTCTTGTCTGGACTCGTTCCACTTCTGGCACCCGGGGGGCTCCAGTCGCACACGGCTGCCGTCCTTCCAGAAGTGGATGCCTCAAGTCTGCCTGCACTTTTGCCTCTGCTTTTGTGCACACACTTTGTATCTATTACTCCCCAGCCCTGGGAACTCAGGCCGATGCTGTGTTTAAGAGGAGCTTGCATGTAGACATACTCCAGTCACATTTAGTGATGCCTCCTGTCCCCTGGTCCCATGGTCTCCTAGATCTGGCAATGGGAGTTTCCAAGACAGTGGAGGCAAAGCGGAGAGGAGACTGCTCTCAGACTTCAGCTCTATGATCCCCCTCAGCCACTGAGGAGGCTGCACAGAGCCACTGTCCCCAGCACACCAGCGGTGGCAGAGCCACAAGGACAGGCCACTCCACTTCTCCCCCCGTTCCCTGCATTGGACAGAGCTGGAGGTCGCTCCATCCCACGGCTGCATCCCAGTGCAGACAGCAAGCCACTGCAGGGCACCTGAGACATTTTAAATCACAACAGGGCTTCTACCTCTGTTTCCAGCAGAAACTCCCCTTTTTTAAGTATTTTAGACTGCAGCTGCACAGTGAAATGCTTCAAATATTACATCTACCTCCACCCCTATGTGATGGATAGAGAGCACCATAGATAAAAGCCAGTGCCAGGACTGCAGGGAAGTCTTCATTAGTGACAGTCAGCATTGACTTCAGCAGCACGAGACATCTCTGCCCAAACCACCAGTCCCTTCAGCTGTACCTCACCTAGTGTGGAAGCAAGATGGATGAGCAATGTCCTTCTTTATGCCCAGTAGTCTTGCGCTGGGATTTTTTTGTGCTCACAGATGGGGCCCTGAGTTCCAGCTCTTGGCACACAAGCAGATCTTAACTTTTGCATCGAGGGAACTCATTCATGTCTCAGGGAAGAAGAGTGGAGAAGGTTTTGGTAAGATTTGGTCCAAGCGGAGATGACTCTTGAATCTGAGCTGTGTCTCTCTCTAACACAAACACATCTGTGGCTTGTTGATAAAAGTATTTCAGAGCCTCCAGATTTCTGCAGGCAAGTTGGCAGAGGACACCTCTCCGTAAGGCCCTGACAGACATCTTGGGAGACACAAAACTAATAAGCAGCTCTGCCCACACGTAGGATGTGTAACAGCAGACGAGGACATGATGGGCCCTGGGAGGGGTGAGAAGCTGCATGCCAGGATCCAGATACAGCTCCTTTGTGGGCACTCGAAGCTCTGCCTGGAGCCCAGCTCTGATGTGAGCACAGCCGCAGGGAGGGCAGGGGAGGGGTTTGTCACAGTGGCACTGTGAAACCCGAAATTGCCACTAATGCTATCATCTACACCACACCAGTAAGTGGCCTCATCGTCTGCTTGGGCGTCGGTGATGGTTAGATAGCGAATGGCACCGGAGCTGTAGCCAGCGAATCGATCTGAGGCTCCATCCCCTTTGCTGCCTGAACCGTACCGTAGAAATCGCGGGGCCTGGTCAGGTCTCTGTTGGTACAACCAACACTGTAACTCCTGTACTGACTGCTCAGCGGGCAGGGGAGTTTAATGGTGTTTCCCAGGGACAGACTCTGAGGGTGCCTGTGTCAGGGTGGGCTGCGAGAAGGAACCTGGAAGGATGACAGCCATTCATCTATTATCATAATTACACCTCTATTATGCAGCACATTGCAAGAGAATAAAGGCATGAAATAATGAAAATTAATTAAGCAAAGCAATGCAGACATTTGCAGAAGTGTTTTATGGGTTACCCGAGCAGTACATGAGCAGCACGAGGAGGAGCGGAGCCCAGGCCATGGCAGGAATCCAGACTAGCTCGGCTTCCCCAGCCAAGCGGGTTTGTGGCTGGGACCCTCTTCTCACCTGTTCAATCCCCACCGCTGAGATCAGCCCCTTCGTGCAAATCTGCGCCTGCTCACTGGCTGCCGCTGCCAGTCCTTCCCCCCTCGTACTCCTAAAACTACCACCAATGCCTCCATGTTACTGTGAAAATAGGAACAAACTCTGGTCTTATGACAGTGTAGGACACAGAATGCAAGAGCTGGTTAGCCAGATGCATGCATTATCCAGAGGCGATCCTCTCCCCAAAGACCACCCATAGAGTAAGATCTACCTGCTTCTTTCCTGCACCTTTGCACTGAATTCAAGCCCAGACTCCCAAAACCTTGGCCAACCAAAGCCCATTCTCCATCAGGACAAGCTCTCACAGAGGTGTGTTGCACAGGTGTACAGCTCAGGGCACCACTGCGTGTTTTAACTGGTTTTTTCTTGGCTTAGAAACAATTTGCCATTCCAGGGCCATGCAGCACCCCATGCCCACCCATTTTACCTCCCTTTAAACCAACTGTGGGCAGAGAAGTGGTTCAGAGAGGGAGTCAGAACAGAAGCATGTCCGATCTGACATGAAACTTCATGCCTCCCCATGGAGCTGTTGCTCTGATGTTATGTCCCCATTAATGGGCTCCAGGGATTTGCTTATAGAAAGCTCTCTCGCTCTGCAGAGAAGGGTACATGCATCTGTGGGGATCTGAATGGAAGCAAGGCTTGGTTTGGCACAGCGTCTAATGGAGATGATTCCTTCACCTGGGAGACACTTGTGTATGACTCCAAGCCATCCTGGGGGTGTGAATGCTGGGAGAGCTGAGGGGCTCCCGAACTACAGCCCTTGGCAAGCAAGCGAGGAGGGAAAGAACAAGTGTCCATGATGGAGAGCAGAGAACTGATAAAGGGAAGCAGCTGCGTTGCCTCTCAGCAAAGGATGTAATGGCAGAGCAAGACGAGACAAGACCCATTGCTTTGTTGACTCGCAAAACTGCATTGCATAGAGCGCTGGTCCCAGCCCTGCGCTGTCCTGTGGAGCACGGGAGGATTTTTCCTCCTTATGTGAGTTGCCTGAAGTCCTTTTTGGGCGAGGCGCCATTTAAATCTAATACATTAATAAATACAAAATAAGAAACAAGTGGCCAAACTCACACCTTTTCCTGGTAGGAAAAAATCCCAGAGGGAAAGCTCCAGCATGGACCCCAACATGATCCCAGAAAGGGGATGTGCCCCAGCCCTTCGCAGTGGTGAGAGCAAGGGAGACACGCTGGTGCAAGAAGGAATCTAGGAAATGCCATCTTTGAAGGAAGAGGACTTGAGACGGCTCATTCAAATGGGGCCAACAGGAGCGTTATTTGCTCTGGTCTTTGGGATGAACTGGCTTTGGTTTTCCATTTCAGACTTCATGGCCCTGGAGTCTACCAGTTCTCTCAGACCTGAGTGCATATGTGATGACTCCTGGGCATCTTTATATGTGCCCTGGGATGATGGAGTGGTGGGGGAGGAAGGATTTGAATTAGAGAGGGTGTCAAGAGCCACTCTAAATAAAACACCAGCAATGTCTCATGTATTCAGCATCCTGGGCTTTGAAATGGCAACAGGGGCTCTGTAACTAAACCTTGTTGAGGGAGTTTTAGTGAAAGGGCTCCCACAACCATGTTGAAACACAGGGACACTAGAGACATGCGATGCCAAGGCTGCTGGGCTGCTCTCCTTCGAACGCGGCAGCAGGCTCCATTTCAGAAGCCATCGATCCCCTTGCACATAGAGAGAGGCGCCCTGTGGGATCCCAGGCACCATACGTGTCCCAGCTGGCTTGATCTCCGGGAACCAGATGGGTACCTGCACACCACGGGTGAAGAGAGAATGACTACTGTTGCATTTAGAAAGCAGGGTTTTAAACCTAGTGCCCCAAGAATTCCCAGAACACCCGGTTGTTCAATAGTAGAAAGGCTTTAATAACAAGACCGCAATCAAGCTTATCAAACCAAAGGACACAAAAAGACTCCTTCCCAAAATAAAAGGAGCTACTCCACAAAGTCCTAGTACATATTCAGCAGCAACAGTGTTCTCTCACCAATGCCGGCGAAGGAAGCTGGTCCAGTTGTGCAGCTTTCCCCACGCAGGATCCGGTGCTGGTTACGCTGGGTGCGATGTAGCAGTGATCTCTCTCTGCTTCTCCTGCAGCGCACACTTTGCTGGCAAATTCTGTTAGTTCTTATACAGTTTCATTGTATAACTTCAAAGCATTTTTCTTGATAGTTGCCCACTTAGAGTCCAGACAGACAGGGAGAAAAGGGCATTGATCATCATATCAGAACTAGTAATTGCTGGCTCCTGTTCTTGCATTGTCTAGGTGTAAAACTTGTGCATCCCTGCAGACCCTATAATTGTCGGTCTGAGCAGTTGGACAGGATACTTAGAGGTGTCACCAAACCTGTCGTGGGGTATCTGTATATCAACTGGGCACATTTGCAGTAGCTTGTACAGGTGAGGGTTTGTTGTTCAAACTCCAGACATACATTGAATGGTTCAGACATTTTGAACGCCCTACCCCTTAGGATGTTAGTTGGGAGAAGTGTTTGTCACATACAGGACATGTTTCTGTATCTTTTACAAGTTTCTCTTGAGATGCATATTTAGCCTTTTCTTCCCTGTAGCTGCTAGGTCAATTGAAATGCGTATGTAGCTTTCTTTTTGGGGGTTTAAACTTCATTGCAGAACAAGAAGGAAGTTTTTGTTACTTCCCCGCTTGCCATCTGACACCTCCAGGGAAGGAGTCCTACCTGACCAACACAGCAAAGAGCTACTTGGCACAGCTCACAAAGACACTCTCACGGCCCCAGAGGGACAGTCTTCCATCTCCAGCTCCCTCTGTGCAAAAATGAAGTTGATTTCCTACCTATAGGGACTCCTTACCATCTTGTACCACCTATACTTTCCCCAGAGCTTGACAAAGGGACTTTGATCCCAAAAGCTTGCAGAAAAGGACAATTTTCTTGTGATTCTCCAGTTGGTGTCATGAAAGGTATCATTTTGGAAGGAAGAGCTCTAGTTTTTTGTATGTTTATGTAGCTTTCTTGCCTTTACTGGCTTCTGAGACACGCGTACATGTGATGAGTGTGGCAGTTCTCTGTGCTCCTGGGATGGAGAGGGAGCTTTAAGTCTATTGCTGTCTTTGGGGGAGCCAGCAGGACCCTTTCCCATCAAAATAGTCATGCTCCTGCCTCCAGAAATCTTGTTGGAAGAGGTCGAGTGGCCTCAGCCAAAACGCTGGAGCAGCCCCCCCCAGAACAGACCTGGCAGCGTCCTGCCTTCTCTGTGCTCCCTGCGATGCCCACCCCGTCTCCCCGCCCCTTCCCGGCTGAACAGCACATCGCCTGCACCCTAGCGCCTCCAGCACTGCCCCCCGGACCAGTTTCCTCCTGTGTAACACACGGGCACAGAGCAGGCAGCCGCACTCCGGGCAGGGAAGGGATTTGTGTGACACCAATGACCTCTCGTGGCCTCTTCCGTGTGCAACGGGTGGGTCGTTTTTCTCTGAAGATGGACTGGAGCGGACAGGGCAACACGGGCCCGGACGGGACCTCCTGGCTCATGCCCACACCCTTGCCAGCACAGGCAATCCCACATATCATCCCATGCTCAAATCTGACAATCTGCTTCTTCAATCGAGTTGCTCCCTCCCACGGGGAACCTGCTCCAGAGCCTCCTGCTCCGATGGTTACAACCCTTCTTCTCAGCGTCAGCCTGTGTCTATGTGGGAACAAACAAGCAGCAGGAGGTCCTTTGAAAAAAACTAATTACCCGTCCCTCTTAGGAGAGGCAGCTCGGGGAATCATTCACTTATTGCATGAGGTAGAAAATTTAGCAGCCGAGAATAATGTTTTAAAATTGGTTATGAACCAGAGTAAAGTGAATGAAACAGAGGAGCATGGAGAGAAACCAAGTAAAATATCTGTGCAACCTACTGCACCCTCTCTAATTACTCCATCCACTCCACCCCCATATGCAGAAGTTACAGTAGAATTGGAAGAATTAAAAGCTGACTATGAGGTAGGAGAAGTAGCTAAAGCTAGAGCAGAGCCAATACTGGAGGCATGCCCTATAGTAACTACTAGTTGGAAACAACAAGGCACAAATCCTGCGATTAGGCAGAATATCTATAGAGAAAGGAACAGGGAGGAAATAGAGGATTTGGCTAGGAGAACAGCACGACGTACTAATGAAAATTGCTATGTGTGGCTAGGAAGGATTATAGAGGAAGAAACTGGAATAGGGACCCTATTAAGTTCAGAGGAGGCCCTTCCACTAATAAGAAATTCGGGATGGAGTAAGGGGGCAATTCTCACAAATACCATGAATATAATTCCGGGAGGCATGTATCCCATAACTTTAGCTGGATTAATTGCCACCAGAGTAAACAATCATTTGGGAGCTTTAAACTTTCCCCAAAATTTAGAAGGGGGTATGAATAACATCAGGTACTTAATATGGGGAATTAGTTTTGCCCATTGGACAGCACCCCCAAACACCCTATCGGCAGTACAACAGAGATTAAGGAATGATTGTTTGTTTATCACCACTCCTGAACAACTAATTTGCAACAGGATGTCGTTAGAGGTAGCAGCAAATGTTCTGAAAACTCCAGGAGTAAAAAAGCCTGGTTACTGCCGCTGGTGGGGCAGACACCCTGGGAAGTAGCTGATCAAATAGGAACCATAGTGCAGGAGGAAGAAATGAAGAAAAAGCCCAAATTAATAATATAGAACACCATGTGCACACTCCTTACCATCCATAATCTAATGGGGTTGTGGAGAGACACACTGGTATTTTGAAGACACAATTGAAAACAAATTTAAAATCAATTTCCTTTAAAAACTGGGATGCAGTATTGCATGTAACCTTAATTCAGTGCAATAATGATAATACTATGTGGTTGAAACACGAAAAGAAAGAGTTTCCAGTGTGGACATATAAGTATAAAAAAGATGATAAAATGTGGATACACTTACCCAAAGAAGAAAAAGTAACAAAAGGTGCAATCGATCAATTGGGGAAACATCCCAACACTTATTTTTGTTTAACTGAGGAAAATCAAACAATATTAGTACACCAAAGCTGGCTAACCTCACGAAGCTAGGCCTCACAAGGACCTAAGCAATCATTTAATTTTGTTACAGGTGTCAAGGATTGAAGTGGCAACAGTGGGAGATCAAGGATGAAAATGATCCCAGAGATGAAAACTGGATGTGGCTAACCAATGCAACATTATGCAGACCAGTACCTAGACCACCCAACATGATTCTGGGATATAATGCTGATGTATGGAATCTCACAATACCAGGTTATTCCCTTAAATGTCATATTCCTTGGGAAGGACCATGGAACCCCTCCAAATGATTAAATTCTCGTGATATAATTAATGGACCATATCCATATGGCATTAAATTAACAGAAGCAGGGATAAATGAAACTGAGTACTATCCAACACCATGGGGTTTTGTGAGAACACACCCAAAGACAGGTGTATTTGGGGTAAAATTAACTATTATCCCAGTAGGGTTATTTGAAAATGCTCCAGTAGATCCCTATGGTATCATCCAATGTAAGTGGAATAAACTTTTCTGGAAACCTAACACTGTCCAGAACAGTGGCCGGCTTACCACTAGCACTTGGTGTCGGACTATAGTACATACTAGAAAAGGGATATTACCTTATCTCTTAATTATAAGGGATCCACCGCACCAAGAACAAAGCACAATAGCCTGGCATTTAAAATCTCCTGAATATTCCCGCACTGCCATGCGCATTACATATAACATTAACTGCACGCAACCACAAAGAAAGCGCAGGTCAGTCTGGACAGACTGGGCACAGCAAAATCAAGATAAAGAATGGGAAGAAACAGTAAAACCTGAATTCATGTCACTTTTGGGATTTGCCACTACACATGTGACCATTACAAAAAACATTACACAAAGAATGCAAAATTTCTTAACATTAACTGAACAAAAAGAAAGTATCACTAATTCGAATATGAGGAAAATCCAAGCTAGATTACAGTTCATCACCTGTACACAATTTCATGAATCCAGCACCTTTGAACAACTTATTGTAACAAATTTAAAGAAAAAATTCACAGATGCTGGACATATACCTTATGTAGAATGTCATAGTTAAATAGCATAATTATTTAGTCACGAAAATCAGGGAAGTGTACAATGGCTTTGTTCAGTGAACCCACTAATGGGTTGGACAGTGCATACCCGCATTGGAGGAAAACATACAGGTACATTACCCACCGTGCGGTGTACCAAGCATAATTGCACACAAGTAAACACCAACCAAGTAAAATTAAATGATAAATGTTCTGAATTGGAAGCATGGAATCAAACCCATATTGTGCAATGTGCTGATTGCAAATGTAAAATCTACACTAAAACTGTTCAAGTAAACATATTAAACTATGATTATGCTTTTGACTTAACCCCCCAAGATGAAGCAACGCACTATTATGAAAGAGCAGAAATGGGATATGATATTCCTCAACTCGAGCCCTGTAAGCAAGAGGGTCAGTTCTGGAGAGATACAGGGGAAATAATGGAAATAAAATATAATATCCCTCAAGACTCACCCTGTGAGCCTGGAGCTCAGTTATGGAGAGACACATTTGCAAGGAAATGTGTGTGCATAATAGAGCCAAAAATTAATAATCTACACTCCAGTATGGAAGTAGTACTTTGGTCCAAAACAGGTATCCCATGGATCGCTGCAGATCATTGGAGCATGACTGAGGAGAATAAGGTGCATTCCCAACTATCTGCGTGGGACATTGACTTGCAGGAATTAAATTTAACTCATATATCGTTTAACTTGGAAACTGGACAATTAGTGATGTTGTCAAAGGACTATGGAGAACACATTACTTACCTGAAATTACTCAACGCCAGCAAGATCCTCAATGCACCATCTGCTTCGGTGTTAGAAGGACTAGCCACGATTGGAAATGCAGTGGGGAATGGTGTTAAATGTACTATACATGAAATAGGATCGATAGGACAACAAGTATGGAACACTATAAAGACTGTATTTTTGGGAAAATGGGTGATATATGTTATAACAAGCATCATAGGATTGTTTGGGTTAATCATTTTCGGAAAATTAATTTTGTGTATGTTGTCATGGAATCATCATAATAAGTTTGTAAGGCTTAGTAATGAAATATAATTGTAATCAAACTGCCTAATGGGCACGGGGGGATGTCATAGTGAATGAAATAGTTTGAATGTTTGTAAAGGTTGCCCATTAGCCAGTTTCAGGAAGAAGATAAGATTTATCTCCTTATCTAGTTCTTTGTTTTGGGACTACGTGCAAAAGGTCCTGACTTTGCTTCAAGTCTTAATTTAAATTTCATCTTTTAGAAATCTTTTACAAAGAGAGCAAATATCCTGAATTCCAAGAGATCAAACCCTGAGGCCTTTTGACCAGGTTGGTAAGAAAAGGGCATTTGCAGTGATATGGAAGTTTCCCAAAGGTAATTTAAAATGCTCAACAAGGCAAAAGAATCTGTTGAGTAAGATCCGAGCCCAAATTTGGGAGCAGTGATATATTGAGTAGGAGGAGCCCACTGACGGCAGCTCGCTCAATAAAAACGGTAACTTACTGTCCCAATTTGGAGGTGACTATACTTGTAGAACAACGAAGGAAAAATCGCAAGTATAGCCCAGGTCAGACTGATCACCTGAACTACCCTCTCCCTGAACACGAATCTCTTAGTTCACGCTGAAGCCGCGGAGCACCTGAAAGGGACTGAAGGAAGGGGACTTAGTCCTATCACTGCTGAAGCCAGCCTATTGAATTGTATTGCTGAGCCCATTTCATTGAACCGTACTACTGAGGCCAACCCATTAAATCGTACTACTGAGGGATGAAACCATATTTTGGTATTTGGCTTCTCGGAATTCTAGGATTGTAAGTATATTATGAAAAATAATAGTATTGATTCAAATTTAACTTTTAGTTGCAATTGTAGTTGTTTTTGTAACACTAATTCTTATAGTATTGTTTGGGAAGGAAGTGCATTTGGAGCATTGTTTCTGATATGTGTAATTATTCTGTTTATAATGTTTGTGGTGTTTCTTAAAGCTAAGCAGTGTTATATATGTAGCAAAGAGTTTTAAAATAAAAGTGTGTTGTATAAATTAAGTGTGTAATCATTGTGAAATCGTGCAATCAGTTAACTACTCCCCCAGCCAGTGCATCAAAACGAATCAGTAAATTGTGTGGGATTTTCTCTATTCCATAACCCACTAGAGACATCCTGGAATGCCTCCCTAACACCAGCAGGATAATGTCACCCTGACACTTGTAAGATAGCAAGAAGTTCAGAAAAAGGTCTCATTATAATGCTAAAAATCACACCCCTGGGCAGAGCAAAAGTATGTTAATGAAACATATATGTATGTAAATGAAATACATGGCTAAACCATAGGTATAGAGACATGCTCAGTAGAGAACGTCTTATGTCAGTGGCTTGTAACCAATCACTGAGCGATACACTTGCAAACATATGTATAAAAGGTACCCAAAGGTAGAAACCGGTGGTGCTTGCTTTGCAAAAGATTGCCAAGCACCCCTCTCTGCGCAGACTTGAAACAATAAAGATTAAGTTGGATCCTCCACCCCTGTGTGTTTATTGGCAAAAGCGCACCGGGCACGAACTCACACTGTCCTTTGGAGACAACACTGGCAGCGCCCAAGATCCCCCCAAACACCCCGAGATCGCTGCCACCCTGCTCTTACCGCCCCCACCAGCACCTCCCCGCCCCCGGGCACATGGGCTCTGCCTGACCTGCGACTAAAGCAAGAGAGAGGAAGAAAAGCAAAGCCCCGCACGAGAGGAGCCGGACCCCTGTCGCGGGACCCCCAGCCCGAGGCTGCCCCATCGGCCCCTGCCCAGCCTGGGGGGCGGGGGGGCAGGATGCAGACTTGGGTGTGCACGGGGAGCAGGCGGTGTTTGCACCGGTGGCGGGGGGCGGGGGTGTCGTTGCAGCACCCCTTCCCACCGGAGTGCCCGGGCCCGGGGAGGGCCGGGGCTGCAGCCCTGCTACCCCCACCCCCACCCCTATGGGGCCGAGCTGGGGCCGGCTCCCCTCTGCTCTTCCCGGGACCCCCGGGGGCTCCGGACCTTCCCCCCGCCGCCAGCCCAGCCTGCCCCAAGGCCGGGCGGGATCGTGTGCGTATGTGCGTGTTTGTATTTGCACGCACAAGTGTGAGCTTGCATGTGCCTGTGCGTGCATGCGTTTGTGCTTGCATGTCCTTGTCTGTCCATGCATGTGTTTGTGCATGCACACACGAGTGTGTGCTTGCATGTGTCTGTCTGCATTCGCGTGTATGCATCTGTCTGCGTACACGCGTGTACATGTCTCCATGCATGCATGTGTGCAGGCACATGTCTCCATGCATGCACGTGTGTGTGGTGTGTCTCTGTGCATGCATGCGTCTGCATGCATGAGTTTGTGCTTACGTGTGTCTGCTTGCATACATCTGTGTGAATGCATACGCGAGCATGTGTGCATGTGTTTGTGCATGCACATGTGTGCCTGCATGTGCCTGTGTGCGTACATTTATGTGCATGCGTGCCTGCATGCACATGTGCATGCCTGCATGCATGTGTCTGTGTGCATTCATGTGTGTGCATGTGTGCATGTGTGTGTGCATGTGCACCTGTGCATGCTTATGTGTGCATGCACAAGTCTGCATGCATGAGTGTGCTTGTAGGTTTCTGTATGCATGTGTATGTATCTATGTGCATGTGTCTGCGCACATCTGTGTGCATGTTTGTGCATGCGTGTGTTCTTGCATGTCTGTGTGTATATGCATGTCTGTGTGCATGTATCTGTGTGCATGTGTGTGTTCCTGCATGTGCCTGTGCATGCATGTGTGTATGTGCATGTCTGTGTGAATTCGTATGTACCTCTGTGTGCCTGTTCATGAGTCTGCATGTGTACATATCTGTGTTCATGTGTGTGCCTGCATGCATGTGTGCATGCATATGTGCATGTGTGTGTGCATGTGTGTATGTGTGTGCACATGTGTTTGTGCGTGTGCTCCTCTCTGCATGTGTACATGCCTGTCTGTGCATGTGTGTCTGTGTTCATAGCAGGGAGAGTGTATTTCTGTCTGCGTGTCCATGTGCAGAGAGTGAGTGTGTAGAGTGCATGCCTGCCTGCATGTGTCTGTCCACGTGTGTGCATGTGCACGCATGTGTTCATGGCATGGAGAGCGTGTTAATGTGTCCACGTGCAGAGCGAGTGAATAGAGTGCACACCCATCTCTCTCTGTGTGCGTGTGTCTGTGCGTGTGTGTGCCTGCATGTATGTGTGTGTGTTCATGGCAGGGAGAATATGCTTGTGCCTGCGTGCCAATCCCCATGCCTCAGCCCAGTCTGTCTGTCCACTGCAATCTCAGGGGTGTCCCTCCTGCCAGTACTGTGAAGCCCCACTCCTACCCCTTCAGAATAAAACCCACCACGAGCCACTTTTCCTTTATTATATTTTAATATAATCTTCTTGGGTGGAAGCAAAACAAGGCTCAAGTCATTCTCCAGACTGGGGGCAGGGAACCCAGCAATGGGACAAGGACAGCCCTCACTCCTGCCTAAAACAGACCGTTCCAGTACAACCCCCTCCCTCCCATTCATATAAATTAAGTCTCTCTCTCCTGGGAAAGCAGCAGGTGTAGAAGAACAGCTCTAAAAATATAACATGTCTTGCATTAGGCCCCCAAAACACATCTTCAAAGTTCAACCCGCAACCATGCCTGCGGCCCTGCCCCCTCTACACGGAGTCCTCTGGGTGTGGGTGCACGTGAAGCTGTGCAGGCAGGTCTCTGAGAGGGGATGGGCAGGTCCTCGAGGAGCCTCCCCACAGCAAGGTCACTCCCGGGGCCAGTTAATGCTGACCTGGCCCGAGGCCTCCAGCACCTCCCGCTTGCAGTCGAAGTCGCCGTTGATGTGGCTGATGGACTGCTCCTCCACCACCCAGAGCTGGCAGCTGGTCTGCGTGATCAGTCGTGCATCATGGCTCACGTTGATCACCGCTGCGAAGAGGAGACAGGAGGCAAAGCATGAGGGGGTGGGAGGCAAAGCAGAGGCCATTTCCATACTGAAGGAGAATGGAAAGACCCCATGTTTTCCCCATCAGCCACTGCCAGGTCAGGGCTGGGCAGTGAAGGGCACAACTGGGACCCAATGGGGACCCTGGCAGGAGGGCACTGCTTGTAGTATACAAACCCTCCCGTGGGACCCACGGGCCCACCCCCAGCCAAGTAACCCTTCTGCTTCCCTGCAGCCCCTTGACAGGAACCCCATCCATGCCAGCCTGGATCTGACCCATGCACCTATTACTACCTTCCTCTGCCTGACAGATGGGACCCATGAGGCCACCCCAGCCCAGTATCGCCATCCACCCTTCAATCCGATCCATGGGCCCAGTATTCCCCCAACCCCAGCCTCCTCTGACCAGGGAGTGGACACCTCCCACCGCGCTGCTTCCACTCACCTCCATGTACGTGCTGACAGCATCACCCAAGGGATCGATTGACTCAATGCACAGATGATTTGTGGGTTCATTCTGGGGAAGTGACAGATCCCCAAAAGAAGCCAGGAGTCCTGAGCCACAGAGCCTTCCTCCCACCCCCTTTCACCTACCTCCTTCCCTCAGCTAGAAACAGGACCCAGGAGTCCCCCCAAACCATGCCCCTCACTATGGCATGCTGGACAGCACTCCTTTCGAAGAGCCAGAGCAGGGCACAACCTGCAAGTCCTGGTCCTCACGCCTGCTCTGCTCTAACGCGCGTCCTTCCCAGAGCAGCGAACCCGACACAGCCCCGTTCCCATCCCCTGGGTCCATCAGCCTCCCTGCAGGTCAGCTCAGCAAACATCACACGGGCTGTCTGCCCCCCGGGTAGGAAAGAAAAGGGCCCTGAGATAAGTGGGGTGAAAGGAGCATCCAATCCCTCCTCCTTCCCCAAAATGCCAGGATCCAACTCCCCACCCACCTCCCTCCACTAACAGCAGCTCAAGGTCCTGTGCTCCCACCCAGGGCAAGGGCAATGCGCTCCCACCCAGGGCAAGTCTTCGCTCCCCGCCCCAGCTCTCCCTTGCATGGCCGAACCCACAGCGCTCCCAGGGCCACAGCTCCAGCCTCTCCCTGACTTCTTCCTCAGTGGCCAGCCCTCACTCCTGGATTCCCAGCCTGTCTCCCCTTTGCCTCAGCCCTCACATCCTGATCAGCCCCCTGCACCCTCAGGCCCTAGCTCCTCCATACTCACCCTCTCCCCCCTGCCTGGAAGCCCCAGCCCCACACCTGACAGCCTGCAGATCTGCATGGTGAGGGCATGGCTCTCAAGGCTGAAGCGCCCCAGGCACTTGTGAGCATCCTGGTAGGGCAGGTGGATTTGTTTCAGCCACGTTCTCCTCCAAATCGGACGTGGTGATCTGGTGCAGAATGACACTAATTCTACAAGGCCGTGAAGTAATGTATCTTGTAGCATTTCATTTTGAGCAAGATAACGGAGAATACCAAAGAGCAGCGGTTCCCCTACTGTAACGCACTTTTTTGATAGTAAAAGGTCTCTCTCTGAAGTACTCTATTGCTCATATATGACAGTGGATTTACATGATTCTGCTTATACAAGTTTAACTTATTACACATTTATAGCTAGACAGTGTCAAAAAATCCTGAGTCTTACAGTAGAATAGGGTAAGTCCTACCTGGATCTTGTCCGTCGTCAGGTATGAAAGGCCAGCTTCTTCTTCCTCTTCACCCTCCCCAAATCTGAACCTCCATCATTTTCATCTTCTTTGTACTCTCCTGGTGGACCAGCTTCTTCTTCATCTGCTTCATCCTCCTCATCCATCCTTCTGAAAGGCAGGTAAATTAATTCCTTACAGCTTTGCTTAAACCTCAAAGGCTTGTTTGTAAACTCATCTTAAATGAGCTTCTGAAATCTGACTCAATTCAGCTACAAAACCTTCTCCAGAAATCTTAAAAAAAAGACAGGACAAGTAACATCCCGCTTTTTCCTCTTTCTATAGGAAGAGAAAACACAGAACTGAATGTGCCACGGCATCGAATATGAGATGATGGGTATGGAAAAAAAAAAAAAAGCTTTTGGTACCAGCAATAAAATAACTGCTTTTATGTAGTTATATCTCAGTGTAAAGGTGTGTACTCACGTTTTCCTAAGTGCCGCTCTCCTTTAACCGTGCACAGCATCCATGACTACTTTCTTTGCAAGTGCATTGCCCCCCACCCCGCATTACCCAATAGGAGCAGTATGTGATACTGCCCTTCACCTGACACACGGAGCTGATTTGTGCTCCAGCAGTTCCACAGTTACGTTAGTCTCAATTTTGTATTTAGATACAGACTGAATGGCATAACTAATGACTGCACGTTTAGAGACGTCACCCTCATCATCTTCATCTTCTGAGTTGGGGGCCTCATTACCTTCCTGATCAAATCAATCTAGGTAGGTGATGTCCTGAAGCAGCTCAAAAATCCTTTCCCTGTAATTCTTCAGGTTTGTGATGGCACAGCTGAAGAAGTCCAGGTCTTCAAGTTTTTAAGATTTTGCTGAAAATGAATTAAAATTGCTCACTGAGATGAAATAACTACTTGGTATGTCCAAGTACTGCAGTGCTGCCTCCTAAACGTCACTGACTTTGCTGGCTATCTCCCACCACCTCTTCTCCGTTGCTGTTTCCCATTGTACAGAGCTCATGTAAGAAGTCTTCGTGTTGACAGTCAACATCCCTTCCCCAGAAGATCAGACACTCTCTCTATACTTCCTTTGAAACAGGTTTGACCCACTTTCCATCCCATTGAAATGTGTGTCTTTGCTTCTGGATGCCCCAAAAGTACATGTGTCTTCAGAAATACGATCCTATAATCACCCAGGGACATGCAAAGCTCTCCCATTCTCTGAGGTCGGCACAGCCAACTGTCCCAGCGCCGCCTGCCATGCCTGGTGCACAGACAGCTTTCCATGGCCTGAATGGGGCAGCTGTGGATGTGACGATAGAGGTAATCCTGCTTAGACTAGATCTGGGTTCTGCAGTCCATTGTAGTCACGAGTCAGCCTGTGTGAGTAGGAAGCTTTGGAGCCGCCTCGGAGACCCGGCCATAGGGTATAATGGGGAATGAATGAAATATCGAGAGCTTTGTTGTTTTTTTGTCTGATTTGGGTGAAACTTGCAGGGGTGGTAGCCCCTGTTGAGAGCATGAAGCCTGCCAAGTTTCAAGAAGATCGGTGCAGGGGCTCGGGGGAACTGCACCCCACATTCTTGAAAGCAAAACTCACGTCACGTGTATGTGTTACGCCACAGCGGGGTGAAAACTGCAGGGGCGGTAGCCTTGCCGAGGCCATGAAACCTGCCAAGCTTCAAGACGATTGGTGCAGGGTTTTGGGGGAACTGCACCTCGAGCTGCTGACAGGCAAAACTCGTGACATAGATGACCGTGTGTGTTAAGGTGCAGCGGGCTGAAAACTGCAGCGATGGTGGCCCCTGCTGCGGCCACGAGGTCTGCCAGCTGCCGAGGGGATCGGCGCAGGGCTTCTGGGCTCGGGGGCCTGCACCTCTGGCTGCTGACAGGCAAAACTCGTGACATGAGTGCTCGTGCAACTGTGTCTGTTTTGAGGCGTGGGACCTGGGATCACCGCAGGCCTGGCTGCTACCAGTTACCAATTAATCATGATTCCCTCAGGGACCAGCTCAATACACAGCACCAAGAACAATCCACTGCCCCAAGACAGACGCCGTCAGTGCACTTAACAAAAGATGAAGCCTCTTCAGACAATCTACAGGAAAACCGGTCTCAGTTCTGCGCATCTCCATTTGATTTTGTAAGCATGAGTGCCTTGAGGCTGGCCACAACCAAAATGGCTCAGGATTAAAAAGTTAAGAGAAGATGTGAAGATGCCGTTTCATAGACACCTTGTTGTAAAAGGAAGAGGATTGGAAAAAAAGAAAATAAAACCCCATAATTTCAAGCTGGCTCCTACATGTCTGGTTATTCCTTAAAACTTGATGTTTTTCCTGGTTGTTAATCCATTTCTTGAGACGTTCCAAACCAGATAACCCCTGGTCACTGAGAAAGGTCATTCATTTAAATTGAAACTGTTATATAATAGGATTTTCCCTGTCACTTATGGCTTGGGACCCTCTTGATTTACACAATTCAAAGAATGCTTTGAAGAGGCTGGACTAAGGGGATAAGAAAGCTGTAAAGCAGCAAACAGGGTGCTTCAAGAGAGAAAAATCTCTCTGACATCACCCGCTGTTGTTCCCAAGAAGCTGGCAGAAACAGATCCTCTCCCTTCAAGGATCGTGCTGGGAACTTTGCTTGTCATCAGATCACCCGAGTGCCTGGGAACAGTGACACCCCAGCTCTCGCTCTCTCTTTCTCTCTTTTTCTTTTTGTCTCTAGGCATAGCTTTCTGAACCTAAATTGTATTAGTTAAGCTTCAGCTAAATTTCCCCAAATACTCAATTAAACCAGGGGAATATTGTAATTGTTTTGTTTTCCCTTGCATGTCTCTTACTACTAGTACCATTATAAATTGCATATGCTTCGCAACAAATAACTTTTATAGTCAAACTGGAGGTAACTGGGTGTATTTTTCCTTCTCTACTTCCCTTCCCCACTTGCTCTGCAGCAACGCTTCTTTTACCTAAGCCAAAGACCCCTGTGAAGCCCCGAAATACTGTGGGGTTCGCTCATCAAGAGGCTCCCACTACTAGGACAGCTAGGGCAAAAGATTGGGATGTGCTGAGTTTGAGACACATAAGGGGATCAGCTTGCATAGGCTGATTGGCCCACTTTGGCTCAGGCGTGCCCTAATGAACTGAAAGCTGGCCCGTGAGGGTGTCAGCTGGACACCCAGCCGCATTCAGAGGGATTCTGTTCACTGAGTGCTGGTGTCTGACTGCAGTGTAGTGTTACTTTAATGAACTGATTCCTGGCACATGAAGGTGTCAGCCTGTACATGCTGATCAACCCGGCCAGGTCAGGCGTGTCATGTGAGTGTGTGTGTATGTGTGTGTGTGTGTGTGCGTGTGCATTTGACTGATTTAGTGGCTGGTGTGTGTGTGTGTGTGTGTGTGTGTGCGCGCGCACGCGCACATTTGACTGATTTAGTGGCTGGAGGAACCCAGCCCTACTGAAACGGAGTCCTGCAAGATAGCTCCATTGTGGGTGAGGTCTTGCAGAAGGCAGAGATACAGCTCCGTACAGAAACACAGGTAACACAAGCAGCACACTGATAGAATTGCAAAGACCCTAGAAATGTACCCCTAATAAATGAGCACACCCCAAAGTGACAGGCAAATCTGGTAACAGCTGGGATCATGGCTGGAAATCCATTTTGGGCCACCCCACACCATCTGGGCCAGGCAAGACACTGGTCATCAATTCAGTCTGTAATCTCAGCCCAAATACCGGGTCCTTAGGCAAGCGTGTATACTTAGTACCATGGGAATGGGGGGCTGTTAGTTGGCAGCCTGGTATGAAGAAACCACGCTCTGGTCCGGGCCAGACTGGTCAGTGGTGTCCGGGAGAGTCCCCCGGTGCCATAGAGGCATGGTGTGGGGTGGCCCAAGAAGGATTTCCATCTCTAATCCCAGCCCACAAGAAATTCCTTCTTTGAGCCTGTCTACTTGGTACAGTGGGGATGGGGGAACTGGCCCAAACAGTATTTGCAGCCATAACCCCAGTCCAAAACCAGGTCCTTATTTGGGTCCATGTACTTAGTACCATGGGCACGGGGGGCTGGCAGTTGGCAGCTTGGCACACAAAAACTGCACTTTGGGCCAGGCAAGACTCTGGTTGTGGGGTGTGGGATAGTATCCAGTGCCACAGAGGCATGGTGTGGGGTGGTCCAAAGAGGATTTCCTGTCGTCAACCCAGCCCAAAACCCAGTTCCTTATTCAAGCCCATATACTTAGGACAGTATTTGTGGGGGCTGCCAGTTCATGGCCTGGCACAACCAAACCGTGTCTTCAGACTAGCATGTCTTCAGTCAAAAAGGAGAGAAAGGGAATGTAGCTCAGTGGTAGAGTGCGTGCTTTGCATGTATGAGGTCCTGGGTTCAATCCCCACCATCTCCACTTTTCATGGGGCAGCAGGGCAGGCCCTACAGAGACAGGTTAGAAGGTCTCAACCTATTCAGCCTCCACAAGAGAAGACTGAGAGGGGATCTGGTGGCAGTTTACAAACTCCCCAGGGGGGACTGGAGAGAACTGGGGGAAGCTCTGTTCCCCCCAGGGTTACTAGGAATAACACCCTCCAATTGTTAGAGAAAATGCTCAGGCTGGACACCAGGAAACATTACTTTACACTGAGGGCTGCCAGGCTCTGCAATGGGCTCCCAAGGGAGGTGGTGCTCTCCTACCTTGGGTGTCTTCAAGAGGAGGCTGGGCAGATATTTGGCTGGGGTGACATGATCCTGGCACCCATTCCTGCCTGAGGGAGGGAGTCAGACCTGATGAGCTGTTTGGGTCCCTTCCACCCCCAAGTACTATGATACTATGACTCCGGTCAGAGATGACCAGGAGAGTCCCCTGGTGCAACAGGGACATGCTGTGAGGTGGCCCAAAACAGATTTCCAACCATAATCCCAGCCCAAGATCCACTTCCTTACTCAAACCCACATACTTAGTACCGTGGCTGGGGGGAGCTGTCCGTTGGCATCCTGGCAGGGCCAAACCACGAGTTGGGCCAGGCAAGCTGTGGTCAGGGATGTCCAGGGGAGTCCACTGGTACCACAGAGTGACAGCGTGGGGTGGCCCAACAGGCATTTCCATCTCTGATCGCAGCCCAAATCCCAGTTCTTTATTCAGGCCCCTGTAGTTGGTGGCGTCTGGGCGGACGATCAGCTGGCAGCCTGGCACAGCCAAACCGTTTCCTGGGACGGGCAGGACTCTGCAGAGATAACCAGGAGAGTCCCACGTGCCACAGAGGCATGGCGTGGGCTGGCCCAAGAAGGATTTCTAGCTGTGATCCCAGCCCTAAATCCAGGTCCTTATGTGGGTCCATATACTCAGCACAGAAGCTGGCACGCTGTCGGTTCGCAGTCTATCACGGGCAAGCCGCGTTCTGGGTCGGGCAAGACGGGTGAGAGACGTCCAGCAGAGTCCCCAATGGCACACAGGTCTGTCGTGGGGTGGCCCAAGAAGGATTTCTGGCTATAATCCCAGCCCAAAAACTAGTTCCTAACTCACGCCCATATGCTTAGTACAGGGGCTGGGGGTGTCGGCTGGCAGCCAGCACGGCCAAGCCGCACTTTGGGCCGGGCAACGCTGTGGTCAAGGTGCTTCGGGACAGTCCCCTGTGGCGCCAACAGGCTGTTTGGGGTGGCCCAAGAAGTATTTTGCCCCATAATCCCATCCTAATCTGACATTTAGGGCTCTGCCCTTGATAAAGAATATTATTTTGCAAATTCATTAACAAATATGCAATGAAATTCTCTCTATTTAAAACCTGTAATTCATTAAACAACAAGCTTTGATTGGGTCTAGATTAGCTTTGAAAAAGGAACTGGGAATAAGCAACCACCTTCAGCCTGGTGGGCGGGATGGAGGAGCCGGGGCCCCGCAGGCATCTTTGGGCTTCTCCCTGATGAGCACCCCTGAACCTTCACTATGCACCCCCAGCCCCCAGAAAAGCAGCCAGAGATTGATTTATTTATTCATTTATTTTTTAAAGGATTTTTACCTCCCCAAAATCTCACCCCCGACACAACCAAGAAACTCATGGAGGGCGAATTGCAGCAGGTGACCCAGACTCAGAGTTAACTGAAGAAAAAAATGGGGAGAGGAAAAGAAAAGTCATTCACCTCCATCGAGCGCAGAAAACACACCGGGGCTCTCAAAAACAGGAATACTACATAGCCAGGGACAGTAATTACAGTGCTATATCAAGAATAATTATGATGGTTTAAAAGAAGCTGGATGTGCAGAAGGGGGTCCGCGGCTGTTCTGGGGCCGGGGTGGGGAGGGAAGGAGCAGGCGGCCCCGGGGCTCCCGCATGCCGGCTCGGGGCACGTGCAGCGCCGTGTGGGCGGGCGGGCGGCTCCGCGCTGCCTCCCCGGGCGCATCTCCGCGCACCCCGCCTAAGCCACGCCCCCTGGGGCGGAGCTCCGCGCTCCTCCGCGCCCGCGCACCCCGCCTAGGCCACGCCCCCTGGGGCGGAGCTCCGCGCTCCTCCGCGGCCGCTCCTGCACTGCGTGTCCCGCGCACGGCGCAGGCGCGCCTTCGCCCAGGCCACGCCCCCCGCGCCGGCAGGGCGGGGGCGGGGCCAGGGAAGGGGCGGGAGCTTAATCTTTCCATGCCGGCGTTCATTGGCTGGGAGGCGCTGCGCGGGCCGGCAGCCGAGTGGGTGCGGTGGACGCCCGTCTGGGCTGAGAGCTTTTAAATACGACTGTAGCCGCCATAACGCGCCACGCGGTCGGGGAAGCTGGCGCGGGCGGGTGTTGGGGCTGCGGCCCGGCGGCTCCGGGGCCCTCGGCTCGGGGTGGGCTCAGGCCTCCAGGAGCAGAGTGACCAAGTGACTCGAGGGTCCCCCAGCCCTGCCCACAGCCGTTATGCTGAGTTTGTTATAGTCAAGAGTTGCTCTCCACTTCCATGATTTGAAAGAGATCTCGACTCCTAACCGCTCGCTCCAAAATGCGCGTGCCAGTGTACCCCCGCGCACAGGCACTGTTTTGCTCGTGCGCTGCTCAGGGGAAAGCTGCTTTTAAGGGAAGGAGCCATGGCTTCAGCGTACGGCCTCTAACACGAGGCATTGCTATCAATGAGGGACTTGAAGCCATACCACGAGGCGAATCACAGATAGTACCTTACGCTCTGAGAGGGTTGATTTTTATTTATTTATTCACTATTTTTAAGCATTTCTTTTCAAAACAGCAAGATACTCATACAAAGACTTCTTCGTTTTAAACAAGGTTCATTTATTCAGTGCACATAAAAAGTGCAAAAAAACACGATTGGTGTCAAATGGCAAAACGTGCCCAAACTTATTAGTGCAAACAGTGCTGCTGCTTACTATCAACCAACATTTTAATTCTAGGCGACATTTTCGAGAGCGCCACACGCACGTCATGTTCAGCTTTCAGTTTGTTCCTCACTTTGGTTTTTGCAAAAAGCACTGAAAACCCCGACTCGCAGAGATGGGTTGCAACAAACGGAGCTAGAACTTGGTAAGCTCGCTTGGTCCCAGTGGGATATGCCTCCCCAAGTCTGCACCACAATCGATCCAATTTCATTGATTCAAAATCGACACAAAGTTTCTGATTATTGCGCAAATCAAGTAGCAGATATTTTGCCAGGTCGGCATCACTGATTTGTTCAAGAGAAGCGGTAAAAAGGCTCCTTACCCAAACGTCAGCTGCCTGAATAGTTGGGATAATTCCTTCTGTGGTGACTTTCAGATTTTCAAGATGCGTAATAATACTCTCGGGGTGTAGGTTGTACTCGTGTTGGTCTTCGTTCCATCCAGGAAGAGCACACGCCAATTGCTGAAACTTCCTCAGCCCGACAAATGGTTTTTGAACCCAAAAGCTGGCTTAAAATTTTTTTTCCAACTATTTAAGTTGGTCTGACAAAAGATCAGATTCACCCAAAGAACCTTGTCTACCTAATAATACTCTCACGGACTCATGGTTCCCCTGGATGCACTGGATCTAAAGTGATTTCATCGAAGAGAGGAAAATTGGCCAAGTTACTGGAATTCCCTCTTCTTCCCCAGAGAGCCAACTTCTCTTGAAAGCATTTGACTTTTTTGTCTTCCAAGATAGTCACTTCTTCACCTGGGACTGAAATGTTCAATGAGTTTAGAATTGTGAACACATCTGCGAGGTATGCCAAACACTGAAGCAGAATTGATCTGTTTTGATGCAAGGTCCCAGGAAAGGCTGGAAAAAAAGAAAAAAATCATTCATCGTAGCCATAATGTCTGCTGCCTTGGTTGTTTCTTTCAGGAGTTCACAAAAGAGAGATTCTCACGCACATATCGAGCAAAAATGAGAAGCTGTGCGCTATTTGAGGCAGTTGATACATCCAACTGCAAGCCAATTTTACCAGACTTTCCTTGACTTGCTCCACTACGTGTTTGCGTATGTCCTCTGACATGTCCTTGATTCGGTCGTGAATGGTGTTGTATGGGGGATCTGTGCTATTTTTAGTTGTGCATCTTTACCACACATCAGCTCGGCCATTTCCATGGCACAGTTTCACCAGGGTCTCTGCGATGGTATGCAGCTTTTTTTTCTGTGGCCATCTTTAATGCCACGTGATAACTTGCCTCTAGTGCTGGCTTCTGGGGAGTAAATCCATGATCGGAGAGTGTGCTCGTTTCAAGTTGTGATCGCTTGAGTTTGAATAAAGCTTCTGGGTCTGTAGTATTTTCAGGGTGAACAGTCTGAAGGTGCTCTTTAAGTTTAGATGGCTTCATAATATCCATTGCAAAGTACCTTTTGAGCGAAGGAAGCATTGTGGCTTTTGTCAATCATCTGTATCAAGCATGAACGTAAAGCCAAACTGCACAGGCGAATCCTAGTAATAACACTTCTTTGACAAGATAAATCGATGGACGAAGCAAGAATTCAGTCCCTGAAAAATAGTGCAAAGTAAAACCCTTAAAATATACATACATCATAGGTTGGTAACAATGTAAAATTGAACATAGGTACTTACCAAAATGAAAGGAAAAAGCAGATGTATACTGTTACTTGCGTGGAACCGCCACGTGCATAAAAAAAAGACGTAAAAAACTCAAACGTAAACACAACAACTTCCAACACACAACTATGTTCAAAGACTTGACTACACGACTGAGTGACAGGTGTTTGGAGCAACGTTTCTGGTGCAAGGTTGAGGCATGGAGCAGGAGTAGGATATCTGGTTTCCATGCGCGTGTGCATTTTAACGACACTTAAGCCCCAGCAATTTCACATTTTTTAGGCCCTTCGACCTGTGTTAGATGGTGTATGAAATATATCTCACGTACCCCCGATAAGGCTTCATGTACCCCCTGGAGGTACATGTAGCCTGGTTCAGAACCGCTGGTCTAGAACTTGATTCTCAATCGGGGGTTGCAGCAAACCCAATTCACAAGATAAAACTAGAGGTTTCAAATGGGAATCTGTAGTATTAAAAACAGCTCTGCCCTGTCTGTGGCGATTGATCTTTCTGAGCTCTTCGCAACAGAAAAATTATTCTTACTTACATCAAAAAATGAGCGAAAATTAAGCACAGGCATCCTCCATGGGGGGCCTTGAGTCTAATGGCCAGTGCTTGGGCATCTGGTGTGTGAGGTACTTCAAACTGAGACAGGAGATGAGGAGTTTCACAGATCTTCCAAGCAAACTTTTTAGAAATTCCTGCAAGTTAGCTTGTGGTATCATACCCCGCGATAGCATGAAAACCCAGCAGTCCGTCCCTTAGTTCATCACAGCACTCCACCTTGTGCACAGCAATGTGTTGTTGAGTTCTTGATGGGCTTGCTCTCATCCACAGCTCACTGCTGAGACGAGGCCAGAATGCAATCAGTAGCAATAGGACTTCGGTGTCACGGCTTGTTGTCGTGGAAAACACACGCAACAAACTTTTGGGTCAGGTCAGCACAAGCTTTATTTGGATAGAGCTACCACATTGTGACAATGAGTGTGTTATATCTTTCTGACTTTGCTTCAGAAAGAAGCAAGATCACGTGGGTGCCTGCCGCCTCTTGTGCGGAGTGGAGGTGGGCCGTGTTTCTTGCAGTTGAGGAGGCAGTGTAACCATCGTTACCACCACTGACTGTTAGTTCTTTGTCACCGTTTAATGTTTGCTGTAAGAGTTCCCTTTTGAGGAACCTAACAAGTGTTTGCATGCCTTGTTTTCCTTGGATTCAATCACTGTTCTCCATTGCACAGGCAACATGACACCCCTGCTGCTAATTCCAATTCTTATTTCCTTCCTTTCCCAATTCAACGCTTTCTAGTAAGATCCTTGATCAACGGGTCTTTGTAGCTGTCGAACACAACATCTACCCTGCTGCAAGGTTCCTTGAACTTGGACACGATATTCACCGCAAAAGCATCCACATGGCCTCCAAAAGTCACTGCATCCTTGGGTTTTCCCATAGCCTGAGCCACAGCCACACCACCAATCACTACACATGTTGGAGTCAGGGCTTCTTTCAAACTTGGCTATGAAATATTTTCTTCGAAAATGGAGAGTAGTTAAGCTTTGTTCGCTGGTCTCAAGTTTCCATTTGCTGTAGCCAGTGATAGCAGTACAGTAGAGAGTTCTTGCCTCAGGAGGTTATCGACATCCATAGATACAAGCAGGCGTCTGAAAAGTTCACGATCAGCTCTGAGGACTGAGGTCTGTTGTTTTGTGTTTTTCTGTTGCTAACTGTACTGGAAGCAACAGTTTTTAACTTTGAGATTGGTGCACGTACGATGACAGCTTTATGCACAAGTCAATCAGCAACAAATGTCTCTAAGATGTTTTGTCCTAACTGCTGTGCATTCAGCACGCCTTGTATAATTGGTTCTTGGGGAATGTCTTGAAAGGATTTGACTTTTTTGTCCTCCTAGATAGTCACTTCTTCACCTGGGACTGAAATGTTCAACGAGTTTAGAATTGTGAACACATCTGCGAGGGATGGCAACAACCCACAAAGTTTGGACCTATGAAACACTGAAGCAGAATCGATCCATTTTCATGCAGAAACATTTCAATTAAATCTCAAAGTTCAAAAACTCTTGTCAGAACTTTTTGTCTGGATAACCAGCGTACTTCTGTGTGAAGCAGAAGTACAGTATGTTCAGACCCAACCGCTTCCTTCGCACAGCGCTTTGAACATGCAGTGATTCAATGCCCTTGCTCTGATCAAGTTGACAGCCTGGATGACAACATCCAACACGTCTTTCAAATAAGAGGGAGGAGGATGCAATAACTAGAGATCACATTTGGATTCACCTTTTTGACGAGAGCGGTGAACTCTGAATATTTCCCCAACATAGCAGGAGCACCATCAGTACAAATAGCTCCTACAAGGTCCTAGGGAAGGCTGGAAAAAAGGAAAAAATTCATTCATCGTAGCCATAATGTCTGCTGCCTTAGTTGTTTCTTTCAGCAGTTCACAAAAGAGAAATTCTTCTTTGACTTGATTCTCATGCACATATCGAGCAAAAAATGAGAAGTTGTGTGCAATTTGAGACATCAGTTGATTCATCCAACTGCAAGCCAATTTTACCAGACTTTTCTTGACTTGCTCCACTACTTGTTTGTGTATGTCTTCTGACATGTCCTTGATTGGTGAATGGTGTTGTATAATTGACATGAATGAAACCATAATACAAATTTTGTGGGAAAAATTGCATGAGAAAAGTGCGCAAACTATTGTTGTGCATCATCCTGAATATGGGTTTTCTATTCAAAAAGAGTACCCTGAAAGAGTGTCATTTAAAACCTCTTTGTTCAATGATATAACTATCAACCTAAATAATGTGAGTTTCTATGATGAAGGAACATATAAATGCAAAGCAGTCACGTTCCCATTAGGAAATGCAGAGTCATTAACAACTATAACTGTAATTGTCGAACCCACTGTGAGCTTTACAAACGAACCAACTCCCTTAATAGATGGTAAAAATTGGACAGTGGCAGCTATCTGTACAGCAGCCACTGGGAAACCCGCTGCAAATATAAGTTGGGAAAGAGATTTTGGTAAAATCGAGAATAGTTTTATTTCCTTTCCAAATAGAACGGTAACAGTTATAAGCTGATATAAGATCATTCCCACTAAATTTGCGAGGGGAAGGCGTATAACTTGTATCGTGAAACACCCAGCTTTGGACAGGGAAATAAGGTATTCTCCCGTCCTAGACATCCAATATGCTCCTGAAGTGTCAGTAACTGGCTATAATAGAAATTGGCTTGTTGGACAAAGAAATGTTCAACTTAAGTGCAATGCTAATTCTAACCCGCCGCCTGTAAAGTTTACCTGGGCCAGAATAGATGGACGATGGTCTAAAGGCTTACTGGTTGTAAAGAATACCCTGCATTTCAATAGCTAGCTAACCTACAATCATGGCAGGACTTACATTTGTGGGGTGACAAATTCCCTTGGTCAAGGAAGCGATCAAAAAACTATTCATGTATTAGATCTCTCCACCATCACTACCACACGATCACCCACGGTTTCATGGTATCCTTTAACTAATAGCGTTACGGGTTTAGCATCAGCATTCACCCTAACAATAATACAGGAACGCAAGTGGGATACCATCATCGCTAGTGTAGTGGGTGGAATTATCTTTCTAATACTTGGAAGTATTTTAATTGGCATTGTCTGCTGCGGGAGAAGACGGACGTTTCGCGACCAGTACTTCGTTATGAGCCGTATTCCACTGACAAATAAACGAGGGGAGTCCCAAACAGATGTTCTCCAATCAGACGATGACTAATAGTTGTTGTTATATGTTTAAGTTATTGTATTGTATAGTTTGTTAAAAAGACCGGTCTGTAAAATTGTTTGTTTATATACATATATGTTGGTTGCTTAAGCTCCGTCAGGTCAGTGAATCCTGAAACAAAAATTCCTTTAACGTGCTCGTGTGTCTAAAATCCCAGTCGTGCCGTCGGCAAGGGGGCACGTCACAACCCAATGATTTTGGTGCCTCGACACGATGGAATTTTCCCGCCACATGAGAGTCTCTTGCACAGCAAAAGTTTTCTGCTGCAACAGAAGACCCCGGTGCAAGAGAGTTCCCGCCATTCGCATGCACATTTGTGTCCCACTATTGGGCAGTTCTAAATTATTCCTACGTGGTGGCTAGCGATTGGCTTGTTAGCCGTGTAAAATGTTGTGCGACTTCCGCCCAAGTCGGAGAACTTTGAGCACGCTGCAAAGTGCCTCTAAAGATATCTGACTTGCGGCTGAGCTGATCGATAGCCTGATCACCTATCGATTCTTCTCCCGTCGCTGAGCGCAATCCTTCGACATACCCTTTCCCTGCCGGCTTAATTTGTAGATGGATTCGCTGGCCTGAGCCTTGCCAGCTGGAGCAACTAGTGGAGTTGTTTAAGCGACCGGACCACCTGCGTCGCGGCTACTAGCGGCGTAAGTAAAGTTTTTTGCAACAAATACGCTTTGTCTGCCTCTCCATTCACCAGCCTGCCCAAACGACCGAGCAGTTTGTATATCACCTCGAGTCGGTTCCGGCCGTCCGAGACAGTTACCTGGGTAAATAAAGTAGTCAAACTTGCTATAAGTTGGCCCAAGTTGAGAAACTAGATTTGAAGGGTTGTTGGCTGTAACCATGTTGATCTAAGGCCGCAGGCAGACACGGTTGTTTGGGTGGAAGTCATATCTTTTATTAGACCAACTAAATTGATAGCTTAAGATATCACATCCACCCACAGAACCGTGTCTGTCTAGAGCTGAAGGCCCATTCTGTTACAGGGGTAAAAACCTATCCCATATTGTATGCTTCGTGTGTTCACAGCTGGCATTTGTAAGGCTATTGTCTCGAGTCCATGCCATGCAGCTCTCATGCTAGAGACTCTACCTGACACGTACACCTCCTCCCAAATTTTTAAAACCCAAAGTTTCATTTTAAAAAGTCAAGGATTTCTGTGATATCTTTTGTTTGACCAGTGTATAGTTGACAGACATGCTGGACAAGCCTTTGGTTATCAAGGCTAAGGACAAGTTACACATAAACCTGTATAAGTGAACGGAAACCAGTTCAGATCTGTAACACAACAGCAGTTCAGTGTACATAAACTGCTTTCAAAATGGCCAACACCAGTTTAAGATAAACCTGGATGAATGTAATATGAGCCTTTATTTAGGTGAAATTGGTTTACTGAACTTCTGTCCCAGTTCCCCTCCAAATTCAAACTCAACCCCCCCTGCACTCCCCTACCCCCCAGGGTGAGAGGGCTAGCCTTGTGCAGGCTGTCTGCTCCAGCCAGGCAGGGAAACATGCTGTAGCTTCCCCCGGTTTCTGGCCTGAGCACTGCAGACATATGGCTGCATTTCCAGAATCAAAATGAACGTCTGTTCACGTGCTAATTGGTTCAGCCTAATCTGCGAAGGTTGAATCGATTCAGCCTTGGGGTTTTGGACAGTCTTTTCTTAGCCCAAGTGCCCTTCCTCAGGTCGCATTTTAAACCTGTCCAGTTTGGCACAGTCTGGCAGAACGCGTAGCGACCCTGCCTGGATTTCGCAGAACAGAACTCGGGCTAGGAGGGATCTCCAGAGGTGACCTAGTCCAACCCCCTGCCTGAGGCGAATCGTCCTTATCTGAGCCACCCTATGCAGATCCATAATGCAACCTCTTAGTAAAACTACCCCCAACCCTGACACCACACAAGCCTTAAGGCCCTAACCTGCCACAGGTAACACATGGGGAACGTGGCAGCCAACGTCCTGCTTCTGCAAAATGTTAATATTCACTCGAGAGATCTCAGGTAGATCTCCATGCCCCCACAGAGGGAGGCAACCCCTTCGCCCCCCCAGCCCATACCAATCTGACCATGGGGTCAAATTTCTTTCTGAGCCCAAATACGGAGTCGGTCTGACTGTGAGCGGAGGGGCAAGACCCTCTAACCCAGTCTTGTCCAACATACGGCCCACGGGCCGCCATGCAGCTCATCAAGTGCCTGCTATGTCTCCTTTGGCTCCGCTCCTTTGCCCCTGGCATCCAGGTCGCCTCCTGGGACCTGCCAGGCTCAGTGGGAGCGGGGCGCGGCACCTGGGCTGCCCCAGCCATGAGACAGAGACACCGGGACTGGCACCAGGAGACAAAGGTCCTAGTCCTGCCCTGACTCCCTGTCGGCATTTGAGGTTGCACTTGGCATATGATGGCAGCACCTGCACATGTCGGGCTGTACCTTCCACATTACGAGTATACATGATGGGTGAGGGTCCATATTGATACCACAATATTATTATATAGTAATCAAATGGTGATCTTGAACTGGTGAGTTGTTTTTAACTTCACCTGTCTCTGCCAAACTAGTTTTTCTATGACTAAAATTAATTTGGGTCTTAGCTACAGGGCCTACGCTACGCTCAAAAAATGGTAAATGAGAGGAAACAAAAAATTGATGCTGAATGTCAAGTTTCCAAAGATAGTTGGACCACTGATTTTTTTGTTATTGAACAAAACGGGAACATCCTGTGTCTGATTTGCCAAGAGAAAGTAGCTGTCTGCAAGGAGTGCAACGTGAAGCAGCATTATTCTGCAAAACCTGCAAAGAAACGTGAGAGCCTGGTGGGTCAGATCAGACTTGATCGGGTGAACTCTCTAACACCGAGCATGAACGGGAAGTCGTCTTTTTTCAGAGCTGTGAGGCAGAAGTCTGAGGCAGAGACCAAGATCCGTTTCTTGATATCCGAGGCAATAGCTAAGAGAGGGAAACCACTGTCTGATGGAGAATTTGTGAAAGATTGCTTGGGCATATTTACATCTGAGGTATTCCCTGATAAACAGTCAATGGTGGAGAATATCAGCCTTTCCCATCAGACGGTTGCTAGAAGAGTAGATGACATGGCATCAAACATTGAAGATTCACTGATGAAAAGACCCTTTGCCTGTCAGTTTTACAGCTTGGGGGTTGGCGAAAGCACAGAGGTGAGTGATACAGCTCAACTGGCAACCTTTGCACGAGGAGTGACCAAACAATTGCATGTTGTTGAGGAACTGCTCGACTTGTGTCCAATGAAAGGCAAAACGGCAGGACAGGACATTTTCAATGAAGTCAAACGTGTCTTGTTGGAGTTCAGTCTTCCAGAGGACAAACTCTGTGGTCTAACAACGGATGGCGCCCCTGCGATGACAGGCAAGCACGATGGATCTGTCAGTTTACTGGTCAAGTCCGTGCCTCAGGATGTCATCACACATCCCTGCATCCTTCACCAGGAACAGCTGTGTGCAAAGGCCCTGGGGATGAGACGTGATGGGAAAAGTGGTTTCTACAGTCAGTTCCATCAGGTCAAAGGGGCTTAGTCATAGACATCCCAAGCATTTCTTGCGAGATAGGATCGGACCATGATGACGTTATTTACTTCTGCCAAGTCCGTTGGCTCAGCAGGGCAGCCACGCTAGCCACACTAGCCAAATACTCGTCACTGCTTGACGAAATTAAAACCTTCATGACAAACAAAGGAAAAGATGCTGGCTTCATCGACGATGATGATGACTTGGCATCTTAGTTGACACACCAAGTATCTTGCAGATTTGAATCTAAAATGACGAGGGAAGGATCAATTTGTCAACAGACTGTATGAACACATCCAATCCTTCATTCGTAAGCTGGAATTGTTTCAGAAACAGTTGAATAAGAAGAATGTCACCCATTTCACAATACTATTAACAAGATGTGCTGAGACTGTGACCCGTGACAAGTATTCTGCTTTGGTCGGCCGTCTGCTGGATGAATTCAAACAAAGATGTGCGGATTTCAGGGAACACAGCGATGAGCTGAAGCTGTTTGCAGATCCATTTGGAGCGGATGCCACCGATGCCCCGACACGTTCCACATGGCACTAATTGACATCCCAAATAACGGTGCCTTGAAGAGAGCTTTTGCAGAACATGACCTACTGACATTTTCTAGTCACTATGTTACGTGGCACTCTTTCCCAAATCTCTTGAATCATGCACTTTGGTTCATTGCACTGTTTGGCAGCAGGTATTGCTGTGAGCAGCTTTTCTCAAGAATGAAGACCATAAAAGCAAAATCAAGATCACTTTTAACAGACGGACATTTACCTGGAATACTCCACATCGCCACATCAAGTGTGCCAGCAGATATTGATAACTTGTGCAAGCAAAAACAATGCCAGGTATCACTAAAGAAATCAGTGTTCATTGTAGTTTTCAGAAAGTTAATAAGAGTAGACTTGTACACGTTGTTTTTACACTGTTTCTGTACACTTACAGTGTGGGTTGGAGCATGCTTGGTTTCTTGAGACTTGACAACAGTTGTATTGCCACCTGTCTCTTTTTTTGCCTGGATAGTTCCTGTTGTAACCGAATGTCCCTAATTATGAACCTCACTGGATAGCTGTGCTGTATGCTTGTTTAACACTGAACAATATGTTCAAGAATAGAGCATGAAGGATCTGGGCTCCAATGTCAGTTTGGAGCAAGTAAAAAACTTTGTAAAAATCCTGTCCAGTGTTTGGATTGTGTTTTCTTCTGTTTCTCTTTGTGCGGGATTGGGCATTCAGCTTGTAACTACTGGTTAAAGATGTGTTGCTAACAAGTTATTAATAAAGTAAAAGTAAATCTTTTTGAAGATTATTCTCAAAAATGCCCATATTTTGTTGCTTTGATTAGTTTCCACTGGCTGATATCTTTTCCACATTGGATCTGTCGACTTGCATTATGCCTCTTTCATTCATTGAGAAGTGAGTAGAAGAGAAAGCGTTTATTTTAGTCAAGTGTTTGGTATTATTTCTTTCTTGCTTTTACATTCTTTTTATTTTGGATTTTAAACCACATTTCCAGACCCATTTGATTGTCACTTCCTGCAACTTCATTGGTGTCAAAGGTCACGTGACATCACTTTCTGATGTGATACCATTTTCTGTGTGGTCTTTGAATATGGCTTGCCAGCCCACTGGGTGATAAAAAGTTCGTGATCCGACCCCACATTCAAAAAGGTTGGACACCCCTGCCTTAGCCCAAGAGGTCTGCTGTCTCCCTGGGGCCCGCATCCAAGACGTTGCGGAGAGGATCCCCAGGCTTGTCCGTCCCTCCGACTATTGCCCCATGCTCTTCATCCACGTGGGCACAAATGACATGGCCGGGGTGTCGTGTCCGGTCGGGGGTCCCTGGGCGGAGGCCTGCACGGTGGCGTCGTCAGGGCAGGTCTCTCCGTTGGGCGGTCCCTGGAGGTCTGGTTCGGTGGGGTTGTTGGCGGGATGGCTGGTCGCCACGGCCTGGGTGTGCCGGGCCGGGGCGACGTATCTCACCAGCATGCCAGGTCTCCTCTCTTCTCCGTGGCCTTGGCATACCTTCTGGTGGTTTTTGAGGAGCTTCAAGGCCTCGTATTCGGTGCCGCAGAGGGAGCAGTAAAAAGCTAGGCGCAGCTGGTGGAAGCGCCACAGGTGCTTGTTCATGTCGCCGTGCGACCTGTACTGTCTCGGCGGGTGGCAGGTCGGGCAGAACAGCTTGTCCGGAAGAGGGAAGGGGAGGAACGTGAGCGCTGTCACGTCTGCTCCTTCCCCTGGGTCGTCCGTGGGGGGGTCCGGTGTCGGGGGGCCTCGGGGCTCCTCCACCAGCGTGGGGAGACCCTGGGGGGGGGCATCCTCGAGACTGCTGGGGTCCAGGGGTCGTCGCCGTTCGGGGCCCGCCGTTGTCACCGAGGTGCCATGGGGGTCCGGAGGGGTCCGCTGTCGCTTGGGGTGCTGCGTCGTCATCCGGGGGGCGTCCTCGGGCTCCAGGGTCCTCCGCCGGGAGGCGGCTCTCGTCAGCCGGGGTTCCGGGCTCTGAGAGTCTCTCTGCCTCCGGGGGTCGATCGATGGTCGGGGATCCGCCGCCGCCTGTTGGGGTCCCGACATCATGGGGGGGGTGCGTCAGGGTTCTTCGCTGGCTCGTGGTCGCTGGTCCACCCTCCTGGGAGGGTCCTCCGGGATCCGCAGTCGCCGTTCCGCCCTAGCTGGGGTCTCTGTGCCTCGAACGTTCTCGTCAGTGGATCAGGGCGTCCTTGAGACCTGGGGGTGTTGCTCCACGTTCCGTTCTCCGAACCCTGGCGTTTGCCTACTCCGACCCTCCAGCCCCTTTGCCCTCAAGAAGCCCCTCCCTGGTGCATACCACTTGGCCGGTCTCTCGGCCCACAACCCCGTCCACCTCCCCGCTTATAACCCCAACCTCCTCAAATACCTTCCCGCCCAATATCTACACATTGCCCCCACTTTCCTCCCCTCCAGGCCCCGCAACTCTCACCACCCCTTTCCAAAAGTGCACGTACAGAAACACCTCTAGTTCCGGCACGCCCCAGCCTCCCAAGTCCTCCCCCTTATATATCTCCTTCCTCGCCACCCTGTCCGTCTGCCCGCTCCAAAAACAGAGACACGTTTCCCTTTGCACCCACCTCTCCTGCAACCAGGTGTGCGGGTACACCATTGCCGCAAACAGAATTGTCAGCAACAAAAACTGCTCCATAATCCCCACCTTCCCCCTGAACGACAGCTTGCTTGTTCCCCATATCCCTACCACTTTCCTCACCCTCCCTCGAACTCCTCCCACGCCCGTTCCCCCTTCCCCCTCACATCCATATACACTCCCAGCACCTTGAAACCCTCCTTCTCCACCCGCCACCCCACCTCCTCCAGTCCGGTCCACTCCCCCACCGCCAACAAACTGCTTTTCCCCTCGTTCACCCGTGGCCCCGCTGCCTCCCCATATTCCTTAATTCCCTCCACCGCCCTCCTCAGAGACCCCTCATCCCGCACTATAAACATCACATCATCCATATATAATGTAACCCTCAAATCTTCTCCCCCCAGCACCGACATTCCTCTCACCCTCCCATCCCTCCTCACCCTCTGTGCCAACGGCTCTATGCCGCACACAAACAGCCCCGGAGAAAGGGGGCACCCCTGGCGCACCCCTCTCTCCACCCTGAATTCCTCTCCCAAACAGCCCTTCACCAAGATTCTGCTCCTTGCCCCTCTATACAGGGCTCTCTGCCCACCACCACCTTCCACCCCCTCTCTCCCACATGCTCCAACATATCCCTCCACACCCGCTGCGTATCCCCCAACCTCCTACCCTTCACCGCACACGTCTGGTCTTCCCCCACCACCTCCCCCATCACCTTCCCCATCCTCGTCGCCAGCCCCTTGAAAACAACTTATAGTCTACGTTCAATAACGTGATCGGTCTCCAATTCTTCAACACCTCCCTGTCCTCCTTCTTGTGCAGTAACACCACCACCCCCACCGCAAACCCCTCCCCCGCCACCCCTGACCCCATCACCTCCCGGAACACCTCCACCACGTCCCCCTCCCACCCCCCAAAACCTCTCATAGAATTCAGCCGGCAACCCATCCAAACCTGGCGTCTTCCCCTTCTTCATCTGCCCCAGCACCTCCCTCACCTCTTCCTCCATTATGTCGCTCTCCAACTCCGCCCCCCTCCCCTCTTTTCCAACTCCCCCAAAAACCTTTCCCCCGCCATCCTATCCATCTCCCGCTTTTTATACAGCCCCGCATAGAATCCCATCACCTCCTCTAACACCTCCCTTTGCTTCTCTACCCGCACCCCCTCCCCCGTCACCACCGCCCCCACTTCTCTACTCCCCTTCTTCACCCTCTCTGCAAAATATTTCCCCCATTCCTCCCCCTCCCCACCCACGGTGCCCGTGCTAAAAACATCCTCTCCCGCTCCCTTCCCCGAAACCACTCTTCCACCGCCCGCTTCGCCTCCCCCAACTCCCGCTTCACTTCCTTCCCCCCATCGCCTCCCGAATCAACCCTTGAACCTTCCCCTGCAGCCTCCCCAGCTCCTTCCTCTTCTCCCACGCCTGCCGCTTCCCAACTCGAATAAACCACCCTGATCTTCTCCTTCATAACCCTCCACCACTCCCAATGAGACTTAAACAGCACCCTTGTTGTTTTCCACCTCTCATATTCCCTCCCAAACGCCCTACACACTTGTTCGTCTTCCAGCACCCTTGTGTTCAACTTCCACACCCCCCTCCTCCCGCTCCCTCCCCCGACCCATAACTCTACCCTCAACATCCTGTGATGGCTAAACCCCACTTCCACCACCTCCTGCCCTGCCACCCCCACCCCCTCCGAAACCAACACAAAATCTATCCGCGAAACCCTCTTCCCCCCCAGGTCGATCCTCGTCCCCACCCGCTCCCCCTTCCAGACATCCACCAGCCCCTCTTCCCGAATCCAGTTCCCCAAACACCTCCCCGTGCTGTCCAAACTTCCCCCGCCAACCACCCCTTCCCTATCCCCTCCCTCAATAATATAAAGTCCCCTACAAACACCTTCTTCCCTCCCCTTCCCCCACATATTGCCAATCTCCGAAAGAATTCCCTCCGCTCCTCCTTCACCGCTGGTGCGTAGACATTGAACACCCCCACCTCCTCCCCCCCACCTCCACCCTCATGTGTTGCAGTCGCCCCTCAATTAACACCTCCACCCCAATCACCCTCACCCGTGTTTCGTTCACTAAAATCCCCACCCCCGCCGCCTTGTTTCCAGCCGCCCCGGCCCACCACGATCTTCCCTTATCCCATCTTCTCTGCAGCACCCCATAATCCCCTTCCCACCCAATCCCACACTCTTGTAAACAAATAATATCAGCCCTTAATGCCCTCAAATACCCTCCCACCCTTTCCCACCTTTTCTTAGATGAAAGGCTCCTCATGTTCAAGGAGACGACACAAAATGCCCCTTCCATTGCAATCAGCAGAAACAAAAAAAACTTCCCCCCCCACACCTCTTCCCCACTCCCACTCTCCGATGACTCCAGCGAAAACTCTACCCCCTTCCTCCATATCCCAGGTGGTTCAACTAACCCCTCCACCACTCCTGGGCTCAGAAATCCCAAACTTTCCTCCCTTTCCCCTTCGCCCTCCTTCTCCGCTTTCTCCTTCCCCTTCCCTTCTTCCTTCCCACCCTCAGTTTGCAACCCCAACTTCTTCTTCCCCCTTTCCTCCCCGCCTTGTTTCTTCCTTTTCTTGAGACTCCCCTCCCGCCCTTGTTCAATTGCCTCCATCTCCTCCATTTGCTCTGCCCACCCCTTCCCCTGTGTTTGACCCGTCGTTTGTCCCATTATTGTCCCGTTTCCAACTCTGCCACCATACCCCTCAATTGTTGCAACGCCGCATCCCCCTCCTCTTCCTCTTCCCCCTTCTTTCCTTCCATCTCCAACTCCTCCTCCTCCAGCAGCCCCATGACTTCCTCTTCTATCTCCTCTTTACCCTCCTCCTCCCCAGGTCTTTCCTCCACCGGTGTTTCCTCCACAATCATCTCTCCTCCCTCCTCCAGCCCACCCAGCTGTTCCTCTTCCCCCATCTCTCTCTCCTCCCCACCCCGCTCCTCACGACGCCCCGCCATCCGCACTCTATTTGCGTAAGAAGAGGGGCACGTCTGCTGTATGTGCCCCTCCTGCCCGCAACCTTTATATACAAAGCTCTCCTTACACAATTGAGCTGTGTGCCCCAGCCCCCTGCACCGATAACACACCGTGAGCCGGCAGAACGCCGCCAGGTGCCCCTCTTGCCCGCACCGATTGCACAGCTTGGGCTGGTCATGATAAACCACATATCCCCTACGCGGCCCAACTTGCGCCGCTGAAGCCAAGTGCTTAACCGCCCCCAGGCTCCCCACCACCTCATGGAGCACCACCTTTGCCCTCCATGCCCCGGTCCAAGTCCCCCACCGATCATACTCTTTTTCCACAAACGTCACCTTCTCCACCCTCTGCTCCAACCATCTTCTCATGTCGTCCTTATGTAACATGTCTGAAAACAATATACAGCACTCCCTCCCGTGCCGTCTGCCCCATATCGAACACCAACCCCTCCAGCTCCCCTCGTTCCAATGCCTCCTCATGCGCCTTCCAAAAGGCGGCATAACATTTCTCAGTCTCAGAAGTCATGTCCCAGACCTTCCTGTTGTCGAAGGCCACCACGCAGTGCATGTCCCTCGGATTCGCTTTGAGGGTCTTAAAGAGGACCTCGGCCATAAAGTCTCCGCGCCTCAGAGTCTTGTTCCCCTCATACCCCTCAAAGGTGAGGGTTACCTTCACCCTCCATTTTGTGCCCTGGCCTCCATTTTCCTCCTCTTCAGAGTCCGCCGCTCCTGCCGCCTCCTTCTCTTGCCCCGGGGCCTCCCAGTGACTCCCTTCCGCCGCCGACGCTCCTTTCTCTATGGGGGTCGTTTTCCCCCCCGCTCCCGGCTGGACCTTCCCATGCCGTCCCACGAGGCTCCACCCCTCCTCCTTCTCTGGACCCTCTCCAGGTTATCCGCATCCCTCTTGAAGTGCGGCGCCCAGAACTGCACACAGTACTCCAACTGCGGTCTGACCAGCACCCGTTAGAGGGGAAGTATCACCTCCTTGGATCTGTTCATCATGCATCTGCTGATGCACGATAAAGTGCTGTTAGCTTTTCTGATGGCTTCGTCACACTGCCAGCTCATGTTCATCTTGGAGCACACACAAAAAATCAGACCTTTGGGTCATGACAGCTTATAGCGATGGAGTACGGCCAGACTACTCGGGTGTGATGTATCAATATTTAAGGGAGGGCAGAGCAACACCGTACTCAGAAATCATTGAACACTTGTTAAGGTAGCTGGGAGGTTAGTATAAAACTGTCTGTCCGAGCAGGCCCATAGAATGTAGGAGGTGTGGAATTTCTTCAGCGTGTCATTCATGGCACCTGTGGCTAACGCTGGCGCATTGCGGTACCCTTGCGGGCAGACTGTCCACTTATACATGGTGCCATTGACACACATGTTCAACACCCCTTGGGATCGTTGATTGGAATGGAGAAGAACATGTCTTTGAGATCAAGAGTTGTCCCAAACCACATGTCCTTTTGAAATTGCACCATTTCATATAAGCATTGGGGCAGCGTAGATGGACTAGGTTGCGTGAGCGGTTGGCATCGCCTATTAGCTTTGCGATAATCGACCGCTAGTCGGACCTCGTTAGGCTTTCCTGGCTTTGCGATTCCCCATCCCGGTGAGAGTCGAGTGCTGGCTGTTATCGGTTGAATGCATTTTTGCTGTTCAAGGCGTTGCAGAAGTTCAGCTAGTGCCCCCTTCAAAGGATCCTTGGTCGGGATTGGCTTATAACGCCATGTCGATATATTGCAGAGTGTAGGTTGGTGTTGATCGGGCTCAGCAACGGAGAGTGGGAGGGCTTGTAGTATCTGTTCTTTTAGCTGCAGTGCCTTGATGCCGGGAATGCCTAGGATGTTTATGCCCCCTAGGACTGCCTCAAGCGGCTTGTTGTGACTGACTACCCAGAATTTGACTTTTGCGGTAGCTGCTGTTGCGTTCAGTCCTTGCACCATGATGGTTTTTGAGGTTTTTTCATGAGATGTCATAGGGGTTATAACGTTGACTTGTGCCCCTGTGTCAAGGAGGAAAGAAATCTTGTGCTGCATTGTGGGGTTAGCGGGGTTATAGACAATGAGGCTGGTGTATGGACGTGAGTCCAGGGGGTCAGGCTTGGAAGCGTGGCCACCGGTTCGACCGGCGGCCATTACTCGTTTTTTGGCTTTTCGTTGTACTTAAAGCCCAATTTCTCGGCAAGTGCCTTCAGTCCTTCGTCCCTTGGGGCACGCAGTTGCTGTTTGGTGAGGCCGGACTCGTTCAACAGGAACCAGAACATAGCTTTTTCTCTCGCTGTCCTCTCTAGTGGTGGCTTTGGTTCCAGTCGAAACGGCCCATCGCGACGTTCAATAGGGCACGCTGAATTTGGGTCCGGTTCTGTGGCCCAATGCACGCTCTTTGAGGACCTGGCTGTTTTCATTAGGGCCTGAAGATGTCCAAGTTGACTTAGGATGTTTCCGACTTGTTGGCCCACCTGCGGGGTGAGGAGGAGGCGGAGGGTAATAGCATCCGTAAACCTCTACGCAGGCCTCCATGGCCTCCGGAGTGGTGGGGACCGTTCCGAGGTTTGTTAAGTATCGGTGTGGCCACGGTCCATTGGCCTGTTGCGCTGTTAATCCCAGTGGTCGGCGTCCGGGTTGCCAAGTGCAGTACGACGTTCCAATAATGGCCAATAGCAACTGCTCGGCTGATGTTGGTTCTGGCCGTCCATCATGCCACACTTGGGACTTTTGTGCAATCTGTCCTGCTACAAGCGATGGCAGTGGGATATTCCAAGCAGTGTTCCTTTGCACTGATCCAAGATCAGTAGCATGTCCCCCACTCCACGCCGCTTGGCGGGTGAGGAAGCAGGCCTCTTCTAGGCCCAGTAATTCCGAGCCAAATTCGACCACTAGTCGACCGAGCCAAACAGCTAAAGTCTCTCCAGGTTTAATTTTTGATTCTTTAAATAGCTCTTGCATTTCAGCTCGATTGCGGGTACAAAGCGTAGTGGTTGCTTGGATTTGGCCCTATGGATTAGTCGTATACTTAACTATGCTTATGGGAAGGGCCTGTGTCGGAGGAGGCTCCGGGGCCGGAGTGGGCAAAACAGGATATAATGACTCACTGCCCTTTCTTCCGTTTTCATAAGGAGGTGGTGTGGATTCTGCCGGCGGGGCTACCGGCCCTGGAGCCGCCTCGCTCCTCCCCAGCTCTAGGGCGGCGCTGGAGGGAAGCTGGTTTCGGTTGCAGTTACAAAAAGGGGGTGGAACCGTTGGGGACGGCGCCTCCCCGGGGGGCGGGGCCGTCGCCTGGATTCCCGCCTGTTCTTTCAAAGCTCCGCCCTTCTTTTCCGGGTCCTCCGGGCGACTCACTTTTTTCTCGGCGCCATTTTCTAGCAGCTGCTTAAGGGGTTCCGCCGCTGCTGCTTCTGCTGCGGCCTTGCCTACAGTTATTAACTGGCTGCTTAGATTTTCAATATCACGCGTTGCATTGACAAATGCGCGGAATAAAACATTAATCATTTTTCCTTTGTCCCGTTTGGGGCCTGCCCATTTGGTCGCGGTGCGGCCCTCCGTCTCTAAAGTTTTACGAAGCTGAGTGAACAGTTCGTGACTGCGTGACTGGGGTACCATGGTCGGGCAGTTAAACTTGTCGGGAGGTGTTCCTTCCCCGCCCTCCCCTACGTGGCGGATGCAGCGGGCAAACTCCTGGCCAGGGGTCGGGTCCGCTACGCTCGCCGCTTTTACCCGATGTAGGGACAGGGTTCCCGCTTCGTCCCAGGGTCTATACACGACCCCTGTTCTGTCCACAACACAGCCCAGGGCCCTTACATCGAGCTTAGCGCTCCACTCTTTTCCCTCTCCCGCTTCGCCCCTCAGAGAGAAATAACCAGTGACTGCGTTTGGTCCTGTTCCCCCGGCCTGATGGTAGGCAATGGGTGCCCATAGATCATCCGAATCGGACGTCAGGCGCTCCCCACTGCGCCATGGGCAGTTTTTAACTAATTCCAACTCCCTTGCGTCTTCCCCGTATCCCATCCTCGTCGCCATGTCGCCGCCGAGAGCCACGGCGCAGGGTTCGGGGCCTTAGGAGCCCTAGTCGGCGGGCGGGTACTTGCGTGGGGTGGGGGTGTGCTAGGTCCCCTTGGGTCGGTGACGGGGATATGAAATGGGTATTTAGTCGGTCTAATAAAAGACAGCGCGTTTACCCAAAGAACCTTGCCTGCTGAAAGAAACGGTGGCGTTCCCAACTGTGATAAAGAAAGGGTGACCAAACGCCAGTATGGTAGATAAAAAAATGACATCGGAGAGGCTTGATCACCCTCACCGAGGTCCTGCGTCCACGGCTCCCTTCCCCCTGGATGCCCCTATATCGGTTAACTGCATCTCTTGGATGCGAGACGAGCTCTCGGGTCCCCTACGGTTTGGTTTGTGTTTTGGAAGTTATTGTAAAAGGGAACTGCCGGCGCGGAACTGTGAACGGAGCATTTACGTGCTCCACGGTCTAACTCTTACTGAAGGTGCCTACACTCTGCATCGACAGCGCGAGTCCGCGTACTTCCGTAGTGTGAGTAAAGCATTCATTTGTTATATTGCCTTCGGGTTCTTCTTGGGCAGGAAGAGTAAAGGAAAAGGGAAACGAGATTCCAAACCCTTTCGTCCCCGGCCTGCTCGGATCCAGGGGTTAATCAATCACACCCCCCCGTATCTGTACCACACCGACCACACAATGCGCTTTGCCCAGGAGGGAGCTCCTGCAGAGCAGATGTGCCCACTGACCTTTCTCTGCTTTACCTATCAGGCAAGGTTCTTCGCCCAAGGAAACGGGCTCTCTTGTGATATGAAAAGTAAACTAATATTCAAAACCATTGGAAACTCGGCTTCCATGTCCTGTACTCCTTTGTGTTTGCAGATTCCTCTGACTCTTGCCCAGCTGGGGAGGGGGCCTTGGGACATGGGGAGGAGGGCAGGGTGGCCCAGGATGCTGGGAGTGGGGGATATGCCCTGCTGCCTCTTGCCCAGCCAGAACTGGCGGGGGGCAGGGGCACAGTGAAGTGCAGCTTGCTCCGGGTGGAAGGGGGCAAGCAGTAGCAGGGCATAGACCCCACTCCCAGCACTGCCATGCCCACATCCCATGCCTCCCTGCCCTGGCTGGGTAGGTGGCAGCAGGGCATCGCCCGCCGGTTGCCCAGCCCGGGTGGGGGGAGTACAGGATGCAGGTGGGGGACAGTGCAACTCGACCTTGGCTGCCAGGCACCTGGCACTGCGTCTGGCCCATCGCATGGGCCTGGCCCAGCTGAGTGTGGCACTGTGTGCTTTCGGGTGGCTCTGGGTCACTTGCGCTGTCACTCAGTACCTTGTGCCGCTCCGCTTGTTGAGCTGGGATGGGTCCTGCATGCATGAAACAGGCCCAGCCCAATGGTGCGTGGTGCTCGTGCACACTGGACATGGTCTGGCATGACAGGTGGTCTCCGTGAGTGGGCCCAGGTGATGTGGCAGAGAAGCTGCCGGTGCCGAGCCGCGCTGCTCCGTGCCGCGTGGGGGGATGTGCCAGGAGGTCCCAAGTGCCCCAGTGCTCACTGCTGCTCCCAGTGGGATGTGCGTGCAGGTATCTGGGCCTGGCAGGGGGGGAAGGCTGTGGTCCTGGGGGCAGCAGTCCATGTGCGGGGGGGGGCTGTGCCCTGTTGGGGGGCAGAGGACCCACCCTTCCTGAGCAGCCCCCTCACACAGTCCCCACTCACCCGCAGTCCCCCCACAATCCACCCACACCTACCCCCTCTATTCAAAGAAAATACCACGGGAGGGTGTTATCTAGTTCTTCGCCCATTGATGCGACGCTCAGTCTGCATAATGTGAGTTTCTATGGTGAAGGAAAGTATATATGCAAAGTAAGTACATTCCCATTGGGAAATACACAATCGTTAACAATTGTAACTACTGGTTGAGCCCACTGTAAGTTTTACCAAGGGGCCAAATTCTCTAATAGATGATGGAAAGTGGGCAGTGGCAGCCATTTGTACAGCAGCCACTGGGAAACCCGCTGCAAATATAAGTTGGGAAGGAGACTTTGGTAAAATGGAGTGTAGTTCAATTTCCTTTCCAAATAGAACGGTAACAGTTATAAGCTGATATAAGATCATTCCCACTAAATTTGCGAGGGGAAGACGTATAACTTGTATCGTGAAACACCCAGCTTTAAACAAAGAAATAAGATACTCTCACGTACTAGACATCCAATATGCTCCTGAAGTGTCAATAACTGGCTGTGATAAAAATTGGTTTGTTGGACAAAGAAATATTCAGCTTAAGTGCAAAACTAATTCCAATCCACCACCTCTAAAGTTTACCTGGGCCAGATTAGAAGGACAATGGCCTAAAGGCTTACTGTCTGTAAACAATACTCTGCATTTCAATAGCCCACTAACCCACAATCATGGCGGGACTGACATTTGGAGGGTGACAAATTCCCTTGGTCAAAGAAGCAATCAAAAGACTATTTACGTATTAGATCTCTCCACCATCACTACCACGCGATCACCCACGGTTTCATGGTATCCTTCAACTAATAGCATTACGGGTTTAGCGTCAACATTAACCTTAACAGTAATGCAGGGACGCAGTCGGGGTACCATCATGGGTAGTGCAGTAGGGGTAAGTCTCTTTCTAGTACTGGGAAGTATTTTAATTGGCATTGTCTGCTATGGGAGAAGACGGACGTTTCGCGACGAGTACTTCGTTATGAACCGCATTTCACTAGCTAATAAGAGAGGGGAGTCCCAAACAGATGTTCTCCCATCAGATGATGACCAATAGTTGTTGTTCTATGTATAAGTTATTGTATTTTGTAGTTTGTTAAAAAGACCGGTCTGTAGAAATTGTTTGTTTGTACATATATATATATATTTGTTGGTTGCTTGAGCTTTGTAAGGCCAACGAGTCCTTAAACGAAAAATTCCTTATAACATGCTCATGTGTCTAAAATCCCAGTTGTGCCGTCGGCAAGGGGGCATGTCACAACCCAATGATTTTGGTGCCTCGGCATGGTGGAATTTTCCCGCCACATGAGAGTCTCTTGCACAGCAAAAGTTTTCTGTTGCAATAGAAAACTCCGGTGCAAGAGAGTTCCCGCCATTCGTATGCAAATTTGTGTCCCACTATTGGCCAGTTCTAAATTATTCTTATGTGGCGGCTAGCGATTGGCTTGCTGGCCGTATACAATTCTGTGCGACTTCCGCCCAAGTCGGAGAACTTGGAGCACGCTGCAGAGTGACTTTGAAGATTCCTGACTTGTGGCTGAGCTAATCGATAGCCTGATCAACTATCGATTTTTCTCCCCGTCGCCGAGCGCCATCCCTCGACGTACCCTTTTTCCTGCATGCCTAGTTCGTTTACGGATTCGCTGGCCTGAGTCTTGCCAGCTGGAGCAACTCGTGTAATTATTTAAGCAACCGGACTACCTGCGTGGCCCAAACACCCATCTTCAGGCTCTCTCCCTATGCCTGAAGAAGGGTGTTTGCGCATAAAAGCTTGCAAAGAACAATTTTCCAACTATTAGTTGGTCTAATAAAAGATATCACATTTCCCCAAAGAATCTTGTCTGCCTCTGCCTCTTCTCATGTATTGCAGTCTCTCACCCCTTGCAGGTTCTGCTTGGAAATGTAAATGTAGTTCCCTGCTGTCTGGTTATGCCGGCTGTTTAAGCAGCCTAGTAACCCTACCCTGCTCCCTCAGGTCACATAGCTCCAGAATCAGCTAAAGGCCCCACATTTGTGATAACTCTGCCAGGTCTTTTCCAACAAAACTGTGGAAAGGAATGTGTTATTCTACAGTCAGAAGACACCATCTAGCATAACAGCTTGATGGGGGATGAGCTTTCATGGGAACAGAGAGGAATTTTCACGGGCTAGCATCAATTGTTCCTGTCCTAAATCATCACTTGCTCCCCACTGAAAAGGACCTTACCTAGTGGCAGGCCAACCTTGTGCTCTTAACTGAGATTTTCCCATAATATAAAAAATCTCCGGTTGGTCACTCACAGTTTTTTTCCTTCCGTTCAGACAATTCAGTGGCTGGAAATCCTGCAGAGGCTCTGCTTGCAGGACAGTGTGGATGTTCAGCACCGTGGGCTGGTTGTTGCTTACAACCGAATCAGCGCTGACAAAGAACTCGCCAAAAAGTTGGTAGAGAGCGAGCTCCTGGAGATCCTGACAGTCGTTGGCAAACAAAAAGATGACCCCAAAATACAGCATGCTCTTGACGCAGCTCGTGAGTGCCTTGTGAAGTGCACGGACTATGGGCTGATCAAACCGCTGTCACGGGCATGAGGACCTCATTGTCTATTGAGAAACGGCAAGGAAAGGGAGGCCACCAGGAGGTCTGGGAGTCTTCCAGATCTGCATAAGGACACTCAGTCCCATGGCCAAGGCTTTACTGAGCACTGGCTTTGTGTGTTTTGTCCTGAAAGAAGGTAAAACTTAATGATATCTAGGTACTGCAAATACCTTCAGTGCCAGGATGCAGCAAATTTCCAGGGAAAGAAGCAGTATGGGAAGCACATTGAACAGCTCCTGCTTCAGGACGTCTCAAAAAGGATAAAGAGAATGAGTGGACTTTTTTCAAAAATGAAAATTCTTTATTTCAGCAATTCCTAGCAGTGGAAGAACAAGCACAAGGTTTTATTTCCTCACATCAGATGTTCAGAAACTAGTTCAGATTTGTTATTTAAAAATGATCGTTTCTTCTTTTTAATTGGAATGCAGGCATTTAGCGTGCGAGAGCACTGGGCGGGTTCGTAATAAACAGCATCTTTGCTCTGTGGGTTCCTTGCAGTCTCCCTTTGATTTAATACGAGTCTTTGTTAGTCAGAATTTACTGAGGGGAAAAGAAGTGAAGACAGAGCTTGCACTTTTTCACCTCAGAAATAGGCAGTGCTGTATTGTCCTCTGATTATTCATCCAATAATACGAGTTGCTGATTAACACCTAGATAAATCTCGGAGAACACTTCAGTCTGTGCAGAGACAGTTGCGCATGCAGAGACATCATGCACGACTAGAGACTATGATAGAAGGTCTGTCCGTAGGTAGTTAGTATTGCGAAAAATTTCTAAAAGCTCTGCAGAGACAAGGATTGACAAGGGAAGTGGATTCAGCTAGTGCATACGGAGCAATGTGGACACACACTTTTGGTATAGTTGTAGCAAAAAAGAAATAAATATATCGTTCCTTCATAGAAAAGACCTTATGTACCTCCGTACAAGACATAACGCTGCTTTTTGGCTCTGGGTGCCAGGCATGATAGAAGGTTAGGAGAGACTTCCTGCTCTGCAGGGACTGGGTTGATACTAACAGTGATCCTTTCCAGGCGGGACAAGTCGAATTCACACATCCTGGTCCAGCTGTCTCCTTTCTGCGCTATAGTAATTCTCAGGCAAGAACAGTCGGTGTGCAGGGAAGTAGGAGAGCACATAGGTGAAAAAAGCAGAGTCTGTCCGAGAAGTCACTGAAAGGTGGGCAGCAATGGGCTGCGACCGCTGCTTCTGTGCTATGATCCATTTTATTACCGCCTCATCCACACCCCATGTGTGCAGCCCGTGCTCCTGACTCTGCTGCCTGACACCTGCATTGTAAGCCAGGCCATTCTCTCTGTGACTCGTCTATATTGTGCCTCCACAATTCTTCGTTATTACAAACCCTAGGTGTTCCTGTTGTATAAGTTAAAAATAATTAGGGGCCAGCCCTTGGAGAAAGCTGTCGATCTGTGTGACCTGTAGTACTGAGGCAGTCTCTGCTGAAATGGTGCAGGTTATGTAAGTTATGGGTTTATTCAGTAAATATCGGAAGTGTTCTGATAACGGCACTTATGGCGTGTGAACCACCAGAAGAGGACTAAGCTACGTTGACACAAGACCAGAATATCCACCCACATGTTTAATAGGCTTTTTGATTCTGACCTAGCTTTGTAAAATGTACTTATTCCCTCAGCATCACACCTTGACTTGACTGGCCTCATCTCTCCCAGGTGTCTAGATGTAGGGCATCCCTATAAAATAGTGACACCCTGAGCAGGGATCTTCTGTCCCTTCCTACCAGAACTGTCCTCCCTCTGTTCAGCTCTCTACACCTGCTTATTGCCCTACCCCACTGCAAACAGGCCTTGTTCAGTCTCATGTGCCACATAACTCTTCTGATTTCCTCGCCTGAGAAGGTCCGAGAAGCCTGGCAGAGATGCAGCTGAGCCCAATCCTGCTGCCGGGCCAACTCGGACCAATTCTGCCGCTCTGTGTTTGTACGCTGTCCCTCAGCTGAAACCTGCATGGCAAGCATGTCTTTGCTGGTGCAGTTCCTGGCAATCCTGTATACTCGTATCTTTTGATTTCCCTTTTGATCATGGCTACTCTTAAAAGAGATGGACAGTAGGTAGGTAGAGATGGACCTCAGGGGGGAAATTACGGATAGGTCCTCAGTGCTGAGGCAAGAAGGGAGGCTCTCTAGTTTCTTACCCCTGCCCTGGACTATAGCTCCAAGGTTCTCTATTTAATCTCACTCTGGCTCAAAGCTTGGCTTAGTTTTAATTTATTCAGCAAGCAGCCTGAGAGCTTTGAACACAGCATGTCAGAGTTATCTCACCTCACGCTGAAAGGAAAAGGCCTCTGGAAATTTTGTGGTTATAAATTTTGCCCAAATTCACCAAAAACACATTTAATGCCAGAACCCACCTAACCTGGTAGACTCAATTGATGGATCACCCATATCAGCTGCACCACTTCCATGTGCGAGAGCTCCTCTGGGAGCAAACAGACAGGGCCGTAGGGAGAAGCTCCAGTTCAGACTCACCAGTCTGCTCACTCCCTACCCTGTCGTTCCTCCTTGCTCCTTGTGCATGAACCAGTGGTGCACTGGCAGGCAAGAGAGATTTGTCTTAACTCCCTCTGCAGTGGGCAGACTTGCATGTCCGCACAGGAACTTTGCTTTCCCGCGCTGACAAGAATATCCTCAGTCCCCAGTGGAATCACCACCCCACGCAGAGAAGCCAGTACAGTGTCCAGCTACATTTTTGATGCTTTAAAAATAGCAGTACCTCGTTCTTGATGAAAATAGCAGGACTTGGTTCTTGATGAATGTAAAGCAAAATGTTCTCCTGCCCCACAAACCTGGAACCAGTGGCTGAGGTTCCTTTGGGGCCCATTTATGCACTCTGGGCTGGAGATAAGCATACTGGGGGAATATATCCAGGAAAATCTAGACAAAGGATTTATCCACCCACCCATCCAGGTCTCCAGCTGGGGCTCTAATCTTTGTTCCTAAGAGGAGGGATCCCTCCACCGCTGCGTGCATTATAGAGCTTTTAACAGCGCAACTAGCCACAATTGTTATCCACTGTTCCTTATGAATGAACTTTTTAAGCAACTCAGACTGGCCACAATATTTCCTAAGTTAGATTTACAAGGGGCCCTGTGGCAGGGCACTGTTGGTGCCTGCTAAGATCAGAGCAAAACAGCCAGCAGGTGCTTGATTGCGGCAGCCAATTTTTAGATCCCTGGCTGCCGATATAAATAGAATAGTTGGCTGCTGGCAGGCAGGCAGCAACATTGCCTGGCTGCTAGTATCACCTTGGAGGTAAGGGAGTGTCACAACCCAAAGTTGTGATTTTTTGTTTGTGTGCGCTTCGGCACTGCTAAATTATTTTTCCTGTTAAATTGCAGCTTCCTTGCACGGTGGAGTTTTCTGCTGCAGAAGAGAACCCCGGTGCAACGGAGAATTTCCCGCCAATTTGAAGCTTTCTTTGCATGGTGCATTTCTTTTGCATCTAAGAAATGCACGGTGCAAGGAGTTCCCGCCATTTGTATGAGGATTCGTGCCACATTATTGGCCGATTCTAACTTATGCACACGTGGCGGCTAGCGATTGGCTTGCTAGCCATATAAAGAGCTTGAGTGGTTTCCGCCCAAGTTGGAGGACTCCACGAACACCAGGAGGGAGAGAGAAAAAGAAGACCTTCACCTTGCGTGAAGATCTCTAAGCGCTGCGGATCCTTACGGACCCAACACATTTCATAAAAGGCAATAGAGGCCTGAACAGCCTCTAGCCTCTCCCCGTCGCCGATAAATTCCTAGACGTATCCCTTCCTGTACGAGAAACTACCGAACCCGCGGAGCTTCAACAACTCCAGGGAAAAGAACGAATTTGTCGTAGCCCTCTAACGAGGATTTAAGCGGAGCTGAACCTGGAAACTGTCCAGCCTACACCACGACCATCTTTGGTGTAAGTAAACAATCTTTAAATGAACCACTACGCGTCCGTGACTAATTCTAGCTCGCCCCCGGTCTTCTCCGACCCCACGTGCCCGGGCTGCTGGCCACAGCCCGCGTGCGCAAAGACGGGCCCAGATCACCCCCGTCCCGCACAGAGAGGAGCTGTAGGGGATGGCTAGGAGGCTCCTGGTCCTGGGCATGACCTAAAACTGCAGCCTGCTAGGAGTGGTTGGCCTGGTGGGGCTTTCAGTGGCACGGGAGCCCCCAGAAAATGCCAGGCCAGTTACCACCCCAGTGAAAGGTGGGTTGAGGTACCTTAATAACCCTAGCTCCCACAACTGGGTGGGTTACCCCATAAAAGGGTCAGGAACGTGAACCTGAGAGACAGGGCTATAGACTCATAAGCCTGACTTAGACTCCCTCGACTGGTCAATGCTGGGGCCAGGACCAGAAGGGTCGAAGGGCTGGGGCGCACCATGAGGCATGCCCAGAGCTGAGGGGCTGGGGTCCTGAATGGCCTTGGAGGTGAGGCTAGGGCCTGTGTGGCCAAAGGTCCTGTGGGGACCATGCCCGAGAGGGGAGATAGCTTCAGGGAGCTAGGTAGCTTGAATGAAGGCGGGGTAGGCCGCCGGAATGGAGGGATCTTAGAGGGGTCCTGACTGGAGGATTCTGGGGCCCAGTGTGGGGCTGGTGAGAGTAATATCAGTGGATGCCATTTGCAAGGCATGGGCTGTGGTGTAGGGGAGGAACAGAGCTGTAGATAGCGCCCCCGGCATCAGGGCAAGAAATGGGCAGCCTCCCACTTAATTAACAACGTACTTAAATGTCATCAAGGTGTGGTGGGCGAGAAAGCAGGCGGTTGGCCCAGAACAGGTGGGCGGGGCATTAGTAGATCGACCCCCCAGAAGGCTCCCTGTTACAGGCCCACAATTTAGTCTGAATGCAAGAGAGCGACAAATGGAAAACCATTTTTTGGACCTGGTATGGGCATTTTGAATATATGGCCATGCCTTTTTTTGGCTTTGTAATATCTCTGGTGTATTCCAGCATTTTGCTAATGGCACTTGTTGGGGCATGCTGGATCAGTTTGCCATAATCTACCTAGACAACATTTAATTTTGTTTCTGATGACCCAACCCATCACGTAGACAGGTTTTACAGAGGCCCCAGGAAAACCATTTATATGCCAAGCTCGAGAAATGTGAATTTGATAAAACCTCAACTGAATTTCTGGGATATATCATTTCTCCCAAGGGCCTGAGCATGGACCCACACATGATAATTGCAGTCATCGAGTGAGTCACCGCACAAGAGGGAAGTCCAACATTTCCTAAGGCTCACTCATTTCCATAGACATTTTATATGGGGGTTTTCACACCTTAGCCCAGAGGTGGGCAATTATTTGGCCTGAGGGCCACATAGGGAGTCTTGATCAGCTGTTGTGGGCCAAGTCAGCACCGCCACTTACCTCCCTCCTCCCCAACAACTCACCAAAACTCCCTATTTGGCTGTGAGTGGGTAGGAGTGGTGTGGGAGGGGCAGTAGAGGCTGGGGTCACATGTTCCTGCCCTCTGGGGTACATGTACATGTGCTCGCAAACCATCAGGTGCTGCTCTACACCCTTCACCTCCAGTTTCATAGATTTCATAGACATTAGGGATGGGAGGGACCTCGAAAGAAAGAGTCCAGCTCCCTGCCCCAGGGGCAGAAGTCACCTAGAGTCAAAGGGTCCCAGCAAGATAAGCGTCCAAACGCTTCTTGAAAGTGTCCAGAGTTGGTGCTTGCACCACCTCTGGGGGGAGTCTATTCCAGGCCTTGGGGGCTCAGACAGTAAAGAAGTTTTTCCTTATGTCCAGCCTGAAATGATCTTGGAGGAGTTTGTGACTTTTGGACCTTGTCTTAGTTGGAGTGCTCTGGTGAACAGGCATTGCCCCAGATCCTGATGCACACCCCTGATGTACTTATAGGCTGCCACCAGGTATCCCGGGAACCTGCGTTTTTCCAGGCTGAAGAGTCCCATGGCTCTCAGCCTCTCTTCATAAGGCCTGTTCTCTTGCCTTCTGATCATGTGCGTGGCTCTCCTCTGGACTCTTTCAAGCTTCTTCACATCCATCTTGAATTGTGGAGCCCAAAATTGGATGCAGTACTCCAGCTGCGGCCTCACCAAGGCCAAGTACAGTGGGAGGATGACATCCTGAGATTTACTTGAGAAGCATATATGGATGCAAGCCAGAGTTTTGTTCGCTTTACCAGCTGTGACATCATTGGTGGCTCGTGTTCATCTTGTGGTCAGTCATGACCCTCAAGTCCCTTTTGGCTGTGGTGCTAGCAAGTGTAGCACTGCCGAGCCTATAAGCGTGATGCGGTTCCCCCCCATCCCTACAAGGTGGAGTACATTTATAGATATTGAATGACATCAGGGTTTTATCTGCCCACTTCCTAAGCCTATCAAGGTCAGCCTGGATCACCAGCCTATCCTTGGATGTGGACGCTCTACTCCAAAATTTAGTGTCATCAGCAAACTTGGTCAGTCTGCTTCTGACACCAGTGTCCAGGTCATTAATAAAGACATTGAAGGGTACAGGCCCCAGGATGGAGCCTTGGGGGACAGCACTGGTCACAAAGCTCCAGGATGATTCACTTCCATCTGCTACAACTCTCCGGGTCCTACCAGTTCTGGGATGTGGGGCTGGAGCTGCACACACCTGCCGGAAGCGGTGTGGTGCAGTGCGGCAGGAGCGAGAGGAGGAGCTGCTGCTGGAGTTGGCGGATGAGAAGCAGCCACCCTGGGAACAGCCTACTGGAAGCTGCTCCTACTTCTGCTCCTGCACACGGGGCTCCAGCTCCCAGAAAGGCAGCCAAGAGCTGGAGCAGGAGCCACCTGGCTGAAGCTGCTCACCCTCACACCAGGAATGGTGTGGCGCAGCACGGGGCAGGGGCAGGAGGAGAAGCAGCTTCCAGTGGCTGTTGTCAGTGTGACTGCAGCTGGACAGGTGCTGCTCTGCACCCTCCTCCAGCAGCAGCTCCTCCTCTTGCACCTGCCCCACCATGCCATGCTGCTCCCAGCAGGTGTGCAGAGCTCTAGCTCCAGATCCCAGCTGCCTTTCACCAGCAAAAAGGGAATATCATATCAGTACAAAGGAAATATCGTACAGGTCAAAAAATCGAATATTAAGTTTGATTAGCAGGCCTGACCTCTGAGAAACTCCAAGGAATTGGTGGGTATTGGTGCTAGAGATTCCATAGTGCCTTCTGCTATGCAAAATGGTGAAATCAAAATTAAATTTCAGAGCTGTTCACACATTCAGAAAAAATAACAATAAAAAGCAGGATGAAGGAAAGCTCAATAGAGACATAAGGAGGGGTAAGATGGGTGAATGTTAAGAGATACCTACTGCCTATTTTAATCAGGTGACGTATTATATTTTTCTCACATACACGCCCCCAAATTCAATATTCACCTTGTTTTTGAAAGGAAAAGGAAGAAAAGAGGTTGTTCCTGAGTTACAGCTATGGAGAGCAGGGACAGAGCCTGTTCTTTATAGATTCATAGGTTCATAGAAGTTAGGGTCGGAAGGGACCTCAATAGATCATCGAGTCCGACCCCCTGCATAAGCAGGAAAGACTGCTGGGTCTAGATGACCCCAGCTAGATACTCATCTAACCTCCTTTTGAAGACCCCCAGGGTAGGGGACAGCATCACCTCCCTTGGGAGCCCGTTCCAGACGGTGGCCACTCGAACTGTGAAGAAGTTCTTCCTAATGTCCAATCTAAATCTGCAATCTGCTAGCTTGTGGCCATTATTTCTTGTAACCCCCGGGGGCGCCTTGGTGAATAAAACCTCACCAATTCCCTTCTGTGCCCCCGTGATGAACTTATAGGCAGCCACAAGGTCGCCTCTCAACCTTCTCTTGCGGAGGCTGAAAAGGTCCAGGTGCCCCAGTCTCTCCTCGTAGGGCTTGGTCAGCAGGCCCTTAACCATACGAGTGGCCCTTCTCTGGACCCTCTCCAGGTTATCCATATCCCTCTTGAAGTGCGGCAGCCAAAATTGCACGCAGTACTCCAACTGCGGTCTGACCAGCGCCCGATAGAGGGGAAGTGTCACCTCCTTGGATCTGCTCATCATGCATCTGCAGATGCACGATAAAGTGCCGTTAGCTTTTCTGATGGCTTCGTCACACTGCCGACTCACGTTCATCTTGGAGTCCACTAGGACTCCGAGATCCCCTTCTGCTTCCGTGCCACCCAGCAGGTCATTCCCTAGGCTGTAGGTGTACTGGACATTTTTCCTCCCTAGGTGCAGCACTTTGCATTTCTCCTTGTTGAACTGCATCCTGTCGTTTTCTGCCCACTTGTCCAACCTGTCCAGGTCTGCCTGCAGCTGTTCCCTGCCCTCCGGCGTGTCCACTTCTCCCCATAGCTTTGTGTCATCTGCAAACTTGGACAGAGTACATTTGACTCCCTCGTCCAAGTCACTGATGAAGACATTAAAGAGTATCGGTCCAAGGACCGAGCCCTGCGGGACCCCACTGCCCACACCCTTCCAGGTCGAGACCGACCCATCCACCACGACTCTTTGGGTGCGACCCTCTAGCCAATTCGCCACCCACCGGACTGTGCAGTCATCCACATCACAGCCTCTTAACTTGTTCACCAGTATGGGGTGGGATACCGTATCGAAGGCCTTCCTGAAGTCTAAGTATACGACATCCACCCCTACTCCTGTGTCCAGGCGTTTCGTAACCTGGTCATAAAAAGAGACTAGATTGGTCAGGCACGATCTGCCCGCCACAAACCCGTGCTGGTTTCCCCTCAGCATAATTTGCCCTGCCGGGCTCTCGCAAATGTAAGCCTTGATAATTTTTTCAAAGACTTTACCAAGGATGGAGGTGAGACTGACTGGCCTATAGTTGCTCGGGTCCTCCTTCCTCCCCTTCTTGAAAATGGGGACCACGTTAGCCCTTTTCCAGTCCTCCGGGACTTGGCCCGTGCGCCACGAGCGTTCGAATATTCCTGCCAGTGGCTCTGCAATGATGTCGGCCAGTGCCTTCAGCACCCTCGGATGGAGCTCATCCGGGCCTGCCGACTTAAAGGCATCCAGTTCTTCCAAGTGACTCTGCACCACCTCAGGATCTACGTGTGGAAGTCTGGCGCCTTGCTGCTGCCTCTCTACAACCCCAGAGAGAGACTTGTCGTGCCCCTCGCTTAGGAACACTGAGGCAAAGAACTCATTGAGGAGTTCAGCCTTGTCCCCCCTGTCTGTCACCAATTGTTTCTGCCCATTTAGCAGCGGTCCTATTCCTCCCTGGGCCTTCCTTTTACTCCCAATATATCTAAAAAACAAGTTCTTGTTGTCTTTTACTTGGGTTGCCATCCTCAGCTCCATGGTAGCTTTGGCCCGCCTAACTGCCTCCCTACAAGCACGAGCAGAGGAGGTATATTCATCTTTGGTGATTTCTCCCTGTTTCCACTTTTTATGTGCTCCCCTTTTGGCCCTTAGGCTGCTCTGGATTTCTCTGGTCAGCCATGGAAGCCTCCTGGCCCCTTTCCCTCTTTTGGCTCGCTCGGGGATCGTCTTGCTTTGTGCCCGAAGGATCGTTTCCTTTAGGCACAGCCACCCTTCTTGGGCTCCCATCCCTTCTAATCTCCTACTCTGCAGTGCATCCTTGACTAATCGCCTGAGTGCATTGAGATCAGCTTTCCTAAAGTCTAGCACTTTCACCCTACTAGTTACCTTACCCACTCGACGTCTTATGTTGAATTGTATTATTAGGTGATCACTGTCTCCCAAATGGCTACCGATCTGGAGGTCCCCTATCATGTCATCCCCTGTTGCCAATACCAGATCCAGTATGGCATTCCCCCTAGTGGGACCATGCACCTCCTGTGTCAGGTGGAGGTCCTGTACACAGGTTAGAAACCTGCGTGAGCGATGGGACCTTGCTGTCTGCGTCTCCCAGCAGATGTCTGGGTAGTTCAGGTCCCCCATGACTACCGCCTCTTTAGCTTTTATGGTCTCCGAGAGTTGCCTCAGGAGCCCTGCATCTATTTCTTCCCCTTGGTGTGGGGGTCTGTAGCAGACCCCTACCACCAAATCCCTTTCTCCTTGCCCCCCATGTAGCCTAACCCACAATCCTTCTACTTCCTCAGCCTTGGATTCTGTCTTGATGAGGGTTGATGTATATTGCTCACTGACATAAAGTGCAACCCCCCCCGCTTTCTTCCCCGACCTGTCCTTTCTGTACAATCTATAGCCCTCAATATGTACCGTCCAGTCATGGGATGAATCCCACCAGGTCTCTGTTAGCCCCACTAAGTCATAGGTGTTTAGTGCAAGCAGGAGCGCTAGTTCATCCTGCTTGTTCCCCATGCTCCTAGCATTAGTATATAGGCACTTGAGCCCTGCGATTGGTGCCTTTGCTGCCCCCCCGCTCCGAGTCCCAAGGGGCCCATTGTTTCTTACCTTCTTGTTCCTTACCTGTTCTGTTGTGCTGGCCTCCCCATGGCTTTCAGGTTCCCAATGTTCTTCTTCAGGCTGGGCTGTCCTTGTGGGTGCCACATGGTTTGGTGGTCCACAGCTTCCCCTGCCCTCGTACTCCCCTCCCCCCGACGAGCCTAGTTTAAAGCCCGCTGGAGTAGATCCGCCAACCTAGTAGAAAACACATGCATACCTTTGGGGGACAGGTGAAGCCCATCCCAGCTGAGCATGTCCCTCGTCGTGATGTGCGGGTCATTGTCCAGGAAGCCGAAGCCTGCCTCGAGACACCACTGCCGAAGCCGCCAGTTGGTTTCTCGGATGCAGTTCTCCTGCCGTCTTCCTCGTCCGGTCACTGGTAGGATGGAAGAGAAAACCACCTGTGCACCGAACTCCTTCAGCACGCCCCCCAGAGCACTGTAATCCACCATCAGGTGATCGGGGGTTCTCCTGGCCACATCATTAGTACCCACATGGACTAGGACCATGGGGTAATAATCGGTGGGCTTGATCCTGGCCTGTATTACCTCCGTCACATCCCGAATCTTTGCTCCAGGGAGGCAGCGTACCTCTCGTGCCGAGGGGTCCTGGTGGCAGACGGGTCCTTCCGTACCTCTCAGGATGGAGTCGCCTATGACGAGCACTCGTCGCCTCCTCCTCTGGGTCCTCATGGATCTCTTGATCTGTTCGGAGTGTGAAGAATGTGGTGTTTCTTCTTGCTCAAGGGTTTCCTCCTCCCCTTCCATCTCCTGCAGGGTCGCCAGGGCCTCGTACCTGTTCACCAGTCGGACTGGAGAAGCTGGTACCGGTTCGCTGCGAGCTGCTCCGGTCCTGGCTGTGACTGTCTGCCACTCTGCTGTGGAGGCCATTCCCCGGGCTGCTTCTTCCTTGGGTGCCTGGGCCTGCAGGGAAAAGAAATAACTATCAATTTCATCCTCCGCCTCCCTGATCCCCCTCAGCCTGCTAACCTCCTCCCAGAGCTCCCTCACCTGCGCCTCCAGAGCCCTAAGACAGGCACCTGCCGGACAGGTGTGGGGGCCCCCAATCTCTGCCCCCCCCGGCCCTGCTGGGGATCCCCCACAGGCCAGGAGGTAGGGGGACACCAGTATCTGGGGGAACGTTTGTTCACCAGAGCGCCCCAAGGGATGACGAGGACGAATGGTCACAAACTACTACAAGATCGTTTCAGGCTGGACATAAGGAAGAATTTCTTTACTGTCCGAGCCCCCAAGGTCTGGAACAGCCTGCCACCGGAGGTTGTTCAAGCGCCTTCATTTAACACCTTCAAGATAAAACTGGATGCTTATCTTGCTGGGATCCTATGACCCCAGCTGACGTCCTGCCCTTTGGGCGGGGGGCTGGACTCGACGATTTTCCGAGGTCCCTTCCAGCCCTAATGTCTATGAAATCTATGGGCTCGGTCTGGGTGGAGGCCTCAGACCTGCCCCGGGTAGCCTTGTCCCCCTGGGCAGAGGCCCTAGCAGCACTCCTCGTAGACACCATTCTACAAGCTGCTGTTTGTAGACCTGTGCGGGGTCTACGCCCTACCCCTACAGGAGTCTCACTCCTGGCCCTCCTGGCCCGCCCTCCGGCGCGAACGCCCGCGCAAACTCCGGCGCGCTCTGTTCACGCCGCGCGGCTCAGGAGTGCGGCTCCCTACCGGCTCAGCTATATGGGACCCGGGGGGCTTCCCCTCCAGATCCGGCTCAGCTGTGCCGGGTCCCTCCGCCCCACTTACCTTTGGGGGATCAGCTGCTGCTGCCCCCGCTGCCGCTTCCTCTGCTGCTGCTGCCACCGCCGCCTCCGGTCAGTTGGTTGGTAAAAAGGGCACACATTTGGCCCAAGTTGGGGACAGGGATTTGATTAATTGATTCAGATCACTGTCCCTGATTTGGTTTGGGCGAATCCGAATCTGAAGATTCAATGCTGATTCAGGGAATCAGTGATTCGGCTATAGACACAGCTTTAAACATTTTTATACATACCTCGAGGTACCAGCACAGCTCATGATCGCTGTGATGGAGCGTCCCACAGGAGTGCGTACCCCCCCACACCCCCCACATGCTCGGCGGTGAACCCGGAAGCAGACCAGAAGCACTTTCAGTCTACTTCTGGGTCTGCCGGGGAGCGAATCAGGGCCCCCCCATCCCCCAGGCTCTGCAGTTGGCCTCAGGGGGGACCCTGGGTGTCACCCCAGACCCAGGAGGCACCGGTCACCAAGCTGGGGGGATGCAGGAGGGCCCTGGTGCACTACCCAGCGGACCCAGAAGTGGACTGGAAGTGCTTCTGGTCCACTTCTGGGTCTGCTGCCGAGTGTGCTGGGGGGCGCCCCCATGCTCCTGTGGGACGCTCCATGCGCCCCAGCATCGCAGTGTTCATGAGCCATCTGCTACCTAGACTTACGTAGAAAAAACTTTTAAAGCTGTGTCTATGTCTGAATCGCAGACTCTTTCCAAATCTCTGCGAATCAATTCAGAGGTTCTGATTCGATTTGAAGAGATTAAAAGGTCCTCTGATTCAGTTCATATTCGGAGATCCAGCCACCGAGTTGAACTGAATCTCCGCCAAATCGAAGCTTTGCACAGTCCTACTTCTCAGCCTTCCAGACGGGCACCAGTTACATCTCCTCCCCCGGTGCAGTGGGGAGTGTGGAGGTCTCTGTCCATCCCATGAATAACATTGGCATGCCCTCCACCCCACTGATCCCTCTCCACCTTCTGACGCTGCCTCAGTTTCCATGTCCAGCCACTGGGGGAACTTCAACCAAAACAGGTTGAAAACCCCTGGAGGAGTAGGTTGGAGTACCAGAAAGCATGAGCAGATCCTCCTGCCTTGACATCCGCCCAGGCCCCTCATAGGTGGAAAAGCACTGGACCTGACTGCGTACAGACTCCTTCTCCTGGTCCATGCACACAGTGATGTGCAAAGCTTCAGGACACAACAAGGGCAGTATTTTATGTTCCCTCTCAGCTGCCACTTGTCATATTGAATGAAATAGTTTGAATGTTTGTGATGGTTGCCCATTAGCCAGTTTCAGGAAGAAGATAAGATTTATCTCCTTATCTAGGTCATTGTTTTGGACTACGTGTGAAAGATCCAGACTTTGCTTAAAGTTTTAACTCTTGAATTTTATCTTTACAAGTCTTTTACAAAGAGAACCTGAAAATTGACCCTTCAGCAAATATCCTGAGTTCCAAGAGATCAAACCCTAGAGCCTTTTGACCAGATTGGTAAGAAAAGGTCACTTGCAGTGGTATGGAAGTTCCCCAAAGTAATTAAAATGATCAACAAAAGAAACTAATTACTAAGCAAAAGAATCTGTTGAGAAAGATCCGAGCCCAAATTTGGGGGTAATGACAGGTTTGAGTAGGGGTGGCCCAAGACGGCAGCTCACAATAAAAACTGTATCTTACTCTCCCAAGTTGGAGGTGACTATACTTGCAGAACAACGAAGGAAGAATCGCAGGTGTAGGCCGGATCAGACAGATCACCTGAACCACCCTCTCCGTGAACACGAATCTCTTAGTTCACGCTGAAGCCGCGGAGCACCTGAAAGGGACTGAAGGAAGGGGACTTAGTCCTATCACTGCTGAAGCCAGCCCATTGAACCGTATTGCTGAGGCGAGCCCATTGAACCGTACTACTGAGGCCAGCCCATTAAATTGTATTACTGAGGAATGAAACCATATTTAGGTGTTTGGCTTCTCGGAATTCTAGGACTGTAAGTATATTATGAAAAATAATAGTATTGATTCAAATTTAACTTTTAGTTGTAATTGTAGTTGTTTTTGTAATACTAATTCTTATAGCATTGTTTGGGAAGGAAGTGGATTCGGAGCATTGTTTCTGATATATGTAATTATTGTGTTCTTAATGTTTGTGGTGTTTCTTAAAGCTAAGCAGTGTTATATGCGTAGCAAAGAAATTAAAAATAAAATTGTGTTGTATAAATTAAGTGTTTAATCATTGTGAAATCGTGCAATCAGCTAACTACTCCCCCAGCCAGTGCATCAAAACGAATCAGTAAATTGTGTGGGATTTTCTCTATTCCATAACCCACTAGAGACATCGCTGTGAAGAGCAACAGCATCACCTTGCCTGTTAGCTGAGAACCAGAAAGTTTCCTTTCTGCGCTCAATTGCCTCTCCAACTCATCTGCTAGGATGAGATCAGCCCAGGCAGGCGGGTCACAAAGCCTCAACTTGGACGTTGCACCAGCTAACTCCAGGGGCTGAACCAGAAACCTCACAGACAGCAGTGTCATCACATCTGCAGCACAAGGGAGAAGAGCTTAGGTGTGATCATGGCAAAGCTCTGTCCCCGTGGGGTTGTTACAGCACACTAAAGCTTTCTAACAAGCAACCTCACACAGCACTGTGCGGGCAGCAGCTTCTTGGACCTTAGCCACACAATGCCTGCAATCCTTTAATCCAATGGGCAACGGGATAATTTTTACTGAAGGATCCGGCTCTGGCCCTGGAATAAGAGAATTAGGGTTCTTCTAGGGAAACAGGGCCTGAGCCTAGGGCACAGCATGTGGGTCCTAAAAGGGACTGATGTGCCTCACTCCTTTTTATGGACAGAAAATACTGTACTCCATCAGGTCCAAACTCAAAGTGACGGGGAAGTGTGAAATCACAGCATGTCCAAGCACCACCCATGAGCCCAAGTGGAGACCAACACGACGAGTCAAAGACACACCTGGATATGCACTTAAATAAATATTTATTATTTATTAATTAAACTTAATTCTCTTAATTACAGAACTACAGCATTATGGAGGATGGCCCAGGGCTTGGAGGCGGAGGGCAGAGCCGCAGCAGCAGGAGAAGTCAATGCACTGGCCAGCAAAGTGGCTACACGAGCCATTCCTGGAGGACGAGCAGGAGACGGCGAATGTCCTGGTTTCTTGCCACAAACACAGGATCGCCTCATTTCAGAGACAGCCGCAGCAGTGCTGGAGACACGCTGGATCCTCCCGTTTCAGGGAAGGAGCAGCAGCGCTGTGCAGACACTGGATCCCCCTGCTCCTGAGGACAAGCAGCGGTGCCGTGGAGTCACTGATCTCCTGGAGGAGGAAGAGGAGGAGACGACACGGGATCCCCGGACTTGTCCCCCTCCCCTATGCTGCCAACACCTCTGTTCGGTTGCTGCAGAGTCAAGATGGAAGAAGCCTTCTGGGACAGCTGCAGTGATGGCCTCCCACGATGCATTCTGCCTGCCACCATTTGCAACAGCTTCCACTTCTGTTTTGCCTCCAACAGCCTCTTGCCATGAGCGGACAAGCTCCTGACGGCCACCAAGCCCCAGCAGTGGGAGCACCCCATGTCTGGGAGCAGCTCCCCACCCGGGTCACTAGCCAGAGCTTCAGCTGGCCCTATTTATAGAGGAGCTGCTGACTGCAGCTGACCAATCACATAGGCTCTATCCATATATGGCCATGAAACTGTCCTATAGCCATCCAAATGTCCATATATGGCCATCAGGTGTGGTGACCATGGATTGTTCACATTTGGACAGCTCCTCCCCAGTTAATCCCGGTGAGAAAATGGGGAAAGCCCAGGTGCATCCCACACCTGTCTTTCACCCTTGCAAAATCAGGACTCTGGTTGCAACCAACACCAGTCACGCTAAAATCCCACTTGGCCGTATTCATTTCATCCTCCCCCTCAGCTTGTGGGGACATCCCTTCCCTCCGGGATCGTGCCTGGGCCCACGAGCTCTTCTTTCCCTAAACCCCCTCCTCTCTGGGCACAAACCGACTTGGGACTGAGCACGAAGCTCCAACTCTTTGGTCTCTCTCAAGTCAAGGGGAGAGCTGGCATTGAGCCGTCACTGCCTCCCTCCTCTTCCTGCCCCTGTATGTCAGTGGTATGTGAGCTGTTTTACTGAGACTTATACTTGAATGTAGTTTACGAGAGTCCGGAGGAAATCAGTCCGTCCGTCAGTCCTTAGTGAGACACCTCACAAGTTCGTCTGTTATGAGATCACCCTGGCAGTTTCCTCACAAAGGCCTAGGCTAGGCTCTGACATCAGACCCCGAAGTCAAGACACAGGGCCAGTCTCCTAGACCTCTGAAGAGAAGATCAGCTCCTTCTTGCAAATGTGTTCCCTGTCTGATCCTGCCAGCAGCTCCTGGTCCTTTCTGACCAATGTCCCCAGAGCCTTTTAGTCTCATTAAATAAAGATCATTTTCTCAGGATTGTGATCTTCTCCTTATCTTGTGTGATCATTCCTTGTTTTAATAAGATAAATACAAATCAATAGATGAACTGTTCAGTTCTACTATTTGGAGCAAGTCTTGATAAGAGAGTGTCCTCCCGTGTCTCAGGCACAACTCGTGACATGGGTGCTTGTGCAATCGTGTCTGTCTTGTGGCACGAGGTGAAGGGACCACTGCAGTCCTGGCTGCTAACCTACTGCGTTACCAGTTACCAATCAATCATGATTCACTCAGGGACCAGCTCAATACACAGGACCTAGCTACTAGTAGCTACTAGATAATTAGTCATTTAGCAACCATTAACACCTACAAACCCTGCAGACTAAGGAGAGGGAGTAATCAATACAATCAACTGCCCCTAGACTGAGACAGTCAGTCCCACAAGCACCCTCTGCATGAGTTTTGCCTGTCAGCAGCTAGGGGTTAACTAGGGCCCCAGAAGCCAGAAGCCCCTGCCCCCACCTCCTCCACAGCTGGCAGACATTGTGGCCGCAGCAGGGGCTCGCAGGCCTGCAGCTATCGCCCTGCTGCGCCTTCACACACAGTGTCACCACGGCATGAGTTTGGCTTGTCTGCAGCTCGAGGGGCAGTTCCCCCAAACCCCTGCACCGATCTTCTTGAAACATGGCAGGCTTTGTGGCCTTCCCAGGGGCCACCACCCCTGCACTTTTCACTGCCCTGTGGTGCAACACATACACGTGACAGGAGTTTGCTTTCATGAATTTGGGATGCAGTTCCCCCCAAACCCCTGCACATACCTCCTTGAAACGTAGCAGGCTTTATGCTCCTAGCAGAGGCTACTGCCCCTGCACATTACATCCAAATCAGACAAAAAACAACAGCATTATAGATATTTCATTGATTCCCCATGATACCCTATAGCCGGATCTCCAAAGCTTTTCCGAAGCGCTTTGGAAAGCCTAATGAAGCCAGCGCTTCGATCTGGACATGCTGCTTTGGATGCCAAAGCATCCAAAGCTTCTCCAGATCTGAAGCACGGTCCAAAGCCTCGCACAGCCCTAAGCCAACCTGTAACACAAGTGTCCCACTTGGAGGCAAGGCCCTACGAGGAGAGACGGAGAGACCGAATCTCATCGGCCGGCACCAGAGCAGGCTGAGAGGTGATCTTGTGGCCGCCTATCATTTCATCAGGGAAGCGCAGCAGGGACTAGGAGATGCTCTATTCACTAGGGCACCCCCTCCAGTAACTAGGAACAACGGCCACAAATGGATGGAGAGCAGGTTTAGGTTGGACGTTAGAAAGAGCTTCGTGGTGAGGGTTGCCAGAATCTGGAAAGGGCTCCCAAGGGAGGTGATGCTCTCCCCTACCCTGGGGGGCTTCAAGAGGAGACAGGACGAGACTGGATATGTGCAGTGACATCCTCTGCAAGGCCCTGGGGATCCCTCCACTCCTGTGATATGATTTCGTCTGCTCCAGTGTATTGCAGGCTCAGCCCATACCTGAAAGGTCTTCCCTTGGCAATAAAATCCTCAGTAAGGGCCTGGGGTGGTTTTTAGAAGCCATTTACCATGTGGCACATAAGAGAGGATGGTCCCTGCAGGATCCCAGGTACCATCCCTGTCCCACATGACGTGATGTCCAGGAATCAGAGGGATCTTCAGGCCCCAAGGCTGCAGCAAGAATGATTATAACAAACCTGGCGGCTGCCCTGTCCTCAGCACAAAGAGGACTTCCAGCCCTAGCCCCTTTCCCTCAGGGCACCTGGCAAGAGCTCCACATTTAAGGCCTGTGCAGGGGCATGTTTAACTCCATGGCTGTCTCTGGAGCAGCCAGCAGTGCCCTTTCTCATCATAAGAGTCACTTTACCGCCTCCAGAAATCTTCTTGTGGCAGATCGAGTGACTTCAGCCACAATCCTGGAACAGGCACCCCCAAAACAGACCGAGTAGCATCATCCTTTCTCTGTGCTGTCCCCCAGTGATGACCACCCAGCTGGGGAACCTGCTCTAGAGCCTCCTGCTCTGATGGATACAATCCTTCTTCTGAGCTTCAGCCTATTTGTATGTGTGACCCCTATTTCCCCACTTCTCCTGGGGCTGGCATTGTCTTTCCTCTTGAAGTGGCTCTTCTCCCTCTCAGCAGTACTTTCAGAGAGCGGTCAGCTCCCTTCTCAGCCTGCCTCTCACTAGGATGAACAAGCCGGTTCATCCCAGGAAGTCTCTGCTGCTCTTGTTCCACTTCTGGCACGTGGGGGCTCCGATCGCACACGGCCGACTTCCTTCCACAAACGGATGTCTCACATCTGCCTGCACTGCTGCCTCTGCTTCTGTGCACCTGCTTTTCAGCTGTACATTCCCAGTGCTGGGGACCCAGGCCTATGCTGTGTGTGAAGGGGAGCTATCACATCACTTGCATGTATATCTAGCATGTACACGCGGCAGGTACATCTAGCTAGCACATCACTCGCAGGCACGTATAGCAATACCTCTTCTCCCCTGGTTCCAGGGTGTCCTGGATCTGGCAATGGGGTTTTCCAAGAGACTGGAGGCAAAGCGGAGAGGAGACCACTCACAGACACCAGCTCTGATCTCTCCCTCAGCTACTGAGGAGGTTGCATGGAGCCACAGCCCCCAGAAGACCGGGGTGGCAGAGTCACGCTGACAGCCCACTCTGCCTCTCCCCCCACTCCCTGCATCGGGCAGAGCTGGAGGTCACTGCATCCCGCAATTGCATCCTGGTCCAGAGAGCAAGTCACTGAAGGGAGACCGAGCGACTTCAAACTCTCCAGCTGGGAGGCACAACAGGGCTCATACCTCTGTTCACTTCAGAAACACCCTGGTTTTGAAGTGTACACCTGTACAGGGAAATGCTTCAAATGCTACATCTGCCTGCACCCACACCGTGATGACTAGAGAGCAGTGTCTATAAGACAAAGCCAGGGCGGCAAGAAACTCTTCATGAATGACAGTCAGCCTTGGCTTTGGCAGCACAGGACATCTCTGTCTGAACTACCAGTCCCTTCCATTTTACATCACCTGGGGTGGAAGCATGATGGATGAGCAATGATCCTCCTTATACCCAGGAGTCTTGTGCTGGGATCTTTTTGTGCTCAGTGATGGGTCCCTGAGTTCCAGATCTTGGCACGCAAGCAGAGCTTACATTTTACATCAAGGGGACACATGTCTCTGGGAAGAAGAGCAAAGAAGGTTTTGGCAAGGTTTGGTCCAAGCAGAGATGACTCTTGAATCTGAGCTGTCTCTCTCTGTAACACAAACCCATCTGTGGCTTGTTGATAAAAGTATTTATGAGCCTCCAGATTTCTGCAGGCAAGTTGGCAGAGGACACCTCTCCGTAAGGCCCTGACAGACATCTTGGGAGACACAAAACTAATAAGCAGCTCTGCCCACACGTAGGGAGTGTAACAGCAGACGAGGTCATGATGGGCCCTGGGAGGGGTGAGAAGCTGCATGCCAGGATCCAGATACAGCTCCTTTGTGGACACTCGAAGCTCTGCCTGGAGCCCAGCTCTGATGTGAGCACAGCCGCAGGGAGGGCAGGGGAGGGGTTTGTCACAGTGGCACTGTGAAACCCAAAATTGCCACTAATGCTATCATCTACACCACACCAGTAAGTGGCCTCATCGTCTGCTTGGGAGTCGGTGATGGTTAGATAGCGAATGGCACCGGAGCTGTAGCCAGCGAATCGATCTGAGGCTCCATCTCCTTTGCTGTCTGAACCGTACCGTAGAAATCGCAGGGCCTGGTCAGGTCTCTGTTGGTACAACCAACACTGTACCTCCTGTACTGACTGCTCAGCGTGCAGGGGAGTTTAATGGTGTTTCCCAGGGACAGACTCTGAGGGCGCCTGTGTCAGGGTGGGCTGCGAGAAGGAACCTGGAAGGATGACAGCCATTCATCTATTATCATAATTACACCTCTATTATGCAGCACATTGCAAGAGAATAAAGGCATGAAACAATTAAACTTAATTAAGCAAAGCAATGCAGACATTTGCAGCAGTGTTTTATGGGTTACCCGAGCAGTACATGAGCAGCACGAGGAGGAGCGGGGCCCAGGCCATGGCAGGAATCCAGACTAGCTCGGCTTCCCCAGCCAAGCGGGTTTGTGGCTGGGACCCTCTTCTCACCTGTTCAATCCCCACCGCTGAGATCAGCCCCTTCGTGCAAATCTGCGCCTGCTCACTGGCTGCTGCTGCCAGTCCTTCCCCCCTCTTACTCCAAAACTACCACCAGTGCCTCCATGTTACTGTGAAAATAGGAACAAACTCTGGTATTATGACAGTGTAGGACACAGAATGCAAGAGCTGGTTAGCCAGATGCATGCATTATCCAGAGGCGATCCTCTCCCCAAAGACCACCCATAGAGTAAGATCTACCTGCTTCTTTCCTGCACCTTTGCACTGAATTCAAGCACAGGCTCCCAAAACCTTGGCCAACCATAGCCCATCCTCCATCAGGACGAGCTCTCACAGAGGTGTGTTGCACAGGTGTACAGCTCAGGGCACCACTGCGTGTTTTAACTGGTTTTTTCTTGGCTTAGAAACAATTTGCCATTCCAGGGCCATGCAGCACCCCATGCCCACCCATTTTACCTCCCTTTAAACCAACTGTGGGCAGAGAAGTGGTTCAGAGAGGGAGTCAGAACAGAAGCATGTCCGATCTGACATGAAACTTCATGCCTCCCCATGGAGCTGTTGCTCTGATGTTATGTCCCCATTAATGGGCTCCAGGGATTTGCTTATAGAAAGCTCTCTCGCTCTGCAGAGAAGGGTACATGCATCTGTGGGGACCTGAATGGAAGCAAGGCTTGGTTTGGCACAGCGTCTAATGGAGATGATTCCTTCACCTGGGAGACACTTGTGTATGACTCCAAGCCATCCTGGGGGTGTGAATGCTGGGAGAGCTGAGGGGCTCCCGACCTACAGCCCTTGGCAAGCAAGCGAGGAGGGAATGAACAAGTGTCCACGATGGAGAGCAGAGAACTGATAAAGGGAAGCAGCTGCGTTGCCTCTCAGCAAAGGATGTAATGGCAGAGCAAGACGAGACAAGACCCATTGCTTTGTTGACTCGCAAAAGTGCATTGCATAGAGCGGTGGTCCCAGCCCTGCGCTGTCCTGTGGAGCACGGGAGGATTTTTCCTCCTTATGTAAGTTGCCTGAAGTCCTTTTTGGGCGAGGCGCCATTTAAATCTAATACATTAATAAATACAACATAATAAACAAGTGGCCAAACTCACACCTATTCCTGGTAGGAAAAAATCCCAGAGGCAAAGCTCCAGCATGGACCCCAACATGATCCCAGAAAGGGGATGTACCCCAGCCCTTCACAGTGGTGAGAGCAAGGGAGACATGCTGGTGCAAGAAGGAATCTAGGAAATGCCATCTTTGAAGGAAGAGGACTTGAGACGGCTCATTCAAATTGGGCCAACGGGAGTGTTATTTGCTCTGGTCTTTGGGATGAACTGGCTTTGGTTTTCCATTTCAGACTTCACGGCCCTGGAGTCTACCAGTTCTCTCATCTCAGGGCATCTTTATATGTGCCCTGGGATGATGGAGTGGTGGGGGAGGAAGGATTTTAATTAGAGCGGCTCTCAAGATCCACTCTAAATAAAACACCAGCAATGTCTCATGTATTCAGCATCCTGGGCTTTGAAATGGCAACAGGGGCTCTGTAACTAAACCCTGTTGAAGGAGTTTTAGTGAAACAACCATGTTGAAACATGGGGACACTACAGACATGCGATGCCAAGGCTGCTGGGCTGCTCTCCTTCGAACGCGGCAGCAGGCTCCATTTCAGAAGCCATCGATCCCCTTGCACATAGAGAGAGGCGCCCTGTGGGATCCCAGGCACCATACGTGTCCCAGATGGCTTGATCTCCGGGAACCAGATGGGTACCTGCGCACCACGGGTACAGAGAGAATGACTACTGTTGCATTTAGAAAGCAGGGTTTTAAACCTAGTGCCCCAAGAATTGCCACAACACCTGGTTGTCCAATAGCAGAAAGGCTTTAATAACAAGACCACAAGCAAGCTTATCAAACCAAATGACAGAAAAAGACTCCTTCCCAAAATAAAAGGAGCTACCCCACAAAGTCCTAGTACATATTCAGCAGCAACAGCGTTCTCTCACCAATGCCGGCGAAGGAAGCTGGTCCAGTTGTGCAGCTTTCCCCACGCAGGATCCGGTGCTGGTTACGCTGGGTGCGATGTAGCAGTGATCTCTCTCTGCTTCTCCTGCAGCGCACACTTCGCTGGCAAATTCTGTTAGTTCTTATACTGTTTCATTGTATAACTTCAAAGCATTTTTTCTTGATAGTTGGCCACTTAGAGTCCAGACAAACAGGGAGAAAAGGGTGTTGATCATCATATCACAACTAGTAACTGCCTGGCTCCTGTTCTTGCATTGTCTAGGTGTAAAACTTGTGCATCTCTGCAGGCCCTATAATAGTAGGTCTGAGCAGTTGGACCGGATACTTAGAGGTGTCACCAAACCTGTCTTGGGGTATCTGTGTATCAACTGGGCACATTTGCAGTAGCTTGTACAGGTGAAGGTTTGTTGTTCAAGCTCCAGACATACATCGAATGGTTCAGACATTTTGAACGCCCTACCCCTTAGGATGTTAGTTGGGAGAAGTGTTTGTCACATACAGGACATTTTTTCTGTATCTTTTACAAGTTTCTCTTCAGATGCATATTTAGCCTTTTGTTCCCTGTAGCTGCTATGTCAATTGAAATGCGTATGTAGCTTTCTTTTTGGGGTTTTAAACTTCATTGCAGAATAAGAAGGAAGTTTTTGTTACTTTCCCGCTTGCCATCTGACACCTCCAGGGAAGGAGTCCTACCTGACCAACACAGCAAAGAGCTACTTGGCACAGCTCACAAAGACACTCTCACGGCCCCAGAGGGACAGTCTTCCATCTCCAGCTCCCTCTGTGCAAAAATGAAGTTGATTTCCTACCTATAGGGACTCCTTACCATCTTGTACCACCTATACTTTCCCCAGAGCTTGACAAAGGGACTTTGATCCCGAAAGCTTGCAGAAAAGGACAATTTTCTTGTGATTCTCCAGTTGGTGTCATGAAAGGTATCATTTTGGAAGGAAGAGCTCTAGTTTTTTGTATGTCTATGTAGCTTTCTTGCCTTTACTGGCTTCTGAGATACGCATACATGTGACGAGCGTGGCAGTTCTCTGTTGACCATTTCCTTGATTTGACATAATCTAGCACAGAGAATAAGACCAATTGGGGATGCTCTATTTGGCATGGTCCCAGCTGCCACTTGCATTTTTGTGCAAGATGCACTGTTATTTTAATTTGATCACAAAGGTTTTATATGTAGGCCTTGCTGTATTCACCATCAACACTACAACAACCCTGGTGGGTGCCTTATAAGGAGCTCCACATTTAAGGCACATGGAGAGGGAGCTTTAAGTCTATTGCTGTCTTTGGGGGAGCCAGCAGGACCCTTTCCCATCAAAATAGTCATGCTCCTGCCTCCAGAAATCTTTTTGGAAGAGGTCGAGTGGCCTCAGCCAAAACGCTGGAGCAGCCCCCCCAGAACAGACCTGGCAGCGTCCTGCCTTCTCTGTGCTCCCTACGATGCCCACCCCGTCTCCCCGCCCCTTCCCGGCTGAACAGCACATCGCCCGCACCCTAGCGCCTCCAGCACTGCCCCCCGGACCAGTTTCCTCCTGTGTAACACACGGGCACAGAGCAGGCAGCCGCACTCCGGGCAGGGAAGGGATTTGTGTGACACCAATGACATCTCGTGGCCTCTTCCGTGTGCAACGGGTGAGTCGTCTTTCTCTGAAGATGGACTGGAGCGGACAGGGCAACACGGGCCCGGACGGGACCTCCTGGCTCATGCCCACACCCTTGCCAGCACAGGCAATCCCACATATCATCCCATGCTCAAATCTGACAATCTGCTTCTTCAATCCAGTCGTTCCCTCCCACGGGGAACCTGCTCCAGAGCCTCCTGCTCCGATGGTTACAACCCTTCTTCTCAGCGTCAGCCTGTGTCTATGTGGGACTCCTATTTACTCACTTTTTCTGGAGCTGGCACTCTCCTTTTCTTCTGCATGGCTCTTGGCTCTTGGATGTAACTGCAGAGAGCAGTCATCTCCGCTCTCGGTCTGCTTCTCACAAGGCAGGACAAGGCAGTTCCTTTACTCTCCTCTCGTACAGCGGGCTCCCCATTTCTCTGTTCATCCCAGGAAGGTCTGCAAAAGTAATCTGCAGCACACGGCCTTTGATGAGTTACCCGAGCAGCACGTGAGCAGCACAAGGAGGAGAGGGGTTATGGTGGGAATCCAGACTGGGACAGCTTCCTGAGCCGAGGAAGTTTCTCGCTGGGACCCTCCAAGTCTCTCTCTGACTCCCGGACCTGAGATCTGTTCCTTCATGCAAATCTGCTCCCTGCTCCCTGGCTGCTGCTGCCTCGACCTCCCCCACTTACTAGAAACATCACAGAATGAGCCCACGTAGTTCTTAATGCAGCACGGTGATGTAGGTTATGTGAAACACCAGCTAGTCAGGTGGGATCACATTTACCCACAGTGTGTGTCTGCCTCTGCTATCTGCCTCTCTCTCGTGCCTTTGTAGAGACCCCAAATAAGTCCCCAGATTTGGCCAAAACCCACTGTCCCCCATGACAAACATCTCACAAAGGTGTATTTCCCAGGGCACCGGTGAGCACTTCAACTTTTGTTGAGTTTAGAAACTATCTGAAAGTCCAGCACCCTGCAGTGCCATCATCCACTGATTTTCCTTCCCTCCGACTGAACCTGGAAGAGAGAATTTGCTCACCGAGTGTCATGATGGAAGCACCAGTGACCCGAGATGACGCTCCACATCGCTATATATTCATTGCTCTGATTTCCCATCCTCATCAGGATGTCCATGGGGTCAAATGCTTTGTCTACAGAAAGCTCTCACCCTGCAAAGAAGGGCACATGCACCCAAGGGGTCTGAAGAGAAATCAGTTTTGAGTTGAAATGACACCTGATGGAGATTGGTCCTTTACCCGAGATGCCACCCTGAGCTTCTGAACGCTGGGTGAGCAGAGGGGCTGCCAAGCATACAGACCTTGGCAAGCAACAGAGGAGGGGATGAATGAGTCTCCACCACGTACAGCAGAGAACTGCTAAGGGGAAGCACTGACAAGTTGTTTTGCCCCTGGGCAAAGGATGCAATGACAGAGCAGGACAAGATGGGACCCAGCAGACAGCACGAGGAGGACAGTAAAAGAGGAGAGGTCACTCGTTTCTTCCCAAACGAGAATTCCTTTCCCTTGTCTTAACCTCTGAGCAGGGATGTGGGACAAAGGCTGGATACAAATGGGATTATGTGTGATTGGGGATGACACTCTGCATAGTCCTTAATCCGGAGCTGGGATTGTCCTTCCTCATCAATGGGTGTGTGGGTTTAGCTGGTAAGTACTAGGAGTGGGGGGCGGGGGGGACCATGGGGGGACCCCTGCCAACCCCCACAACCTTCCCGCTTCCCCAGTACCACCCCGCCCCCCACCCGCTCCCCCAGCCCCCGCATGGTGCCTCCCCCACCCCCCAGCTCAGTACTTTAAAGCAAAGCTCCAGTGCTGACCGGGTGCTGCTGGGCAGGGGCGATCCCCGCTGCCCCCCCTGCCCCATGCTGCCGCTCCTGCAGCAGCCTCAGGGCTTCGGGGACTTGTGCATAGCCCCCACATGGTGCGGGGAAGTGGGGGGCAGCAGGGATTACCCCTCAACCCCTGGCAGGAGCAGTCCGTCCCGGGGCGTTTTTGGGGTTTTTTTGTTCTTAGAGGGCTGGAGCTGGCCCATGTGGAGCACCCGTGGCAGGGTTGGGGGAGTGAAGGGGGGTGTTGGCGGCTTGTGCAGAGGCCCCCATGCAGCATGGGGCAGTGTGGGGGGGCAGCAGGGATCACCCGTGTCCGGCAGCACCCACTGAGCCAGGGCGTTTTTTTTACAAGTGCTGGGAGCTGGAGCATCCGTTGCCGGGCTGGGAGAGGGCTGGGGATGGACCTGGCCTGGCTGATTCGGTGATTCGGCCGAATCAAATCGGGATGGTGATATGAATCACCGAATCTGCAAAAGGGGCAAAAGAAGGCCCAGGCAGCAAAGCGCCAACCTGGCCCATGCACCACCACGGCCTGGATAAACAAGAAGGGCCAGGGCTTCACTCTGGCGCAGGTCTGCCAGCCAACATATGGCCCCATACCGGTGGGATGAAAAGCAGCAGCTGTAAAACAGCAAAAAGGCCCAGGCTTATGGCTGTAGTCTGGACATGTATCTCAGCTATACCACACAACAATCCCCAACACAATGACTGCCAGGACCCTGTCTCCTGGTCAGTCTCCATTAGGGAATGATATTCTCATGGCATCATCCCACTCAAGGCCTGCATGGCCAGTAGCTGCCAGGACCCCACTCCTGGGCAGGCTGCAGTAGGGAGGCTGCACTCATGGCATCGTCCCACTCAAGGGCTGCATGGCCAAAACAGCCAGCTAGACACACAGCTGGGCTTCAGTGACATAGCTATGCTGAACCCAAAAGAAGCTGCAACAGCAACTAAAACCTGCCAGGCTCTCAGCCTGGCCCGGAGCACACCAGCAAAACTGCCAGGCTCCAACCCTGGGCAGTTTGGTGCAGGGATTGATGCCCCCTGGCAGGGCAACCCAGGATTTGGCCAGAGTCACTCAACTGGGTTTGTGAGATCTATTGGGGAATCTTAAGGTAATGGCCTGAGGGGGAGGGGGAGATGCAGTCCTAGAGGAGGCACAATATACCATCATCACGCAGAAAATATGATCATGCTTTCCAGCTGGAGGCCATCGCACAGGGGCTGGCTGTTCCCAGCGGGGTCCAGCCTGTGTGTGCGAGAGATGGAACACAGATGCGTGAACATGTGTAGGAGGAGGCACAGTGGTGCATGTGTGTGTGTGAGAGGGGGCACAGGGGTGTGTGTGTGCATGTGTGTGCAAGCAGGCACAGCAGGTATCTGTGCGAGTGCATGTGCGAAGCACAGGGGCGTGTGTATGTGTAAGTGCATGTCATAGAAGGCACAGGGGTGCATGTGTGCATGCATGTGAGAGTAGGCATGGGTGTGCGTATGTGTGTGTGTCTGCATGTGAGGAGGCACAGATGCGTGTATGTATGTGCATGCATGAGAGGCACAGGTATGTGTACATGCATGTGTGCACGTGCGTGGGTGCATGTGTGTCTGAGGAGGCAAAGGGGTATGTGTGTGCTTGTGTGGGGAGGCACAGGGCTGTACGCACGTGTGCATGAGGAGGAAAAGATGTGTGTGCATGTGTGAGGAGGCATGGGGGAGGGCAGCAAGGTGGGGAGTCAGCTCCAGCCTGCATCCACACCCACCCTACGCACAAATCTGGAAGGCATGTGCCCCCCACAAGGAGCAATGGGCTAAAGCTGCAGCAAGGGAAATTTAGCTTAGATATTAGGAAAAACTCTCACATGGAGAGTAGTAAAACACTAGAGTAGGTTATAGTAGAATAGGGTAAGTCCTACCTGGATCCTGTCCGTCATCAGGTATGAAAGGCCAGCTTCTTCCTCCTCTTCACCCTCCCCCAAATCTGAACCTCCATCATCTTCATCTTCTTTGTACTCTCCTGGTGGACCAGCTTCGTCTTCATCTGCTTCATCCTCCTCATCCCTTTCTGAAAGGCAGGTAAATTCATTCCTTACAGCTTTGTTTAAACCTCAAAGGCTTGTTTGTAAACTCATCTTAAATGAGCTTCTGAAATCTGACTCAATTCAGCTACAAAACCTTCTCCAGCAATCTTTAAAAAAAGACAGGACTAGAAGTAACATCCCTCTTTTTCCTCTTTCTATAGGAAGAGAAAACACAGAACTGAATGTGCCACAGCATCAAATATGAGATGATGGGTATGAAAAAAAAGCTTTTGGTACCAGCAATAAAATAACTGCTTTTATGTAGTTATATCTCAGTGTAAAGATGTGTGCTCACATTTTCCTAAAGGCAGCTCTCCTTTAACCGTGCACAGCATCCACGACTACATTCCTTGCAAGTGCATTGCCCGCCCCCCGCATTACCCAATAGGAGCAGTATGTGATACTGCCCTTCACCTGACACACGGAGCTGATTTGTGCTCCAGCACTTCCACAGTCACTTTAGTCTCAATTTTGTATTTAGATCCTGACTGAATGGCATAACTAATGACTGCATGTTTAGAGACGTCACCCTCATCATCTTCATCTTCTGAGTTGGGGGCCTCATTACCTTCCTGATCAAATCAATCTAGGTAGGTGATCTCCTGAAGCAGCTCAAAAATCCTTTCCCTGTAATCCTTCAGGTTTGTGATGGCACAGCTGAAGAAGTCCAGGTCTTCAAGTTTTTAAGATTTTGCTGAAAAAGAATTAAAATTGCTCATGGAGATGAAATAACTACTTGGTACGTCCAAGTACTGCACTGCTGCCTCCTAAATGTCACTGACTTTGCTGGCTACCTCCCACCACCTCTTCTCCGTCGCTGTTTCCCATTGTACAGAGCTCATGTAAGAAGTCTTCGTGCTGACAGTCAACATCCCTTCCCCAGAAGATCAGACACTCTCTCTACACTTCCTTTGAAACAGGTTTGACCCTCTTTCCATCCCATTAAAATGTGTCTTTGTTTCAGGATGCCCCAAAAGTACGTGTCCTCAGAAATTTGACCCTATAATCACCCAGGGAGATGCAAAGCTCTCCCATTCTCTGAGGCCGGCACAGCCAACTGTCCCAGCGCCGATCCTGCCATGCCTGGTGCACAGACAGCTTTCCATGGCCTGAATGGGGCAGCTGTGGATGTGACGATAGAGGTAAGCCTGCTTAGAGGAGATCTGGGTTCTGCAGTCCATTGTAGTCACGAGTCGGCCTGTGTGAGTAGGAAGCTTCGGAGCCGCCTCGGAGACCCGGCCATAGGGTATAATGGGGAATCAGTGAAATATCCACAGCTTTGTTGTTTTTTGCCTGATTTGGGTGAAGCTTGCAGGGATGGTAGCCCCTGTTGAGAGCATGAAGCCTGCCGAGTTTCAAGAAGATCGGTGCAGGGGATCGGGGGAAATGCACCCCACATTCTTGAAAGCAAAACTCATGTCGCGTGTATGTGTTACGCCACAGCGGGGTGAAAACTGCAGGGGCGGTAGCCTCGCCGAGGCCATGAAACCTGCCAAGCTTCAAGATGATTGGTGTAGGGTTTTGGGGGAACTGCACCTCGAGCTGCTGACAGGCAAAACTCGTGACATAGATGACCATGTGTGTTAAGGTGCAGCGGGCTGGAAACTGCAGCGATGGTGGCCCCTGCTGCGGCCACGAGGCCTGGCAGCTGGCGAGGGGATCGGCGCAGGGCTTCTGGGCTCGGGGGCCTGCACCTCTGGCTGCTGACAGGCAAAACTCGTGACATGGGTGCTCGTGCAACTGTGTCTGTTTTGAGGCATGGGACCTGGGATCACCGCAGGCCCGGCTGTTACCAGTTACCAATTAATCATGATTCCCTCAGGGACCAGCTCAATACACAGCACCAAGAACAATCCACCGCCCCAAGACAGACGCCGTCAGTGCACTTAACAAAAGATGAAGCCTCTTCGGACAATCTACAGGAAAACCTGTCTCACTTCTGCGCATCTCCATTTGATTTGGTAAGCATGAGTGCCCTGAGGCTGGCCACAACCAAAATGGCTCAGGATTAAAAAGTTAAGAGAAAATGTGAAGATGCCGTTTCATAGACACCTCGTTGTAAAAGGAAGAGGATTGGAAAAAAGAAAATAAAACCCCATAAAGGTTCGCCGTCACTGGCTTCCATGGGACTTTTGGTTTCAAGTCATGCTAGAGGCAGGGGATGGCATTTTCTGCACCACTGGAGCACCACTCCCAGCACCCAGTTCACAGAGGGAAAGAGCTACCTGGCTGTAGCTGCATGGAGGGCAGGGAGAAGAGCCCTCCTCTGCTCTCGGGCCGCGGGAGGTACAGGGGACAGACAGACCAGCCACGAGCCAATCTTGTCTCTGATGAGTGAGCAGGACCCAGCAGCAATCCCCTTCCTGCCTCTAGCCATTAGGAAGGCCGGTTATGTGGTTGCGAGGGAAGGAGGGGAGGGGGCCATTGCCCCATCATGTGCTCTCTGGGCAGAGCTGAAATAACTCAGGACCGGTGGGGGTGGGGAGGAGAAAGAAGAATACTAATAATACCACTAATCATCACAATAATAATCATAATAATAAAAGATCAAATCCAGAATAAACAGCCCCAAACTCCAGCTAAGAAAGAGGCAAATTTTGACAAATGAGGGTTTTTATTCTTTCTGACCACCGGCTGGAGGAAATCAAAGTCAGCTACCCAGATTATGTTTTTTTTTAAATTTAAAGATGGATTTGGTGCCGCTACGACTTGTTTACAACCAAAGTTAAAAATAAATGAAGACCCATCATGCCAGCCATGCCGACACGGGAATGAGGCTGAAGTTGGCTGCTGATTCCCAGTTCCTTATTCCTGAGTCTCGGTTCCCCTTTCCCTTTTCAAAGCTAATCTAGACCCAATAAAAGCTTCTTATGAATGAATTACACATCCTGAAGTAAGTTTGTTCATGCCAGGCATCCATCTGACAGCCCCCCCAGGCACTGTACTAAGTATCTGGGCTTGAATAAGGAATTGGCTTTGGGGCTGTGTTGCCTGCCAGCTCTGTGGTCCTGAGGGAGCCCTGGCACCCAGCTTGCTGGATTTACAAAGGACTTTTTCTATTTCCACCCCCTCCACTCACACACACACCTCATCAGTGACAGGCAAATCTGGTGACAGCTGGGATCATGGCTGGAAATCCATTTTGGGCCACCCCACACCATCTGGGCCAGGCAAGACACTGGTCATCAATTCAGTCTGTAATCTCAGCCCAAATGCCGGGTCCTTAGTCAAGCGTGTATACTTAGTACCATGGGAATGGGGGGCTGTTAGTTGGCAGCCTGGCAGGAAGAAACCACGCTCTGGTCTGGGCCAGACTGGTCAGTGGTGTCCGGGAGAGTCCCCCGGTGCCATAGAGGCATGGCGTGGGGTGGCCCAAGAAGGATTTCTGGCTATAATCGCAGCCCAAAAACTAGTTCCTAACTCACGCCCACATACTTAGTACAGGGGCAGGGGATGTCAGCTGGCAGCCAGCACGGCCAAACCGCACTTTGGGCTGGGCAATCCTGTGGTCGAGGTGCTCTGGGACAGTCCCGTGGTGCCAACAGGCTGTTTGGGGTGGCCCAAGAAGTAATTTGCCCCATAATCCCATCCTAATCTGACCTTTATTTAGGGCTCTGTCCTTGATGAAGAATATTATTTTGCATATTCATTAACAAATATGCAACGAAATTCTATTTAAAATGTGTAATTCATTAACAACAAGCTTTGATTGGGTCTAGATTAGCTTTGAAAAAGGAACTGGGAATAAGCAACCACCTTCAGCCTGGTGGGCGGGATGGAGGGGCCGGGGCCCCGCAGGCAGCTTTGGGCTTCTCCCTGATGAGCACCCCTGAACCTTCACTATGCACCCCCAGCCCCCAGAAAAGCAGCCAGAGATTGATTTATTTATTTTTAAAAGGATTTTTACCTCCCCAAAATCTCACCCCCGACACAACCACGAAATGCACGGAGGGCGAATTGCAGCGGGTGACCCAGACTCAGAGTTAACTGAAGAAAAGGGGAGGGGAAAAGAAAAGAAGTCGTTCACCTCCATCGAGCGCAGGAAACACACCGGCTCTCAAAAACAGGAATACTACATAGCCAGTCACAGTAATTACAATACTATATCAAGAATAATTATGACGTAGCAGTACCGCAATAATAGCGATTAGCTGATGCCCAGCCCAGGGTTTCTAGCGCCCACGCAACTGTTTTGGAAGCTGGATGTGCAGAGCGCGTTGTGCACGCCCAACGGATTTTAAAAATCAATTCATTAATGTCATGATAATAATGTTAAAAATCATCTTATTAACGTCATGACGATCGTGCACCGCTAGAATGAGAAATAATTAGAACAGTAAGCAACATGAGCGTTAATTAACACTAAGTAAATGTACGGTAATTAGTGAGCAGCCACGTGTAAAAGGTAGCACTAAGCATCCAGGAGGCGCGGAGAAGGCGGGTCCCGGCTGTTCTGGGGCCGGGGTGGGGAGGGAAGGAGCAGGCGGCCCCGGGGCTCCCGCATGCCGGCTCGGGGCACGTGCAGCGCCGTGTGGGCGGGCGGGCGGCTCCGCGCTGCCTCCCCGGGCGCATCTCGAGCCCCTGCCCGAGCCCGGAGCGGAGCTGCGCCTCCCCCGCCGCTGCCCCCGGCCGCAGCGCCGCGCTCCTCCGCGCCCGCACAGCGGGTCCCGCGCACCCCGCCTAGGCCACGCCCCCTGGGGCGGAGCTCCGCGCTCCTCCGCGGCCGCTCCTGCAGGGCGGGGGCGGGGCCAGAGAAGGGGCGGGCGCTTAATTTTTCCATGCCGCCGTTCATTGGCTGGGAGGCGCTGCGCGGGCCGGCAGCCGAGTGGGTGCGGTGGACGCCCGTCTGGGCTGAGAGCTTTTAAATACGACTGTAGCCGCCATAACGCGCCACGCGGTCGGGGAAGCTGGCGCGGGCGGGTGTTGGGGCTGCGGCCCGGCGGCTCCGGGGCCCTCGGCTCGGGGCGGGCTCAGGCCTCCAGGAGCAGAGTGACCAAGTGTTTCCCCAGCACCTGCGCGTCCCCCAGCCCTGCTGCGGCAGCGCGGCTGTGTGGAGGGCGCTTTCCTTAGATTTTTATTTATTTATTCACTATTTTTAAGCATTTCTCTTCAAAACGTGGTTTGGACGTTGTATCTAAACCAGACAGGGGCCAGAACGTCCTGTCGGGGTTTCTTAGCCGCAGCAAAAACATTCTTTTCCTTGTCAAAAATTTGAGTGAAACGAGGGTTTTCTGAGGGGCTCCCCGTGAGCTACAGCGCTGCGGGGGCGCTGGCTGAGTCGCCACAGCCGGGTCTGCCACTTCTCTCGTGTCGAAACCGAAAGGTCCGGCTGGGCACTCAAACGCGCCTGCGCTGCAGCAGCAAGTGGGGAAAATAAATACTGCCATTATGCTGAATTTGGTCTGTTCAAGATTTGCTCACCGCTTCCACAATTTGAAGAGAGACCCCCTTGACTCTTACCTGTGTCGTGGAACTAAACGCCACGCTGACATTTCGTCCAAAATGCGCGTGCCAATATACCCCCGCTGTACAGGGACTGTTTTGCTCGTGCGTTGCTCGGGGGAAAGCTGCTTTTAAGGGAAGGAGCCATGGCTTCAGCGTATGCCCTCTAACACGAGGCATTGCTATTAATGAGGAACTTGAAGCCATACCACGAGGCAAATCACAGATAGTACCTTACGCTCTGAAAGGGTTGATTTATTTATTTACTATTTTTAAGCATTTCTTTTCAAAATGTGAATTGGAAGTTGTATCTAAACAACACAGAGGCCAGAACGTCCTGTTTCCCCGCGCCGAGCTGTAGAGGAATAAAGAGCAGCCAGGAGAAAAGTGACTCTGTGGGGGATGGGCGATGGAGAGCGGCGTTCTCGGTAGTGCGAGGGGCTAGTACGACCAGAGGACCTAGATGATAAAAGTAAAAAAAAAAGGTTTAGTGATTACTCCAAAGAAGGCAGCAGGGTTTGCCGTGATCTGATACAAGGGTCTAGAACGGCGGTTCTGAACCTTCTTCAGTTGACGTACCCCTTGGTCTCCGAGTGAGACTTCACGTACCCCCTTTCAATGGGAAATTAATTTTTATGTCAAACTGTGTACTCGGGTATTATAAAAACAGCAAGATACTCATACAAAGAGTTCTTCGTTTTAAACAAGGTTCATTTATTCAATGCACATAAAAAGTTGTACAAAAAAACACCACTTGATGTCAAATGGCAAAACGTGCCCAAACTTATTAGTGCAAACAGTGCTGCTGCTTACTATCGACCAACATTTTAATTCTAGGCGACATTTTCGAGAGCACCACATGCAAGTCAATTTAACTTCTTTGTCCTCCCAGATAGTACTTCTTCACCTGGGACTGAAATGTTCAACGAGTTTGGACTGAAATGTTCAACGAGTTTAGAATTGTGAACACATCTGCGAGGGATGGCAAACGACCCACAAAGTTCGGACCTATGAAACACTGAAGCAGAATTAATCCATTTTCATGCAGAAACATTTCAATTAATCTCAAAGTTCAAAAACTCTTGTCAGAACTTTTTGTCTGGATAACCAGCGTACTTCTGTGTGAAGCAGAAGTACAGCGTGTTCAGACCCAATCTCTTCCTTCGCACAGCGCTTTGAACATGCAGTGATTCAATGCCCTTCCTCTGATCAAGTTGGCGGCCTGGGTCTATCAAATAAGAGGGAGGAGTTTTTGATGCCAAATGACTAGAGATCACATTTGGATTCACCTTTTTGACGAGAGCAGTAAACTCTGAATATTTCCCCAACATAGCAGGAGCACCATCAGTACAAATAGCTCCTACAAGGTCCCAGGAAAGGCTGGAAAAAAAGAAAAAAATCATTCATCGTAGCCATAATGTCTGCTGCCTTGGTTGTTTCTTTCAGGAGTTCACAAAAGAGAAATTCTTCTTTGACTTGATTCTCATGTACATATCGAGCAAAAATGAGAAGCTGTGCGCAATTTGAGACATCAGTTGATTCATCCAACTGCAAGCCAGTTTTACCAGACTTTTCTTGACTTGCTCCACTACGTGTTTGCGTATGTCCTCTGACATGTCCTTGATTGGTGAATGGTGTTGTATGGGGGATGTGTGCTATTTTTAGTTGTGCATCTTTACCACACATCAGCTCGGCCATTTCCATGGCACGGTTTCACCAGGGTCTCTGTGATGGTATGCAGCTTTTTTTTCTGTGGCCATCTTTAATGCCACGTGATAACTTGCCTCTAGTGCTGGCTTCTGGGGAGTAAATCCATGATCGGAGAGTGTGCTCGTTTCAAGTTGTGATCGCTTGAGTTTGAATAAAGCTTCTGGGTCTGTAGTATTTTCAGCGTGAACAGTCTGAAGGTGCTCTTTAAGTTTAGATGGCTTCATATATCCATTGCAAAGTACCTTTTGAGCCAAGGAAGCATTGTGGCTTTTGTAAATCATGTGTATCAAGCATGAACGTAAAGCCAAACTGCACAGGCGAATCCTAGTAATAACACTTCTTTGACATGATAAATCAATGGACGAAGCAAGAATTCAGTCCCTGAAAAATAGTGCAAAGTCAAACCCTTAAAACATACATCATAGGTTGGTAACAATGTAAAATTGAACATAGGTACTTACCAAAATGAAAGGAAAAAGCAGATGCATACTGTTACTTGCATGGAACCGCCACGTGCATAAAAAAAAAGACGTAAAAAACTCAAATGTAAACACAACAACTTCCAACACAAAACTATGTTCAAAGACTTGACTACATGACTGAGTGACAGGTGTTTGGAGCAACGTTTCTGGTGCAAGGTTGAGGCATGGAGCAGGAGTAGGATATCTGGTTTCCATGCGCGTGTGCATTTTAACGACACTAAAGCCCCAGCAATTTCACATTTTTTAGGCCCTTCGACCTGTGTTAGACGGTGTATGAAATATATCTCACGTACCCCCGATAAGGCTTCATGTACCCCCTGGGGGTACATGTAGCCTGGTTCAGAACCGCTGGTCTAGAACTTGATTCTCGATCGGGGGTCGCAGCAAACCCAATTCACAAGATAAAACTAGAGGTTTCAAATGGGAATCTGTAGTATTAAAAACAGCTCTGTCCTGTCTGTGGCGATTAATCTTTCTGAGCTCTTCGCAACAGAAAAATTATTCTTACTTACATCAAAAAATGAGCGAAAATTAAGCGCAGGCATCCTCCATGGGGGGCCTTGAGTCTAATGGCCAGTGCTTGGGCATCTGGTGTGTGAGGTACTTCAGATTGAGACAGGAGATGAGGAGTTTCACAGATCTTCCAAGCAAACTTCTTAGAAATTCCTGCAAGTTAGCTTGTGGTATCATACCCTGCAATGGCATGAAAACCCAGCAGTCCGTCCCTTAGTTCATCACAGCACTCCACCGCGTGCACAGCAATGTATTGTTAGTTCTTGATGGGCTTGCTCTCATCCACAGCTCACTGCTGAGACGAGGCCAGAATGCAATCAGTAGCAATAGGACTTCGGTGTCACGGCTTGTCGTCGTGGAAAACACACACAGCAAACTTTTGGGTCAGGTCAGCAGAAGCTTTATTTGGATAGAGCTACCACATTGTGACAATGACTGTGTTATATCTTTCTGACTTTGCTTCAGAAAGAAGCAAGATCACGTGGGTGCCTGCTGGCTCTTGTGCGGAGTGGAGGTGGGCCGTGTTTCTTGCAGTTGAGGAGGCAGCATAACCAGCATTACCACCACTGACTGTTAGTTCTTTGTCACCATGTAATGTTTGCTGTAAGAGTTCCCTTTTGAGGAACCTAACAAGTGTTTGCATGCCTTGTTTTCCTTGGATTCAATCACTGTTCTCCATTGCACAGGCAACATGACGTCCCTGCTGCTAATTCCAATTCTTATTTCCTTCCTTTCCCAATTCAACACTTTCTAGTAACATCCTTGATCAACGGGTCTTTGTAGCTGTCGAACACAACTTCTACCCTGCTGCAAGGTTCCTTGAACTTGGACACGATATTCACCGCAAAAGCATCCACATGGCCTCCAAAAGTCACTGCATCCTTGGGTTTTCCCATGGCCGGAGCCACAGCCACACCACCAATCACTACACATGTTGGAGTCAGGGCTTCTTTCAAACTTGGCTATGAAATATTTTCTTCCAAAATGGAGAGTAGTTAAGCTTTGTTTGCTGGTCTCAAGTTTCCATTTGCTGTAGCCAGTGATAGCAGTACAGTAGAGAGTTCTTGCCTCAGGAGGTTATCGACATCCATAGATACAAGCAGGCGTCTGAAAAGTTCTCGATCAGCTCTGATGACTGAGGTCTGTTGTTTTGTGTTTTTCTGTTGCAAACTGTACTGGAAGCAAGAGTTTTTAACTTTGAGATTGGTGCACGTACGATGACAGCTTTATGCACAAGTCAATCAGCAACAAATGTCTCTAAGATGTTTTGTCCTAACTGCTGTGCATTCAGCACGCCTTGTATAATTGGTTCTTGGGGAATGTCTTGAAAGGATTTGACTTTTTTGTCCTCCTAGATAGTACTTCTTCACCTGGGACTGAAATGTTCAACGAGTTTGGACTGAAATGTTCAACGAGTTTAGAATTGTGAACACATCTGCGAGGGATGGCAACAACCCACAAAGTTTGGACCTATGAAACACTGAAGCAGAATTGATCCATTTTCATGCAGAAACATTTCAATTAAATCTCAAAGTTCAAAAACTGTTGTCAGAACTTTTTGTCTGGATAACCAGCGTACTTCTGTGTGAAGCAGAAGTACAGTATGTTCAGACCCAACCGCTTCCTTCGCACAGCGCTTTGAACATGCAGTGATTCAATGCCCTTGCTCTGATCAAGTTGACAGCCTGGATGACAACATCCAACACGTCTTTCAAATAAGAGGGAGGAGGATGCAATAACTAGAGATCACATTTGGATTCACCTTTTTGACGAGAGCGGTGAACTCTGAATATTTCCCCAACATAGCAGGAGCACCATCAGTACAAATAGCTCCTACAAGGTCCTAGGGAAGGCTGGAAAAAAGGAAAAAATTCATTCATCATAGCCATAATGTCTGCTGCCTTGGTTGTTTCTTTCAGCAGTTCACAAAAGAGAAATTCTTCTTTGACATGATTCTCATGCACATATCGAGCAAAAAATGAGAAGTTGTGCGCAATTTGAGACATCAGTTGATTCATCCAACTGCAAGCCAATTTTACCAGACTTTTCTTGACTTGCTCCACTACTTGTTCATGTATGTCTTCTGACATGTCCTTGATTGGTGAACGGTGTTGTATAATTGACATGAATGAAACCATAATACAAATTTCGTGGGAAAAATTGCATGAGAAAAGTGCGCAAACTATTGTTGTGCATCATCCTGAATATGGGTTTTCTATTCAAAAAGAATACCCTGAAAGAGTGTCATTTAAAACCTCTTTGTTCAATGATATAACAATCAACCTAAATGTGAGTTTCTATGATGAAGGAACATATAAATGCAAAGAAATGCAGAGTCATTAACAACTATAACTGTAATTGTTGAACCCACTGTGAGTTTTACAAAGGAACCAACTCCGTTAATAGATGGTAAAAATTAGACAGTGGCAGCTATCTGTACAGCAGCCACTGGGAAACCTGCTGCAAATATAAGTTGGGAAAGATTTTGGTAAAATAGAGAATAGTTTAATTTTCTTTCCAAATAGAACAGTAACAGTTATAAGCTGATATAAGATCATTCCCACTAAATTTGCGAGGGGAAGGCGTATAACTTGTATTGTGAAACACCCAGCTTTGGACAGGGAAATAAGGTATTCTCACGTACTAGACTTCCAATATGTTCCTGAAGTGTCAATAACTGGCTATAATAGAAATTGGCTTGTTAGACAAAGAAATGTTCAACTTAAGTGCAATGCTAATTCTAACCCGCCGCCTATAAAGTTTACCTGGGCCAGAATAGATGGACGATGGCCTAAAGGCTTACTGGTTGTAAACAATACCCTGCATTTCAATAGCTCACTAACCTACAATCATGGCAGGACTTACATTTGTGGGGTGACAAATTCCCTTGGTCAAGGAAGCGATCAAAAAACTATTCACGTATTAGATCTCTCCACCATCACTACCATCACCATCACGATCACCCACGGTTTCGTGGTATCCTTTAACTAATAGCGTTACGGGTTTAGCATCAGCATTCACCCTAACAATAATACAGGAACGCAAGTGGGATACCATCATTGCTAGTGTAGTGGGTGGAATTATCCTTCTAATACTTGGAAGTATTTTAATTGGCATTGTCTGCTATGGGAGAAGACGGACGTTTCGCGACCAGTACTTAGTTATGAGCTGTATTCCACTGACTAATAAACGAGGGGAGTCCCAAACAGATGTTCTCCAATCAGATGATGACTAATAGTTGTTGTTATATGTTATGTTATTGTATTATATAGTTTGTTAAAAAGACCGGTCTGTAAAATTGTTTGTTTATATATATACATGTTGGTTGCTTAAGCTCCGTCAGGTCAGTGAATCCTGAAACAAAAATTCCTTATAACGTGCTCATGTGTCTAAAATCCCAGTTGTGCCGTCGGCAAGGGGGCATGTCACAACCCAATGATTTTGGTGCCTCGACACGATGGAATTTTCCCGCCACATGAGAGTCTCTTGCACAGCAAAAGTTTTCTGCTACAACAGAAAACCCCGGTGCAAGAGAGTTCCCGCCATTCGCATGCAAATTTGTGTCCCACTATTGGCCAGTTCTAAATTATTCCTACGTGGCAGCTAGCAATTGGCTTGTTAGCCGTGTAAAATGTTGTGCGACTTCTGCCCAAGTTGGAGAACTTTGAGCACGCTGCAGAGTGCCTCTAAAGATATCTGACTTGCGGCTGAGCTGATCGATAGCCTGATCACCTATCGATTCTTCTCCCCGTCGCCGAGCGCAATCCTTCGACGTACCCTTTCCCTGCCGGCTTAATTTGTGGACGGATTCGCTGGCCTGAGCCTTGCCAGCTGGAGCAACTAGTGGAGTTGTTTAAGCGACCGGACCACCTGCGTCGCGGCTACTAGCGGCGTAAGTAAAGTTTTTTGCAACCAATACGCTTTGTCTGCCTCTCCATTCACCAGCCCGCCCAAACAACCAAGCAATTTGTATATCACCTCGAGTCGGTTCCGGCTGTCCGAGACAGTTACCTGGGTAAATAAAGTAGTCAAAGTTGCTATAAGTTGGCCCAAGTTGAGAAACTAGATTTGAAGGGTTGTTGGCTGTAACCATGTTGATCTAAGGCCGCAGGCAGACACGGTTGTTTGGGTGGAAGTCATATCTTTTATTAGAACAACTAAATTGATAGCTTAACATATCACATCCACCCCCAGAACCCTGTCTGTCTAGAGCTGAAGGCCCGTTCTGTTACAGGGGTAAAAACCTATCCCATATTGTATGCTTCGTGTGTTCACAGCTGGCATTTGTAAGGCTATTGTTTCGAGTCCACGCCATGCAGCTCTCATGCTAGAGACTCTACCTGACATGTACACCTCCTCCCGAATTTTTAAAACCCAAAGTTTCATTTTAAAAAGTCAAGGATTTCTGTGATGTCTTTTGTTTGACCAGTGCATAGTTGACAGATGTGTTGGACAAGCCTTTGGTCATCAAGGCTAAGGACAAGTTGCACATAAACCAGTATAAGTGATTGGAAACCAGTTCAGATCTGTAACACAACAGCAGTTCAGTGTACATAAACTGCTTTCAAAATGGCCAAAACTGGTTTAAGATAAACCTGGATGAATGTAATATCAGACTTAATTTATTTAGGTGAAATTGGTTTACTGAACTTCTGTCCCAGTTCCCCTCCAAATTCAAACTCAACCCCCCCTGCACTCCCCTACCCCTCAGGGTGAGAGGGCTAGCCTTGTGCAGGCTGTCTGCTCCAGCCAGGCAGGGAAACATGCTGTAGCTTCCCCCGGTTTCTGGCCTGAGCACTGCAGACATATGGCTGCATTTCCAGAATCAAAATGAACGTCTGTTCACGTGCTTATTGGTTCAGCCTAATCTGCGAAGGTTGAATCGATTCAGCCTTGGGGTTTTGGACAGTCTTTTCTTAGCCCAAGTGCCCTTCCTCAGGTCGCATTTTAAACCTGTCCAGTTTGGCACAGTCTGGCAGAACGCGTAGTGACCCTGCCTGAATTTCGCAGAACAGAACTCGGGCTAGGAGGGATCTCCAGAGGTGACCTAGTCCAACCCTCTGCCTGCGGCGAATCGTCCTTATCTGAGCCACCCTATGCCGATCCATAATGCAACCTCTCAGTAAAACTACCCCCAACCCTGACACCACACAAGCCTTAAGGCCCTAACCTGCCACAGGTAACACATGGGGAACGTGGCAGCCAAAGTCCTGCTTCTGCAAAATGTTGTTAATAGTCACTCGAAAGATCTTGGGTAGATCTCCATGCCCCCACAGAGGAAGGCAGCCCCCTCGCCCCCCCAGCCCATACCAATCTGACCATGGGGTCAAATTTCTTTGTGAGCCCAAATATGGAGTCGGTCTGATTGTGAGCGGAGGGGCAAGACCCTCTAACCCAGGCTTGTCCAACATACGGCCCACGGGCCGCCATGCAGCTCACCAAGTGCCTGCTATGTCTCCTTTGGCTCCGCTCCTTTGCCCCTGGCATCCGGGTCGCCTCCTGGGACCAGGCTCAGCGGGAACGGGGCGCGGCACCTGGCGCAGGCAGTCGACAGGGCAGGGTCGGGGGTCCTCGGCAGGCGGGATCCTGTGACGCGTGTCCTGGCTTGCTGCCAGATCCCGCGCTCTGGGCTCGCAGCGCTGGGGCTGTGTGTGTGGTCACCATTGTGAGCAGGGCCGTGCGGGTGAGGGGCATGTTTATAGGACGCGGCATGCTTATGGGATGCAGAAAAACCTGCAGCATGCTTATAGGCTCGGTAATGGTACGCTGGTTAGCAGTACAGATGAAAGGGACTTGGGGGTCACGGTTGACCACAAGATGAACATGAGCCTTCAGTGTGATGCTGCGGCTAGTAAAGTGAGCAAAACGCTGGCTTGCATCCACAGATGCTTCTCAAGCAAACCCCGGGACATCATTCTCCGCTTGTACTTGGCCTTGGTGAGGCCGCAGCTGGAGTACTGCATCCAGCTTTGGGCACCACAATTCAAAAAGGATGTGGAGAAGCTTGAGAGGGTGCAGAGGAGAGCCATGCGCATGATCATAGGTCAGGAAAACAGAACTTGTGATGAGAGGCTGAGAGCCATGGGGCTCTTCAGCCTTGAAAAGTGCAGGGTCAGGGGTGATCTGGTGGCCACCTATAAATTTATCAGGGGTGCTCATCAGGATCCGGGGGGACATCTGTTCACCAGAGCGCCCCAAGGGATGACAAGATCGAACGGTCACAAACTCGGTGATCCTCCGGGGTCCCTTCCAGCCCAAATGTCTATGAAATAAACTCTATGAAATAAACCAGCAGCTCCCATGAACCTTGCAGGAGGGCTGCACAGGCAGGGTCTCTCTGGCCCAGGACAGAGGGTGTAAAGGGGTGTTTGTCTTGGGTTATAACAACTGGCTGGCTGTGGTGCTAGCTGACAGCGCTGCCCATATGGGACCCAAACCCAGTAATGGCTGGCTGCCCCAGCCATGAGACAGAGACACTGGGACTGGCACCAGGAGACAAAGGTCCTAGTCCTGCCCTGACTCCCCATCGGCATTTGAGGTTGCACTTGGCATATGATGGCAGCACCTGCACGTGTCAGGCTGTACCTTCCACATTATGAGTATACGTGATGGGTGAGGGTCCATATTGATACCACAATATTATTATATAGTAATCAAATGGTGATCTTGAACTGGTGAGTTGTTTTTAACTTCACCTGTCTCTGCCAAACTAGTTTTTCTATGACTAAAATTAATTTTGGCTCTATTAGCTACAGGGCCTATGCTACGCTCCAAAAATGTTGAGTGAGAGGAAACGAAAAATTGCTGCTGAATGTCAAGTTTTCAAAGATAGTTGGACCACTGATTTTTTTGTTACTGAACAAAACGGGAACATCCTGTGTCTGATTTGCCAAGAGAAAGTAGCTGTCTGCAAGGAGTACAACGTGAAGCACATTATTCTGCAAAACCTGCAAAGAAGTCTGACAGCCTGGTGGGTCAGATCAGACTTGATCGGGTGAACTCTCTAACACAGAGCATGAACGGGCAGCTGTCTTTTTTCAGAGCTGCGAGGCAGAAGTCTGAGGCAGAGACCAAGATCCGTTTCTTGATATCCGAGGCAATAGCTAAGAGAGGGAAACCGCTGTCTGATGGAGAATTTGTGAAAGATTGCTTGGGCATATTCACATCTGAGGTATTCCCTGATAAACAGTCAATGGTGGAGAATATCAGCCTTTCCTATCAGACGGTTGCTAGAAGAGTAGACGACATGGCATCAAACATTGAAGATTCACTGATGAAAAGACTCGGTGCCTGTCAGTTTTACAGCTTGGGGGTTGGCGAAAGCACAGAGGTGAGTGATACAGCTCAACTGGCAACCTTTGCATGAGGAGTAACCAAACCATTGCATGTTGTTGAGGAACTGCTCGACTTGTGTCCAATGAAAGGCAAAACGGCAGGACAGGACATTTTCAATGAAGTCAAACGTGTCTTGTTGGAGTTCAGTCTTCCAGAGGACAAACTCTGTGGTCTAACAACGAATGGCGCCCCTGCGATGACAGGCAAGCACGATGGATCTGTCAGTTTAGTGGTCAAGTCCATGCCTCAGGATGTCATCACACATCCCTGCGTCCTTCACCAGGAACAGCTGTGTGCAAAGGCCCTGGGGATGAGACGTGATGGGAAAAGTGGTTTCTACAGTCAGTTCCATCAGGTCAAAGGGGCTTAATCATAGACATCCCAAGCATTTCTTGCGAGATAGGATCGGACCATGATGACGTTATTTACTTCTGCCAAGTTCGTTGGCTCAGCAGGGCAGCCACGCTAGCCAGATACTCGTCACTGCTTGACAAAATTAAAACCTTCATGACAAACAAAGGAAAAGATGCTGGCTTCATGGACGATGATGATGACTTGGCATCCTAGTTGACACACCAAGTATCTTGCAGATTTGAATCTAAAATGACGAGGGAAGGATCAATTTGTCAACAGACTGTATGAACACATCCAATCCTTTATTCGTAAGCTCGAATTGTTTCAGAAACAGTTGAATAAGAAGAATGTCACCCATTTCACAATACTATTAACAAGATGTGCTGAGACTGTGACCCATGACATGTATTCTGCACCGGTCGGCCGTCTGCTGGATGAATTCAAACAAAGATGTGTGGATTTCAGGGAACACAACGATGAGCTGAAGCTGTTTGCAGATCCATTTGGAGCGGATGCCACCGATGCCCCGACACGTTCCACATGGCACTAATTGACATCCCAAATAACGGTGCCTTGAAGAGAGCTTTTGCAGAACATGACCTACTGACATTTTCTGGTCACTATGTTACGTGGCACTTTTTCCCAAATCACTTGAATCATGCATTTCGGTTCATTGCACTGTTTGGCAGCACGTATTGCTGTGAGCAGCTTTTCTCAAGAATGAAGAACATAAAAGCAAAATCAAGATCACTTTTAACAGACGGACATTTACCTGGAATACTCCACATCGCCACATCAAGTGTGCCAGCAGATATTGATAACTTGTGCAAGCAAAAACAATGCCAGGTATCACTAAAGAAATCAGTGTTCATTGTAGTTTTCAGAAAGTTAATAAGAGTAGACTTGTACACGTTGTTTTTACACTGTTTCTGTACACTTACAGTGTGGGTTGGAGCATGCTTGGTTTCTTGAGACTTGACAACAGTTGTATTGCCACCTGTCTCTTTTTTTGCCTGGATAGTTCCTGTTGTAACCGAATGTCCCTAATTATGAACCTCACTGGATAGCTGTGCTGTACGCTTGTTTAAGACTGAACAATATGTTCAAGAATAGAGCATGAACGATTCATAGATTCATAGATGTTAGGGTCGGAAGAGACCTCAATAGATGATCGAGTCCGACCCCCTGCATAAGCAGGAAAGAGTGCTGGGTCTAGATGACCCCAGCTAGATGCTCATCTAACCTCCTCTTGAAGACCCCCAGGGTAGGGGAGAGCACCACCTCCCTTGGGAGCCCGTTCCAGACCTTGGCCACTCGAACTGTGAAGGAGTTCTTCCTAATGTCCAATCTAAATCTGCTCTCTGCTAGCTTGTGGCCATTATTTCTTGTAACCCCCGGGGGCGCCTTGGTGAATAAATACTCACCAATTCCCTTCTGTGCCCCCGTGATGACCTTATAGGCAGCCACAAGGTCGCCTCTCAACCTTCTCTTGCGGAGGCTGAAAAGATCCAGTTTCTCTAGTCTCTCCTCGTAGGGCTTGGTCTGCAGGCCCTTGACCATACGAGTGGCCGTTCTCTGGACCCTCTCCAGGTTATCCGCATCCTTCTTGAAGTGTGGTGCCCAGAATTGCACACAGTACTCCAACTGCGGTCTGACCAGCACCCGATAGAGGGGAAGTATCACCTCCTTGGACCTATTTGTCATGCATCTGCTGATGCACGATAAAGTGCCATTGGCTTTTCTGCTGGCTTCATCACACTGCCGACTCATGTAGGACTTGGAGTCCACTAGGACTCCAACATCCCTTTCCACTTCCGTGCCACCCAGCAGGTCATTCCCTACGCAGTAGGTATGCTGGGCATTTTTCCTCTCTAGGTGCAGCCCTTTGCATTTCTCCTTGTTGAACTGCATCCTGTTGTTTTCTGCCCACTTGTCCAACCTATCCAGGTCTGCCTGCAGCTGTTCCCTGCCCTCCGGCGTGTCCACTTCTCCCCATAGCTTTGTGTCATCTGCAAACTTGGACAGAGTACATTTGACTCCCTCGTCCATGTCACTGATGAAGACATTGAAGAGTATCGGTCCAAGGACCGAGCCCTGCTGGACCCCACTGCCCACACCCTTCCAGGTCAAAACCGACCCATCTACGATGACTCTCTGGGTGCGACCCTCCAGCCAATTTGCCACCCACCGGACCGTGCAGTCATCCAAGTCACAGCCTCTTAACTTGTTCACCAGTATGGGGTGGGATACCGTATCGAAGGCCTTCCTGAAGTCCAAGTATATGACATCCAACCCTCCTCCTGTGTCCAGGCGTTTTGTAACCTGGTCATAAAAAGAGACTAGATTGGTGAGGCACGATCTGCCCGCCACAAACCCGTGCTGGTTTCCCCTCAGCATAATTTGCCCTGCCGGGCTCTCGCAAATGTGAGCCTTGATAATTTTTTCAAAGACTTTACCAAGGATGGAGGTGAGACTGACTGGCCTATAGTTGCCCGGGTCCTCCTTCCTCCCCTTTTTGAAAATGGGGACCACATTAGCCCTTTTCCAGTCCTCCGGGACTTGGCCCGTACGCCACGAGCGTTCGAATATTCCCGCCAGTGGCTCTGCAATGATGTCGGCCAGTGCCTTCAGCACCCTCGGATGGAGCTCATCCGGGCCTGACGACTTAAAGGCATCCAGTTCTTCCAAGTGCCTCTGCACCATCTCAGGGTCTACGCATGGCAGTCTGGCGCCTTGCTGGTGCCTTTCTACAACCCCAGCGAGAGACTTGTCGTGCCCCTCGCTTAGGAACACTGAGGCAAAGAACTCGTTTAGGATTTCAGCCTTGTCCCCCCTGTCCGTCACCAATTGTTTCTGCCCATTTAGCAGGGGTCCTATTCCTCTCTGGGCCTTCCTTTTACTCCCAATATATCTAAAAAACAATTTCTTGTTGTCTTTTACTTGGGTTGCCATCCTCAGCTCCATGGTAGCTTTGGCCCGTCTAACTGCCTCCCTACAAGCACGAGCAGAGGAGGTATATTCATCTTTGGTGATCTCTCCCTGTTTCCACTTTTTATGTGCTCCCCTTTTGGCCCTTAGGCTGCCCTGGATTTCTCTGGTCAACCAGGGAAGCCTCCTGGCCCCTTTCCCTCTTTTATCTTGCACGGGGATCGTCTTGCTTTGTGCCCGAAGGATCGTTTCCTTTAGGCACAGCCACCCTTCTTGGGCTCCCATCCCTTCAAAACTCCTACTCTGCAGTGCGTCCTTGACTAATCGCCTGAGTGCATTGAGATCAGCTTTCCTGAAGTCTAGCACTTTCACCCTACTAGTTACCTTTCCCACTCAATGTCTTATGGTGAATTGTATTATTAGGCCAACGCTGTCCCCCAGGTGACCACCGATCTGTAGGTCCCCTACCATGTCATCCCCTGTTGCCAGTACCAGATCCAGTATGGCATTCCCCCTAGTGGGACCGTGTACCTCCTGTGTCAGGTGGAGGTCCTGTACACAGGTTAGAAACCTGCGTGAGCGATGGGACCTTGCTGTCTGCGTCTCCCAGCAGATGTCTGGGTAGTTTAGGTCCCCCATGACTACCGCCTCTTTAGCTTTTATGGTCTCCGAGAGCTGCCTCAGGAGCCCTGCATCTATTTCTTCCCCTTGGTGTGGGGGTCTGTAGCAGACCCCTACCACCAAATCCCTTTCTCCTTGCCCCCCATGTAGCCTAACCCACAATCCTTCTACTTCCTCATCCTTGGATTCTGTCTTGATGAGGGTTGATGTATATTGCTCACTGACATAGAGCGCAACCCCCCCCCTTTCTTCCCCGACCTGTCCTTTCTGTACAATCTATAGCCCTCAATATGTACCGCCCAGTCGTGGGATGAATCCCACCAGGTTTCCGTTAGCCCCACTAAGTCATAGGTGTTTAGTGCAAGCAGGAGCGCTAGTTCATCCTGCTTGTTCCCCATGCTCCTAGCATTAGTATATAGACACTTGAGCCCTGCGACTGGTGCCTTTGCCGCCCCCCCGCTCCGAGTCCCAAGGGGCCCTTTGATTCTTACCTTCTTGTTTCTTACCTGTGCCGTAGTGCTGGCCTCCCCATGGCTTTCAGGTTCCCAGTGCTCTCTTTCTTCAGGCTGGGCTGTCCTTGTGGGTGCCACATGGTTTGGTGGTCCACAGCTTCTCCCACCCTCATCTTCCCCTCCCCCTGGCAAGCCTAGTTTAAATCCCGCCGGAGGAGATCCGCCAACCTAGAAGAGAACACACACTTACCTTCGGGGGACAGGTGAAGCCCATCCCAGCTGAGCATGTCCCTCGTCGTGATGTGCGGGTCATTGTCCAGGAAGCCGAAGCCTGCCTCAAGGCACCACTGCCGAAGCTGCCAGTTGGTCTCTCAGATACAGTTCTCCTGCCGTCTTCCACGTCCGGTCACTGGTAGGATGGAAGAGAAAACCACCTGTGCACCGAACTCCTTCAGCACGCCGCCCAGAGCACTGTAGTCCACCATCAGGTGCTCAGGGGTTCTCCTGGCCGCATCATTAGTACCCATGGCCGCATCATTAGTACCCATATTTGCACTTTGATTGCAAAGGAACACTTTTTTGCTTGCTTTACCCCCTATTTTTGTTTGCTGCGGTATCACCTTTTATGGCAGCACCAAAAAAGAGTCATTAGCAACATCCACAGCAGCACTTCTGCCTTACATAACTAAATGAGCCTCTGAAGTGTGAGCAGCAGCTCTTACTGAATCATGTGAGTGGGCAGCTGATGAAACTTCAGTTTGCCCTGGTATGGGATGTCTTCGTTACTTCAATTAGAAAAGAAAGTTTCACTTTTGCAGCAAAGATTCACCGGCTTTGCCAAACTCTCACGTCAGTCACAACTTTGCCACACACATTGCACCAAAATCGGGGCAGATTGAACTCCTCTGAGCTTGGTGGAATCACACCAGGATGAATTTATCCCACTGTGTTATTTATTTTCATGCAATTAATGTTATTATTTAGTCTCTCAGACATTGTAGAAAACTGAACTATCAAAGGGAAGCCAAAACTGTCAGAGAGCTACTGAGCTGAACAAAAAAAGACTTGAGACAGCTATGGAGAAACCAATGCAGGCATCCACAGGGAGTCAGCTCCACAGATAAGCTTCCTGACCTGAAAAGGCCCTATTCTCCCGGCTCAATTCAGATGAGACCATGGAAGGAAGAATAAGACAGCCAGCCTGATCTCAGCTGCCTTCATGACGAGACAAGTGGCAGTCACTCATTACTTGGAGATGAGCTCATTTTGGCTGTTTTGTACTTGAGGAAAACATGTCCGTTTTGTATTGTAACCAGTCTGTGGCACCCAGGACCCCGTGTCATCATAGCGCACACCGTGGCGCTGTGAACTTCCCGGTCGGAGCTGAGAACGTACGTTTTCAAAAGAACGGGCTTTGATCCCACGAACACAAGGGCGGATCTGGAGGCGGGGGGTGCTGCTGCTGTTCGCCTTCTGCTTCCTTCCCTGCTGACTTCAGCAGCACGAGGAAAGATGGGATGAGAGGTGCTGGCACTCGCTCCCCAGCTCTGGAGCTGCAGCAAGTTGCTCTGGGCCAGAGTTCACACCAACCAGTTGGGGAGCTTGTACAGCTCGCTGCACGCACGAGGCTCTTGTAGCCTGCACTAACTGGGCTGAGCTCAGAGAAGAGCAACAAAGCTGCTCAGGGGTACTGAGAAGCTCCCATATGAGCAGACACTAAAGATGCTAGGCCTTCTCAGCGTAGAAAAGAGATGCTTGAGGGGGGACATCATACGGGTTTACAAAGGCTAAACGGCAAAGAGATTTTCTGTTGACTCTCTCTCCCAATACAAGAACTAGGAGTTACCGAATGAAACTTGTCAGTGGTCAGTTTAAAATTAATACAAGAAAGGGTTTAGGTTTTTTTCATTAAAGCGTGGAACTCGTTGCTACCAGATGCGGTGCAAACTGCCAGTTTAGCCAGGTTCAAAAATGGATTGGACAAAGTCTTGCAGAAAAGGGGCATCAGTAGCTATTGAGCATGGGAGTTAGCCATTGAGTCACAACTTCCTAGACCTTAAATGCTGGAGGCTGCAAGTGGGAGAGGGAATGGAAAAAAAAACCCTGGTCAGACCCAGCTCACTCTCCGTTTCAGCAGCCATTCTCTGCCGCTGTATGACATGACAAGGACACTGCCTAGATGGATCTGCAGCAGGGGTGAGCAAAACACAGCCCACAGCTCAGATCCAGCCACCAAAGGTTTCTATCCAGCCCATGGTGGGTACCTCAGCCCTTCCCAGCTCAGGAGTGTGGGGCAGCCAGGCATTGGTGCTTGCAGCCAGTCCTGCTGCCCCCAGGTTTGTGGCAGGGAGGGGGCAGTGGGGCAGTCAGCCTTGCCATCCCAGCAGCCCCCACAGCAGTGGCTCACTCTGCCTGGCTGCCACTACCAGTCCGCTCTGCACCCATTGCTGGGAGCACTGGATGTAGCTGGCAGGTGGGTAGGGTCTCCATGAAGACCAGCCTGGGACCCCCACAGGCAGGGCACACTCAGCGGGGTGGATGGGCCGGGCCCAAGGGCAGGTGCAGAGCAGCGTCCAGGAGCGGGACAGGCAGGCAGGGCCAGGATTGCAGGGCAGTGACTGCCCAGGGCAGAGCTGCCATCTGCTCCCTGCATATCCCAGCCCATGCAGGGAGCAAATTGAGGCTCTGGGCCCTGCACTGTCACTGCCCCACGATCCTGGCCCAGATGACCCAATGAGCATATTAAAAGGAGTTAATGCTGTTTGATGCACGTATCCTCTCATTGTTCGAGCCTTAGTTGTAAAAGCATATTAAATACATTCTGGTAGCAGTTTATTTTTCAACAGCACAGCACGAAAATCTAATTTTCATTCAAAAGAACAAAAAATGCGGTTTTGTGCTATTCGCTCCAATCTTCACAAAATAATTGCATTTTCTTGGACTGCGTTGTATGTCACTGTCTGTCAGCCAGAAACCACATGAGCAAAGAAATACACAGTGTGTATGATTGTCTGCAACACCGTGGGACTGTGCCTCATAAAAAGTGTGTGTAGGATCAGGTCTTTTCTATAGTTCTGCGTATTTGATATTTTGGAAAATAGTCTTGAAATGAATAGTGATGTCTCAAAATCCAATTAATGTACTTGGTGTTCTTCTGGTCATTTTTATGGGTTTACAATCACATTTAACTATATTTCTGCATAGGTGCCACTATTCAAAATGAAACGTTTTGGACTGTTTGAGTTGCAATTTGTTTCGAAGTGTGAAAGAGAAACAAGGGGCACACTGTGTTGTGGAATTATTGCAAAAATGCCTACAGAGGATAATTTAGCATTTAGACTAGTGGTTATCAACCACATTAGACTAAGATACCCCTTGTTAAGCTCAAGGCCCCCCTCAGAAAATGCCAACTCTTAGCTTTCACTCATGTTTGACTACAAAAAACACTAGAGCAATTTGTCTGCTGCAAAGAACTCAGGTCAGAATATTTTTGCCAATGTGCAATTCTATATGAACTATCTGGATTTATCTTGTGAATTGTATGTTAGGTGTTTCCACACCTAACAGTGCTAGTATTACGCAGCACCCTGTGGCACCCTTAAAAGGATCCCAGAGCACCCCACAGGGCCCCGCACCACGATTGAGAATCACTGATGTAGATCCTCTCCAGACTAAGTCTGAAACCATGATGCCTGAAACACTTTTAAAAGTAATGCAACCAGGTGTAAGCCAGTTGAAAGCAACAGGATTGCAACTATACTACTAGTAGCATTATCTGAAGACAGATATAACTGAAGACAGAATCTGAGCTCTGAAACTTTTCTTACCAGTGATGATTCAGGAGGAAGAAGAGACCTAACTTGATTCTTCAGCTCTAGTTGTGTTTGTAGGCCTGGAAGTTTGAAAAATATTTTAAATTGAGCAGAACTGATACGCTAGGAAATAGCATGCAGACCAAGGAGCTCATTTTTTTACAAGTCCTTCCCTGTGTAGGATCACGTTTTAATGTAGGTGCAGTAGTTTGACTCCTAAGCATTCATCATCGCTAAGTACAGGCGTTCAAGAAGCCCACAGTGGAAGCGCTCTAACTTTTGAGCTTTACTCTAAGCACCCTGTTTAGGTCAGGAAGAAGCAGAGCACATGTTAGCGCCTGTGGACCTGGACAGCTGTGCTATCCTGGACTCAGTGTCTCTCTGAGAGAGCTGCAGGCTGGAAGGCATTGGTGCAGCAGACGTAGAAGACCGCTGGCCATGTCTCCCCCTTCAAGGACCGTGGACCCCCAGCCTTCGCCAATGCCTGGGGCTCGTGTCAGGCAGCCACACCAAGCCATGGGGTTGCCTATGCCTGCCGCGGCTGTCCCTCTCCCCCACAGTAAAGCCTGGACCAGGAGTGGGGCCATGGGGAAAGGAAGAGCTCCTCCCTTCACCCCCAGTTCTCCCAGTAGATAAGCTGGGGCCACTGGGCTTTGCTTTCACAAGTTGCCCCAGTGACCACCTGGCCTGGTGAGCTGCTGGGCTGTGATCTCCCACATGCTCTGAGCACTGCTGCACCCCTTCAGGACTGGCCTGGACCCACCTGGGTGGCCTGTGCCTACTGGGCAACCAGCAGTGGTCCAGAACCACGTGCATTAACTCCTTATTCTGGCATTGCGACTTTCTCAGGGTGTCTCCTCCAAACAGCGGGTGGCCATCGGGAGCACCCAGTCATATGACTCAGCAGCCTAGGCATAAGCACCCTGTGGCCTGTCCATTTTCCCCATCCGATTTGTCCCTCTACCTGTATCACAGCCCGTGGCAACAGGAGTCCATGGTGCATAGCCTGCCCCATCACAATCAGCCAGCGCCCATTGGACCCCATCCATGCATCAGATCAGGAGGGGGAAAAAGTGCTGTTAAGTTGCTTGCCAGCCTGTCCAGGTCCAGACCCAGGAGTCCGCCTGGCAGCCAGATGCAGGAATCCTTCTGCCACGTGTGTCCCTTTCGAGAAGTGGCAGGGAGGGAGGGAATGAGGGAGGGCAGCTTTTGACAAGGAGGGCATTTTCTCTTGTTCCTGCAGTGGTTGTCCTGTCCCTGACCTGGGGGTGATCTCTGAAAAAAACTGCTGTTTACCCTTCTGCTTGCTGAGCTCGATAAAGGGTATCAATGCTTTTCCATGAGTGCCTTGCGGGGAGAGGGAGCAGCTTACATGCAAGTATTCAGAGTATCTGTGCTTAGGCTCAAGTCTCCCGTGGAGCACAGCATGGCCCTGACAGAAATGGCAGGGACATGTCCATGCAGATTTATGATCCCACTGACTGGGACATGTGATCTTAAGCACTTAAAGGGGTGCGGGGGGCGAGGACTGGCACCTTGGCTAGGCTCCAGGCTTTGGCAGGGGGGAGAAGCGGGCAATTCACCCTCCCCCAACACCCCAGCATTTCTGGCCCCAGCCCCATGGTGGGCTTCTCAGCCATAATGGCCTGAGAGAGGGCTATAACCACAGGGGGTGGCCTGTGGCAGCCTCATATCCCCCCCCACTGCCCCTTCCTTCCTCCCTCCCTTGTTTCCCCCAGGACCTGAGTCCCTGCCATGGTCACGTGGAGCTGTGGCGAACCGCACCATCACGGGTTGCACAGTGTCCTCACACGTGGCCTGATTCATCAGGAGAGCTTCAGAAGAGTGACCCTGTTTGTCTGGTGGTTTGCAAACTCCTGTACAGAGTTTAGGAAATCAACTAGGTTCAGAAGGGAAAGTCAAATCATTGCTGCCTTTGCAGGCAGTAGATTGGGAAGGTGGGGAAAGAGTTTCCTCTCCTCCCATTGAAAAATGTGAAGTTTTTTTCCTAAGGGGAACATCATAGACACTGTATCCCAGAGGATTATTATTTTTTTATTGTGAGATTGCTCTAGTAAGGGAACACTACATGAAGGTTAGCCAGACCGCTGGATATTACTGTTCATATAGCCAGGAAAAGCAACAATTAAACAACAGTAGCTAATAAAACAAATCATGCAGGAGTTGACAAAAAAAAGCTAGCTACAAATGCTTCCAAACCAGGTGCCCAGGATTATTAGAAACTGGTTTTAAGACACGAGAACAGAGAAACACTCTCTGCTTCCTTATGGGCCACTGAATGCATCCAAAGTTTCTGGGACGTTATATCTGTAAGCAGGACTCAGGGATTTCTGGTCCTGCATCCTGTATTAAGCGCAGGCAGTGTAAGTACTTCTCACAGTCTACATTTTACACATGCATTTGGTTTCCCCACATAAGTCGTGATGCTACATATTAGTATATATGCATAGGTGTGCTGAGGTAGATTTCAAGCATGTTCAAGTAGATTTTTTTACTTCTATTAGGGAACTTGCCCACTGCCAGAAATCAGTGCAGAAGAATCAGTTCTTAAGACAGGTTCACTATGGGCAGAAGCAAAATAGCAGCAGACCCGCATTCACCTGCACCCACATTCACATGTGTCCCAGCCACAGCCTGCGGAGGGTTCGGGATTGAGAGTCTGGTCGGGGGTAGAAAGGTAAGAAAGATTTATTGACTTCACACAAACACAACTACGCGTAATAATAACACAAACAATGACAGACAAAAGCAATTCCCGTCAGCAACTTATTGTCAGTCTCCTCTGGTGCCTGATACACAGCGAGCTTCTTTTCCACAAAGTTCAGCGAAGTCAGGCGTCCCTGAACGACACTGTCTGAAGGGTGCCGTGAAGGACCCTGGAATGCAGTCCTTGGGTTCCTCGAGGTCCACAGGCCCACTGATCTAGGCAACAGCTAACTAATCCTTTTCACAGAGTTGTATCTTCCTTCTGAATGGTTTTTAAATATTCCAGCTCATTTATAGCTTCTGAATGATACTGATAACAAACGACCACTCAGATTCCTTTTACTTCAACTGTCCTTAGACTGACCAATTAGCAGTATAAGCTTTGCATTTCTTTGATAAGGTCATTTTAACTGTGCCACAGGGTCTTACTACTTTTAGGCTTTGCTAAATTGACTAGGCTTTCCTTTATACAAGGCTTCACTACATCTTAAACTTGAATTAGGCTTTTAGCAACAACATATAGTTTAATATCTGAACAATTACAGAAAAACACTTGGTCTAATCTTCATAGAGCCTTCAGCAAGCACCTGTATCACACAAACACACTTTTTAGCTGTCACGCTCCACCCCTTGCTTGCTGAAGCACTATGACGGCTACAGTTGAGATGCTAAAGCTACATGCGCTACATCAGTAAATGGGGAGAGATCTATAAATTTAACTTGCATAGCATGAACAGATTTACAACAACAATGATTGAAACACCATTTAGCTGTTGCCACTAGGGCAATGCAGAATACTATGATGCTCAAGATGGTTAGCCACGTAGTTGAGGTGACACTTGGTGACACACAAATAGTACAGATTACATCATACCATTTACAAGGCTCGGGCATGTTGACAACTAGACTGATGATTCGTCCACCCTCTCGAGCAAGGAGAGCCAACTGAGTGCCTTGCCAAGCCTTTGCCTCAAGGCTTTGCAGCTTATTTTTTACTTCATTCTAGTTTTTTAACTGTGGCATGTCTACATCTGATACCCATGCAGTAGGTATCATAAAGTTGAGAGGTATAGTCTCAGAGGAAATTTCTGGCCATTTTAGGGCAGTAGTATGGTTACTTAATTGCAGTAGAGCGACGGCTCCACTTTTAGCTCCTAAGCAACACGAATTGCATAAAGTTCAGGTGGTACCATTTCAGTGCAGTAAACGACCTGGTTCTTCCCAACAAACACGTTGCCCTATTGTTACATATGACACATTAGGTAACTTGTATACGCAGGTCATGTTAGGTGGGCTAGGAGGCCAGCCTCTCCATAGGGTCCCTAATCCAATCAAGGTGCTACTAATTGGAACTAAGGGGGACTGTGCTACATACCAAGAGCCATCGGGGGTAACTATTTCTCAGATGGGGCGATGCAGATTCCAGTCCCAAAGGCATCCTCCTCCTAGCCCCATGTTTAGCAAATAAGCAGTGGTCCAGTTTCCCTCTTTTACCCCCTGCACCAGGAATGAACTTTTTCCTTTATCACAGCCTTCCCAAGTGGTAATCCAGGTACTTTGATAGGGGTATCTCTCTTTAAATGTTGCAGGCATCCCATGATGCTCTAAGCCAGGGGGCCATTCTCTATTTTTAACGTTGTTTATTATCTGGGAAAATGCATATTTAATGATAACTGGACTTGTGCACACGCAGTACTCCAAGTTTGATTTTTGTCTGCTTTAAAACCAGTGTCCATCATGACTTGGGCAAGACGGGCAGTCTCTAATCCTACATCAGTTAGCAATTCGTCAGTGTGCTCTAAGGTTTTTCCTTTGAGCATGCCTCCCCCAGTGAGCAGCCCTACCGCCTGTTGGAGATTGGCTACTCCTTCAGTGTTTTTCTGGGATTTATCCAAGTTGCACACATTCATAGCGGAGTTAAGTCCGTTCCAAAGATAACCTGGAGTATCTCTTCGTCTGCGGGACTTAAGTGCGCTTATGGAACAGAAAATGACTGGCCATTCCCATCTAAGCAACCCTTCAGCTACCCGAGCTCCTGCTGAACAGTTTGGAAAAGTAGCTCAGACATACCATTGTTCTGGTCTGAACAATATTCGGGCAGTGAACAACGAAGCATTTAGGAGGGTTGGGATCCTAACTTGTGACCTCCACCAGGGTGTGGAGTTATACACGGATGGTGTCGGGGCCTCCCATGGGGGAATGGCCAGAGATAGTAGTGAACACCCCATTTTCTCACAGATCACATTTATTCTTCTTACTTTGAGATCCTGTAACCGTGCTTCACCTCCCAGAGAGCGAAAGAGCTCCCACTGTCGCTCATGGGAACGATGCTGTATCAGGGTAATAAATCGGCATTGTCTGGGCAGGATCATAGCACTGATTTGCTTTAGGAACCCCACTGGTATAAAAGGATGAGGATAAGTGGTGGAGACTTGCGGATACAGCCCCCCTAACTGGTTGTATTGAAGTGGGTACCATTCCACCACGCCTCTGTGTAGGTATGATTCACAAACCGTGTAATAACTTTGTTGCAACCTGTAACGCGCTCTCCTACCTGGTGGGCCTCACACCATCATTGGAGAGTGTTGTCAGCCATAGGAATGGGAGAGGGCAGATCCTCCCATCATCGCAGTGGCTCGAGAGGCCGAACAGATGCAGAATGCACTATTGGGGACACAAACTCAGGGGCGTTGAGCTCAACGGGGCTCTCCTCAGGAAGTGTGTAACAACAAACTCCCAAACGAGCAGAGCTATAACAACCACCTCCCCTCCCACAGTTAGTCTTTCCAGCCTTCAGGTAGGGAATGAACCCAAGATAATAACTGGTGCCACAGGTGCACTGACAGTCACCAGCTTGCCAATCAACTATCCTGTTTCTTCTACTCAGAGACCAGGACATCACTTGCTCCGGGGTGGCAGGTTTTTTCCAGTATGGATACTGCAGCTGGACCACGTGAAGGCCATCTGAATGCGTTTCTGGGGGATGTTCTTCAGGGTCAGGCTACTTCTTGAGGTTTTCAGGAGCAAGTTCATTAATATCTGGGTAATAAGAAGGATAGTAGACATGCCCTACCCAGGAGACACAACAAGGCATTAATAAAAAGAGTACACTCATAACAGTCCACCACTTCATGATGCCAGTCGATTCAGACTGGTGACAGGACTTGTCTTCAGTGGCAGGCTCGATTAGAAATGGCTATGGCTGCACTTGTGGACAGATCCAATCTGTGGGAACAAGACAACAAGGAGCCTGGCTCCCGTTAGGTGAATCTGACTTAAATACCCACCATGTATTATGCATACCTTTTGCTAATAGTGTTCCCCCCCCATATATCTCCTTGAGGATGCTTCACTACTACTCAACCTCCTGCCTGGAGCTTTCCCGGGTCACCACCCCTAGGTTGCTCTACTGCCAGCTCGCGGGGACCACCCAATCCAAAGGTCTGCTGCAAAGGGCTACCTCCCAGACGGGGTCGGTTATTGGCCCAATTGATAGCTCGATCCAGGTGCAAGTCCCAGTCTTTAAGAGCCGGGCCAGCGGCCAACCACAAATTGCATTTGAGGATGCCATTGGCTCGCTCTACCAATCCATTAGACTGCGGATGGTATGGGATGTGATATGTCCATAACACGCTGTTTTGCGGTCCAGTCATACACAAGATGGTTGCAGAAGTGGGGGCCATTATCGCTCTGTAGTTCTGCTAGCAAAGTTTCCAGTGCCGCACAAGTGTCCTGGGCTGTAGCTCTTGCTGAGGCACGGTTAAATGTCATTCCTGTGACAACTTCTACAGCTACAAACACATACTGTCGCTTTCGGGAAGTCCGAGGGAGGGGGCCTATACACATTGCCATACCTGCCACACTACCTTTCCTTCACATAATGACAGCGGGACATTCGGGCAGGGTTTTAATTGCATTTTTACCTCACGGCAAGTGATGCATGCGTTGACTATTTCTTGTGCTTCTTTCTTAGTTACATGAATATCCCAAGATGCAGCCAGGAGGGCGGTTCCATCACGCCCGGGGTGTCCATGTTGTTGATGTAGCCATTCTGCGGCTCGTTCCCCAGGTGTACAGTGGGAGGAGGAATTGGGTCATGATGGACTAGCCACTTTATCTTTTTCTTCAACATACAAGGTTTCAGCGCTCTCCTCTCTTGTTAGCTGATCAACTCGCCTATTCCACATTGCCTCTGGGCCTTCTCCTGCCTTATTTCCATGTGCTGCACTCACATGTCGGATGTGTAGAGGAAGTTTATCTTGGGCTAACTCCCATAAGGCTTTCCACTCTTCGTGGCTCCAAATGTCTTGTCCTTGTCTTTTAAAGTCCTCTTTATTCCATAGGGGTAGCTATTTAGTACATCCTTCTACTACCATCCAGGAGTCGCTATAAATATAGATGGGCCTTCTAGGATGTGGACCTTCTGTTAATTCCCACACAGCCACACCGAGCACTGCTTGGAGCTCGGCACATACTGCGTGCTTTTTCCGAGGCCGTGTGATACTGCTTGCTTGCCATCTCGAATCCTCAAGGCAGCTGCTCTCCAGGCATGACCTTGAGCAGACCCATCTGTGAACCAGACTTCAGCATCAGCTGAGGTCTCCATTTCAGGCGAGAAAGGAGGTGCTTCTTTGATGGGTGAAGGTTCACTGCAGCTTGTTTGATCAGGATAAGCATTAATTGTACTTTCAGTGAATCTTTTAACTAATGCAGGGCGTCCCTTTGGGGTTACTCGTTGGACTTGGCTCAAAATGTAATAAATCCACTTTTGGACCATGGTATCTTGGACTCTCCCCCCAGGTGGTAGCCGGCGATCTGGCACAGCTATTCCAAGGATAGGTATTGGAGTAGTGATAACTGTGGGTAATTCCCCTCTCAGTGCTTCTGTGGCTTCCAGGGCTGCTGTTGCTGCACACAACATCTGGGCTAAGAGAGTATACCTTGCTTCTGCCCCTCTCCAGCCTCGGCTCCAGAATCCAAGGGGTTTTCCTTCTGCTTCCAAGGACCCCTTCTGCCACAGGCTCCAGTGTGGTCCTCCTTCCGAGACACCTATATGGAGCCAAAGCTCTCCTTCGGAACGTCATGCTGCTACAGAGGCATGAACAGTTACTGCTTCTTTAAGGGCTTGTAAGGCATATTTATACTCAGGACTCCATTCCCATTTAGTTCTCTTCTTACATAGATTATACAAGGGACAAGCCAATACGCTGAACTCAGGAACATGCATACGCTAAAAATTGAGTGCTCCCAATTGGGCTTGCAGTTCTTTCACATTAGTGGGAATCGAGGTCTCTACTATATTTCTCAGCTCCTCAGCTGGTATTGTGGCCCCCCATTCTGCCATTTTATTCCTAGAAATTCACACTGGGGCCCGACCCTTTGGATTTTTTGTTCAGACAGTGTGAATCCAAAGGTAAGCACTTTCTCTTTCAATGATTTAAAGGCCTTGAGGGCAGCCTCTCTGTCTTGACTGCTTACCATGACATCATCTATGTACGGCCATATGCATATGTCAGGGTACTTTTCTTGAACTTCATGAACTATTGTAGCTAAAACTCCATGAGCCAGGGTGGGGCTGTGTATCCATCCCTGGGGCAACACGGTGTAGGTATACTGCTGCCCTAGCCACGTAAACGCAAATACTGGCCAGTGACTCTCCTGGATGGGAATAGGAAAAAACATGTCTTTGATATCAACGGATCCCATCCACACGAGTCCATAACATCGGATGCTTTCCATCAAGGCTGGTAGCGATGGGACAGCAGCTGTTAAGGGGTCAGTATAAGCATTCAAAGCTCGAAAGTTAATAGTCAACTGCCACCCTCCTTTTGGCTTGCGCACTGGCCACACTGGATTGTTATGCGGGGAGTGGGTTCGGATAATAGTCCCACTTCTAACTGCTGACTTATGATACACTGGATGGGTTGGGTGGCCTCGGGGGCAGTTCGACACTGGGGTCTGCATACTCCTTTCATGGGAGGCAGGGTTAGTGGGATCATGCTACATCGAGTTACAGCTGTTATAGCCGTTTCTTTTGTTTCTCAGTGAGGCACTGCACACCCAAACTGCCAGTTCTCTTGTTCAAGGGCAAACTGCTGTCCTCTTAATACATTAAGTCCCAGTAAGCTTGGTCCCCTTTTAAGTATTACTGCGGCTGCTGTTACCTTAGAGCCATTAGGTAATGCGAAGGTTGCTTGGACTAGATGTCCTGGTCGTGTGGTGCCTCCAACTCCAATTACTTGATTAGGGGTTCCTTTCTCCCCCTTCCAATCTGCAGAATCTAAAATACAGATCTGGGCACCAGTGTCTAACAGCATATCAATTGACCTTTTACTTTTACCTAATTGAACTGCTTTTTCGCTTGCTTTTTCACTGCAGTGTTTAGCCCACAGCCCTCGCAAAACGTTGGTGGACACTCCATCAATTTGCACTTTATTAAAACCGGCAGCTAACAAGTCTTTCCACAATTTTGCTCGCGGGGTCTTGGGCCCACCTTCTCCAGCTTTTCCCAACAATTCAGGGGGATCAGGAGGTTTGTCTTTTGCTGAGGCCACCGCCATGGCCTTAGCAGTTTTTGTCGACTTAGCCAGCCCTGGCTTCTGCAAAATGGGTAGAAGCTGCACTAATCACTGTATTGCATCTCTTACCGGGTGATCTACTGCCTCTGGCTCCAAGGCCAACAAGGCCAAGGTGCACTCTGTTGGTGCTCGTCGGCAAAACCTCCTCCACAGCGGTGCTGTCACAACCTCTGTATCTGGCGTGCGAGTCCAAACCGCTGCACGAATGATTTCAGTTAATGCCAATTGATACAAGCAGCGGACAGCCTCCCCTAAGTTATTCCATGCCCGAGGGGCAGGGCTAAGCTCTTCTTTCATATTACCATAGCTGGCTGCAGTGGCTTGGAGTGCAGCAGAAAACAAAATAACATTTTCATCACCTCTTGCAAACTGATTTAACTGGAGCTCGGGGCGCAGAATGATTTGGGCTGCTTCGGCCCTACTCCCTGAAATTGCAGAAGCTCCTTCACTATACATTCGAACTAGCCAGTCTATCACTGGTTCTCCTGGCTTGGACTTATGTTGTTCCTGTATATCTCTTATTTCCACCCAGGTAAATGAACGTAGCTCTGTTCGGGGATTCCCTCCTTGAGGCCCTAAATGGGTTAATACCACAGGGAAGGCCTGGCTAGTTTCCTCCCTCTGGGCAGGGACATACGGTGGCAGTTCAACATCAGGCTCATCACCAGTCTCCTCCTCTCCCTCTTCCCAGAGCTCAACTTCTGGTCTCTGCTCCTAAAGACATTGTCTGATCTTGTGGAAGGATGGCTCCACAGTCTGAGCTAACTGTGCCCTCTTCTGGAGGAAAGCGGCTACATGCGCGATCATGATTTTCCTCTCCCTCCTTTCTAAAGTGTCCAAGCGGCTCTGAGCGGCCCGTGTCTCCTCGCACGCCACGCTGTTAGACTCTCTCACGTCTTCTAACTCTTTACGCAGCTGGGTGACCTTGTCCCAGAGCTGGGCGACTTCTTCAGCCCCTAACCACAGGCATGTTGCCAGCAGCCATGACAGACACCCCTTTTTGGGCTAGGGAAGCAGCAGCAAACCTAGCCCAATGATCGGGTACAGTTCCTGGGTCACTCCAGGCAGGTCTCAAACTATCGTTATCCCACCCGGGATTCTCCATCCCCGTTACCTCCTTAAGCAAAGCTACTAACAGGGCCCATGCAACTCCCTCCATTCTGCCCTTTCTTTCCGGACCAGAGCCTCTCAATCCTGTTCATGACGTCAATTTATGGCCCAGCAGCAGCCTGCGGAGGGTTTGGGATTAAGAGTGTGGTCGGGGGTAGAAAGGTAAGAAAGATTTATTGACTTCACACAAACACAACTACGCGTAGTAACAAAACAAACAATGACAGACAAAAGCAATTCGCGTCAGCAAGTCTTCTCTGGTGCCTGATACACAGCAAGCTTCTTTTCCACAAAGTTCAGCGAAGTCAGGCGTCCCTGAACGACACTGTCTGAAGGGTGCCGTGAAGGACCCTGGAATGCAGTCCTTGGGCTCCTCGAGGTCCACAGGCCCACTGATCTAGGCAACAGCTAACTAATCCTTTTCACAGAGCTGTATCTTCCTTCTGAATGGTTTCCAAATATTCCAGCGCATTTATAGCTTCTGAATGATACTGATAACGAATGATTGCTCAGATTCCTTTTACTTCAACTGTCCTTAGACTGACCAATTAGCAGTACAAGCTTTGCATTTCTTTGATAAGGTCATTTTAACTGCGCCACAGGGTCTTACACTTTTAGGCTTTGCTAAATTGACTAGGCTTTCCTTTATACAAGGCTTCACTACATCTTAAACTTGAATTAGGCTTTTAGCAACAACATATAGTTTAATATCTGAACAATTACAGAAAAACACTTGGTCTAATCTTCATAGAGCCTTCAGCAAGCACCTGTATCACACGGGCACACTTTTTAGCTGTCACAACATGCACCCATGGCAATATGCAGGAAGACAGGGGTGGGCAATTATTTGGGCTGGAGGGCTGCAGAAGGAGTTTTAGTGAGCTGTTGAGGGCTGTGGTGGGGGCTGACCCTGCCTCAGGGCCCATGGCTATTTATAATACCTAGCATGGTGGGAGGATGGGAGAGCAGAGGAGATGCCAATTGATCCTATTCAGCCCCGGGGCCCATCTGCCCCACGCCCACCACTGGGGGTGCTGGATGAAGCAGGAAAGTAGTCAGTCTCCTTGGAAACCAGCCCAGGACCCCCAGGGGCAGGGGTGCTTGGCTGCCCAGATGGGATGGGGCTGTGAGTGGGCAAGGAGCAGCATCCGGGAGCAGGATGGGCAGCCAGGGCTGGGATCACAGGGCAGTGACAGTGCAGGGCTGGGTCCTGGGGCAGAGCCATGATCTGCTCCCTCCATGTCCCTGCGATGGGCGCCAGTCCCATGGGCAGTTGCTGCCTGCAGAACTAGCGTCCATCACAGGGATGAGCATCCCAGCATCCCCTTCTTCCCCATGGAGACCCTGCCCACCTGCCTGCCCATCCATCCAGTGTCCCCGGCTGTGGATGTGGGGGAGACAGCCCACTGTGCCCAGGCAATGGGGTCACAACGGTGTCTGGTGACAGTAGCAGAGACACTGGCAGCAGCAGCCAGAAGGAGCTGCCACTGCGGGGGCTGCTGGGAAGTCGAGTCTGGTCACCATGCCACCTGTGCCACACCACCCAGCCCTGCAGACTACAGCTTCTGACATGCCCAACAACCAAGTGTGGGGATAGGGTGGGCTGTCCTCCATGCCAGGCAGCACCTCTATGCCCGGGGTGGCAGGATTGGCTGCACCAAGGCTGGGGCTGCCACCCGTGCCAAAAGACCTGCAACAGGCCAGATACAATTACTTGGTGGGCTGGATCCAGCCTGCGGGCTGTATTTTGCCCACTCCTGCAATAAGAGAAATTCAGCAATAAGTCGTTTTCTTTGTGTGGATGGATCTATGCTACCTAGAGGGAGGATGCAGGCAGGCCTGAGGACAGAGGCTTTGCTAACTCTTGTCAGTGATAACCTGGGCATAGGGCCAGCCTGACACTTGGGCAAAGGAGATGAGCTCTAGCCTAAGCTATACCGCGGCTCTGCAAGGAGGGGTGAGTGGGGTGCTACAATGCTCCACGAGATGTTGGCAGAATGTGACCTACCCTGAGTCAGGATGGGAAGCGGTCATAGGTGACTGGTAGGGGGTGCACGGGCATGCACGTGCCCCCCGACAGGGCCGGCGCCCTCCCCAACAGCCGACACTGATGCTGTCGGTAGGGCTGGTGCCCCCTCTAACAGGACCGCCACCATCAGCAGCTTCTGTGAGTGCACCCCCAGATTCAGGAGGCACCAGTCACTCATGGAGGTGGTACAGATGTTCATTTTTTCACCACCTACCACACAATAAGTGTAACTTCTGTACCTGGCCCATGCTCATAAGAACCAGCACAAGGTGAAAAAAGGACCAAGTTATGCTAGCAGCATTCTCTTGAATGCAGTGAACAGGCCTGTAATAGCCAGCATCAAACCTACAGCGTGCCAAAGTAAAGAGTGGCTTTGTAAAACCGGACTCAGAGGGTAGTTACATGCAACATTTACCCAAACTTTGAGGAACGTGGCAATGGGGAGGTAAGGCTTTCAAATAGAGAGCTCAAAGGGAAGTCCACCACTAACCAGAGATACCGTGTAACCAGAATTGTCGCAGCTGTTAGAAGTATTAAAATGCATTGCACAGAATCAGTTCCCTGACAATTATTCCCATTAAGTGGACATGCCGCATATCTGGATGCCAATTAAATTACATTGTCTGAATTATGATTAATGAGGCTGAACCTGTATTTTTATGCTGGATACCCAAATGGCTTGAAATGATCATTGGCTAACAAGATTATTCCTTCTATCTGACACATTTCTGTACTAAAAAGAAAGGAACAGAATGATACTTTGCGGCATGGAAGAAAAAGGATCTCTGAATCTTTAATGTAACCTATTAAAATCAATGCTGTTAAGTTTCTTTCTTCAGTGAATACAGAAAGTTCACCTTGGAAACTCATACTAGTATGATACTGAATCTGAGAGCTGCATGCTAAATTGTCTACTCCCCACATGCTATTTTTGATGGGATACCCTCACTCTATGCACTTTTTAACAAGATAAACTTCTCAGTCTTGATGTTACTGTTACCTATAGTTTGCATATATTTAAATATACTGTAACAGATGTAAGAAAATATTGTTTTTTCATGGAGGAGGGGGAAACCATTTTTAAATACTTTTTAGGTACAATTTTAAGCATGAGAAGTTGGTTTAAGCACTTGCTGCCCAGAAGCTGTATTAATGAGGTACACACATATATACTGATAGCTACACTAACTTAAAGTTCTTGTAGCAGAGGACATCATTTCTTTGGGTGATATTTTTTTATTGGACCAACTGCATAGTTAGGATAGTTAGACACGTTTCTGAATGCAAGACATCCTTCTTCAGGTCTGAGGAGAAAAGCAAGCCCAGCAATAGTAAAAAGCTGTCTGTAGAGTTGTGAAAGGTGAGGGGAACTAGAAATTCCCAGGGAAGCAGGTGGGTTATAATGTGCCATAAAACCAATAGAGGTGCTAAGTCTTGGTTCCTAGTGTCCAGCCAGCTTATGAATTGTTGCTCCCAAGTTGGCCTTTTAAAGGTGTTAGGCAGAGTTTCCTTGAGCACGAAGACAGTGAGGAACGTGCTCCTAATTGTGTCCGTGTATCCCTGTCCTTCGTATTTTTTTCTGAGATAGCTCGTGCTGGTGTGTACTTGCTTTCTAATTTCACCCATATACTTGCCATCAGACCCAGGAGAGGTATGTAAGGAGGCAGTCCAACCGACCAGGGGAGCAGCAAACAGAGGGAAGCAAACAGGACAGGGAAAAGGGAACCCTTCAGATGAAGGAACAGCAAACAGGCCAGCTACAGAGGAGTTTGGTAGGGTTTGGTTTCTCTGCTTGGAAAGAGAGACACAAAGTAGAGGCAGCAGAATGAAGACCCAGAGACATGGCTGGAGGATGTTGCGCTCCCAGAGCCACTGCCACGTCCAGCTCTTCCTCTACTTCCACCTGCAAGGTGTCTGTCCAAACAGGACTGCACGCCGTCGAGACTCCCACACGGGTCCTGGCTTGGTGCTATGCAAACTGTGGCTTGCAAACTCCTTCCAGTGTCAACCAAGTAGGGAAGTGCCTGCAATGTGAGCAGTGCCTTCTGGTGGTGTCCCTCAGGGAGAAGGCAGGAGAGCTACAGGAGGAGGTAAGAAAGGCTATGAAGCATCCTCCGCCATGAGGACTTCATCGATTCGGTGTTGGAGGAAACCTCTAGGACTGTGGAGGAAGGACTGCCAGAGGTGGTGCTAGAAAAGGAAGAGGGCATCCACTCCCAGGAAGGTGGAAGCTGGAAGCTTGTATCTTCTGGCAGCAAGAAAATGTCGTCATCCTCGTGTGCTGTGGTTTGCCTGGAGAACAGATACGGAGCTCTAGCAACAGAGGAGGAGGAGCTCAATCCACTGGTGGACAGCTAGTCACTTCAGATAATGCACAGAGGAAGCTTTTGAAGAGCGTTGAAGACAACTTACCCGATGCAAGTGTTGGAGAGACCAACTAGAGGTTGTGTTCTTCTTGATATACTATTCACGAACAAGGAAGAACTGGTGGAAGTGGATGGCAAGTTGGGCAGCAGTGAGCATGAGACGACTGAGTTCAGGATCGTGAAAGGAAAGGAAGGAAGGAAGGAAGGAGAGCAGCAGAGTAAGGACCCCGGACTTCAGAAAAGCAGACTTGGACTCCCTCTGGGAACTGATGGGCAGGATCCCCTGGGAGGCCCGTCTGAGGGGGAGAGGACTCCAGGAGATCTGGTTGTATTTTAAAGAAACCTTACTGAAGGTGCAGAAACAAACCACCCCGATGTGCAGGAAGACTAGCAGGTCTGGCAGGTGACCAGTCGGGCTTAGCAGAGAACTCTTCAGTGAACTTAAACACTAAAAGGAAGCTTACAAGAAGTGGAAGTTTGGACAAAAACTAGGGAGGACTAAAAGAGCACTGCTCGGGTATAGTTTCATAGTTGGTCAGGTCGGAACGGACCTAAGCAGATCATCTAGTCTGACCCCCTGCCCTGGGCAGGAAAGGATGCTGGGGTCAAATGACCCCAGCTAGGTGGCTGTCTAGCCTCCTTTTGAAGACCCGCAGGGTAGGGGCAAGCACCACTTCCCTTGGAAGTTGGTTTCAGATCCTAGCCGCCCTGACAGTGAAGTAGCGCCTCCTCTTGTGTAGCCTGAATCTACTTTCAGTCAACTTATGGCCGTTGTTCCTCGTTACTCCTGGTAGTGCTCGGGGGAACAGGGACTCTCCCATTGCCTGCTGGTCTCCCTTGGCCACTTCATAGAAGATCACCAGGTCCCCTCTCAGCCTTCTCTTGTGGAGGCTGAACAGGTTCAGGTCTTGTAGCCTCTCCTTTTAGGGCCTGCCCTGCTGCCCCTAATCATGCAGGTGGCCCTACTCTGGACCCTCTCCATGTTGTCCACATCCCTCCTGAAGTGCGGCGCCCAGAACTGGACGCAGTACTCCAACTGCGGCCTGACCAGTGCCGCGTAGAGGGGGAGGATCACCTCCTCGGACCTGCTCGTGATGCATCTGTGGATGCATGACAAGGTGTAGCTGGCCTTCCTGACCGTGTCCCCACACTGTCGGCCCATGTTCATTTTGGCATCAGTAATGACTCCAAGATCCTTTTCTGCCTCTGCACTGGCGAGAAGGGAGTTCCTCAACCTGTAGGTCTGCTGCTGGTTCTTCCTCCCCAGGTGCAGCACCTTCCACTTGTCAGTGTTGAAACCCATCCTGTTCTCATCCGCCCACCCCTGTAACCTGTCTAGGTCCAATTGCAGCCTATTCCTCCCTTCTAGCGTGCTCACTTCTCCCTACATCTTAGTGTCATCTGCAAACTTGAACAAGGTGCTTTGCACCCCCTCGTCCAAATCGCCAATAAAGATATTAAATGGTGTTGACCCGAGGACCGAGCCCTGGGGACCCCACTGCCCACATCCCTCCAGGTCGAAAATGACCCGTCCACCACCACTCTCTGGGTGCGGCCCTCCAGCCAATTCGGCTAGGAACCTACGCGAGCGGTCAGACCTGGCTGACTGCTCTTCCCAGCAAATGTCTGGGTAGTTTAGGTCACCCATGATGACCACATCCCTTGACTTAACTTCCTCCGTGAGCTGAGCTGCAAATTCCTGGTCCAGCTCTTCTCCCGGGTTAGGTGGTCTGTAGCAGACCCCCACCGTTAGACCCCTTCCCCCCGACCCCCTTGTATTCTGACCCAGCTCTGGGCTGCTCGGCTCCCTGCTTCAGGCCCCGGGGATGCCACTGGGTCCAGGAATGGGTCCAGGGCTGTGGGGAAAGTGGACAAGGTTTTCCTAAACAGACCAGCCCTGACAGGACAGCCCTAAATTCTCATGGGGCAACTCTCCTTTCCTCAAGTGTGTGCTTGGCTCCAGGGTCACACTGCCCAAGCCCGTGGCTCCCATCAGGCGGGTGACCTCCCTGCGTCATTGAAGGTCTGCCAGGGGGTGAGTCACTCGAGACATGCCCTGTCCATGTGTTCTCTTTCTAATGCAGGGGTGGGCAAAATATGGCCCGTGGGCTGCATCTGGCCTGCTGGTGGGCAGCTGCGAAGTCATGGGATCTGACCCACAGGAAGCCGGCAGCTCTGGTTATTGCATTGTGCCAGGCAGGCGGGCATGTGCCAGACCTGTCAGCAGCTTACGCCAGCTCCTGCCCCATGCCCCAGAATCAGCACTGGGCTTGCACCAACATCAGCTTTAGATGCTGCTGGCAGGTGCTGGGTGCGGATCAGGGCTGCTGCCCGGGGCTGCAGCTGATGCCCTAATGCAGCAGTAAAAGCTGCAGACCTGGGCAGATGTCCTGATCCCCAGCGGGAACAGCTGATGCCAACACACTCCCAGTGCTGGTGTAAGCTGTGGGGACGTATTGTAGGTGCGGGACACTTTGTTGCGGGGAGGGAGGTGGAAGGAGGCAGAGACAGAGGCAGGCGGCCCTGCCCACGAGGCACAGTGGCAACTGGTGCTGGGAAAAAGCAGGACCTGGCATCAGGCATGCTTGACTGTGGCTGCCCAGAGCCCACACTGAGGCTGCCCTGCAGCTCCTCCCCACCGCTGCCGCCAGCACCACCTCCAGACCACCCTGGGCCCTCGGGGCAGTGGTGGTGGGGAGGAGACACAGGACAGCCCCAGCTCTTCATGGGCAGGGGGTGGGCAGGGCTGCCTCTGTCTCCCCCTCCCCGCTGCACCTGAACCATGAAGCACCTACAGCGCGTCTCCACAGCTTCCACCAGCTCCCAGCCCGTGTGCCAGAAACAGCGCTGGGAGGGCGCTGGCATCACCTGTGGATGCAACTGGCAGGTTTCTGCTGGGGATCGGGGCGTCTGCCCAAGCCGCTCTTCGGGGTAGTGGCCCAGAGGCAGGGCTGGTGGGGGTGGACCCCCATGGCTGAGCTGCTCCTGCTGAAGCTGCTGCCCGTGCCCATGCCAGCTCCCACCCACCTGCAGCCCCACCCCGAGGTGGTCAGTGGGCCCACCCCCGCTCTAAAGCATACGCTGCTTGCCACTGTGGGAGGCAGGAGCTTGGGGGAGACTGACCACTGGTCTGACCCACCACAGCCCTGCTGATGCCCTTACGTCCAGGGGGCGATTCCCAGCAGAGGAGGAAAGGGCAGAGCCCAGCACTGCCAACCCTGGGCTACATGGGCTTGTGCAGGGCTCCCTGCAGCCCCCACAGGCACAAGTCTGCAGTGCACGTCCCCAGGCACCAGCATCACATGGCTGAGCTGGACTGTCCTGGCCCTGTGCTGCTTCCAACCTTGCATGCACTGGTGCCAGAGCAGCCACGCATGTCCCAAGCCCTGCTCAGCACAGCGCAGTGCCCAGGCCCCAGACCCACGAGAGGAGGAAAGTAGCTGAGAAAGTGATGATCAGGGCCTCACTTGCAGCATCTAAGACTGTCACATACCCCTCGTAGCCCAGGCAAACCTCAGCAAACCTCATGCAATTCTCCCCTGTTCATCTACTAGCTGAGTGGGAACAGGGACATCTCCAGTGGTGGTGAAGTGCCAGGATCCAGGACAGAGACATTTCTACCTGAGAAGTGGGACAATCGGTGCCTTCTCCTTTGCCTGAGGAAGGGTGAGGGAGCCCGAAAGCTTGCAAATAATAACTTTTTTTGCAACTATACTTGGTCTAATAGAAGATATCGCCCTGCAGTATCTGGTATAACCACTTCTTTCACCGTCCCTTTTTCACTTCCTCCTAACTTTGGAACACTTTTTCTTTCCAGATTAAAAGTGCTCATGCTTCATCTCACCAACAAATAAATACTGTTCCTGGAAATGGTCAGTGAGTTTAGCTCCCCTGGTTTTGTGTCCATGTGTGAGAGGAGAAAACGGCACTTTCCTGTTGGCTGCACTCACAGGTCATAACTCAGACCTGAGCTGGCTGCAACTAGCTCAAACGGACCTGGGTCTATAGCTGTGCTGAGGCACAGGGCACTGTGTTCAAACATCTGCTTAATGCATCAAGATGGTGTGCAAGTCTTTGGGGCCTGGACCTGTGGTTCTGGTCATTAGAGACCTTCGTGTAAGCACCGCAGTTCATCAAGGATGAGCCTTTTTGCAGGTAAGAGTACATGGATGTGGAAATTGTGGGTGGGTGCAGCTACCAGGCCACACTTCAGAGGTAAGCTGAACTTTGAGCTGACTTAAGAGTTCAACATGTCCACTCCAGACACTTCAGAGATGAGAAAGGGCCACGGGGTGGTGGGGACAGAAGAAAGGGGAGGTGGCGGTTGTACACAATCCAAAACGAGGTCTTACTTTGTAAAGCTGTGTTCCTGCTGGGAGTCGTACCCTTCTCAATCCTTGATTATATCTGTATCTAGATCTATCTCATCCATAATGGCCCGAAGAATAATGGAGAAAACTCAAACTAATTGGAAATCGTTGGGTATTGGTTTCCCTCAAGAGTCTGAGAAGGAGGCTGCTCGTTCTCCATGCTGCTTTCTGCTGTACTTGTTTCCCAAATACCAAGTGTTATCTCTGAAAAATGTGATGAGGAACAAATTGTGAAAACGGTTCTCGGTTTTCTTCATTTCCTACTGCCATGCTCTGAGCAGCAGGCTGGGGTCCTGACGCCGGAGCCGTCCAAGAGCCAAGTGTCTGCTTTCACTCCAATGACTTTCACTTCCCCGAGGGATGTCTGAACACCTGGCGGCTGCCTGAACATCCCAGGGCCAGCCACACACAAAACACCAGCTAACTCCTAATGTTATCATAATTTCAGTACAATATTAATGAATGCTTAATCAAAGGGAGGAGGAAGAGCAGTAGGGTTGCACAAGGAACAGTAGGATTGCAAGTACGTCTTGTTAAGAAGCATTTTGACTTTTGAAAAGACACCTTGTTCATGAGAGTGCAACTGTTGAAAAAGATGACCTTTAACCAGACTGTTTAACTGATAAATATTTTATTGCATTAAATAATAGAAACAGAAATGTTTTAACTATATACAGTTGGCCATCTCAGGAATGGAGGTTGCGCAGCCATTCTGCAGACCCTGTCTGGATGCACGTCCATGCTTTTGCCACATGTAGATGAAAACCGGAACTGACCCAGGCTGGGGGCTAAAAACCTGATCCTGCCAAACCTTCCCGGAGCCCAGAAATCCCCTGCAGATCCTGCATACCCATAATCCCTCCCGCGGATTGTGCTTACCCTCCACCCTCCCAGATTGTGCCTACCCATTCCCCACCCAACCCCCCATGCATTGCACCCCCCACCCCCTTCCCCTGCAGACATCCCCTGCCCCCTGCCCCTCTGCCGATGCCCCCCTATCTAGGGTTACCGGGGGGAGCAGGGAAACGTGGGTTGGGAATGAGGAGCACCAGCAGGGCTGGGGGAGGTCAGGAGTGAGGGATGCCGGTAGGGCTGGGAGGGAGCGGGGGGCTGCACACCTGAGACACCTGAGCTGGAGCAGGCATTTCTCAGTTAAAAAGGCTCTGTGCACCCAGCCAGGGGCGTACACACACGACTTCCCCAAACCATTTCTATTGCATACGGATGCCTCCAACGCGGCAGTAGGTGCGGTGCTGTCCCAGACACGGGAGGTGGGGAACATCCAGTGGCCTCCATTAGTCAATATTGCTATTGGGTCTGCTCCCCAGGGGGACACATGGGTTCATGCCTGTTGTGTCCCTGGGAGCCGAACACGCGGGCGCCCCAGCGAAGAGCCAGGAGGTAGGAGCTCGGCCGTGAGAGGGGGCAAGTGAGCCCAGGGGTGCTTGTACAGCATGAGGAAGTGTGAGTGTGTGCGTCAGTGAGTGTGTGCACGTGTGTGTTTGGGGCCATGCTGGGCAGGACATGTCAGCTGAGTGGAGCCCGGGAGGGAACCCCCCCCGCAAGTCCCTACTTAGCTGAGCCCCCCCGGGAGCCCCGGGAACAGAGCGCACGAACAGGTGCAGCCCAACTGGGAAGCAGCGGTTTGCACAGGAGCTCGTGCAGAAGGGCACGTACAGGGCGCCCAGAGGGCTGCTCCAAGCAAGCGGCCTGAGCCCACGGGCCTGAAGAGCAGCTGCTGAGACCAGGTAAGTACGAGACGTAGTTCGCAGCCGTGGCAGTGGATCACCATGCCTGTCAGCTTCAGCTTCCCCGCACCCAGACCCCAGGCAGACAGAGCGTGCAGCCCTGGCCCTGCACGGCGGGGGTGCCTGGGGTGGCAGCGGCGCTCCCCCACTTGTGGGATGTGCTCCTTGCTGGAGTCCCTGGAGGGCCGAGTGCAGTAGCCTGAGCAGGAGGGACGCCAGCTGTGCACATCGGGGCCTATGAAGACCACATGGACAACTACCGCCGGGCCCTACTCCAGGGAAACGGCACAGAGAAGAAGGATGGGGAGGACAAGGGGGAGGAGGTGGCCACGAAGAAGACTGGCCACAAAAACCCCCTGGAGCTACCTGGAAAACAGTCGTCTCCAGGTCCAGCGCACGCAGAGCTGGGCCACTCCTCCCTGGCACTGCACTACAGGTAGCTCCCCACCCCAAGCAGGAGACTCCGACAGAGACACCGGAGGAGGAGGTAAGTGCTCAGGGGGTAAGTATTCCCACCCAGAGGAGGGCACGCTGGGTGGGGGGAAATCTCTCCTGAGGGGCACGGAGGGACCTATCTGCCGTCCGGACCCCTTAGCCCGAGAGGTCTGCCCGGGGACTTGCACCCAGGAAAGCTGCCTTGTGCAGGACACGAACAAAACTTCTTTGCAAAATGCTAATGGCCTGGTTCTCTCACAGCGTCTCAGGACATCGAGGGGGTCAGCTGGGGCCTCAGCTGCCTGGACGCCAGTGCCAGGAGCATGGGGAACAAGCAGGAGGAGCTAGCCCGCCGGCTCCTAGTGGGCAATATGACCTGGCAGGGATCGCAGAGGGGAGGCTGCAGGTGCTGCCTGGGACAGGCGGCAGCAGCAATTATCGCTGGTGCTCGCTGCGCCCCATGCCCAGTGCTGGTCCCAGGTGACAGGACAGCCTCCTCTCGTCCAGGGCACAGATCCAGGGGATCACACCACCGGGAGGGCTACCGAGCTTTGCTGGACTCCTAAGAGATTATGTTTGCACTTGTGCCTGGCATCTTGGGCATCATACTCATGCTGGCGCTAGCACTGGGCCTCCTTGTCCACTATCCCCATCTGCGTCAGCTCCAGCTCATGCTTGAGCTTGCACTCCTCAGCTTCCAGCTGCAGCTGGGATTTGCACAAGTCCCACTCAGAGGACGGCCCCTCGGGTTCTGCATGGACGCGCGGAGGTGATCTTGTGGCCTGGTTATCATCACACAGGATCTGAATCAGGTCTTCTCTCCTCTGCTCCTTCCTCTCTTTCATCACCTCTTTCAAGTTGACCACAGTCATGTGGTCATACTCGTCAGCCATTCCAGCTATCTACACTGCCCACTTGACCCAATGCCAAATGAGAGATTGTTTGCTCCAGGGTTTCCAGCGACTCTGTTCCCTTCCCCAAATGATGCCTTCAAGACAGCAGGTTGTCAGATCCCACAGCTACCATGACACGTGGTGGGCCGGTAGCAGGTATTCCTGTGTTGAGCCATCTGCCTCACTGCGCCCAACCACCTTCCAGGCTCCAAGTGCCTCAATGGGGGCACCTCACGTCCAGCCGACCCCACTCCTGGTGCACACCTGCAAGCCTGGGGGTCATGAAGCCACCATCCACAATCTGGACTGATGTTTGCCCTGTGCCCCATGGGAAACACAGGCCTAGTAGTCCTTGATGGTATTTGATCCACTGCAAGAACTTGGGGTGCTTCCCTGTCTGAAGCAGAAATTGTGGTCCCCCTTACTCAACCAAACCAAGGGGATCCCAAGGCATAAAGTACACCCTCTCCCAATGTGTCTCCCATGCTAGGTGCAGAGGAGAACTTTATTGGTTACAAGGAGCAGGATTTAGATAGGGAACAGGATAGAGCAATATCAGAGAAAGCCCTTAAAGCAAACTGTGACATGGTAGCCTTTAATCACACATCTGAGTCACTGCACGCAACGTATTTAGTTAATAGGGCTGTGAGAAATGTCATGGGGTGTTTCATTTCAAAGCTGTTTCAAAGTGTTTCAAGCTGAAAAGAGTGAGATTGAAACAAGACAAAAGGATTCCAAATGAAAGAAGAAGCCTCTCGTCCAGGGTGGAGATCCAGGGGCTTGCACCCCTGGGAGGACTGCTGGGCTGTGCCACACTACTCCTGGGGGTGCAAGCTCCTGTATCTGTGCCGGATGAGGGGAGGCTGCAGCTGCTGCCTGGGACAGGAGGCAGCAGCATTTATCTCCAATGCTGGGTGCAGCCTGTACCCCCGGGAAGGCTGCCACCCTGTGCCGGACTCCTTCCAGGGATGCCAGCCCCAGATCTGTGAGCCACATGAAAGGAGGCTGCCCTGTCACCTGAGAGTGGTGCTGAAGCCAAGTAAGCCCAGCTTCGAAACTCAAACGACTTTGAAACTGTCTAAATGTTTTGAGTTCCCTCGTTTCCTTTTGAAGCTGTTTCAAATCCTTTTGTTTTGTTTCAATGTCACTCTTTTGAGCTCAAAACGCATTGAAACAGCTTTGAAATGAAAGACCTGGGAAAAATGTGCACAGCCCTACTAACGAAATATATAGCCTGCATTAACCCAGATGTGTGATCAAAGGCTACCATGCCACCGAATGCTCGAAGGGATTTCTCTGATACTGTGCTATCCTGTGCCTTATTCCAAGCCTACTCCTTGTAACCAATACATTTCTCCTGTGTACCAAGCGTGGGAGACTCGTTGGGAGAGGGTGTACTTTATGCCTTGGGATCCCCTTGGTTCAGGGGAATAAGGGAACCCACTATTTCTGCTTCAGACAGGGAAGCACCCCAAGTTCTTGCAGTGGATCAAATACCATCAAGGACTACTAGGCCTGTGTTTCCCATGGGGCACAGGGCAAACATCAGTCCAGATTGTGGATGGTGGCTTCATGACCCCCAGGCTTGCAGGTGTGCACCAGGAGTGGGGTCGGCTGGACGTGAGGTGCCCCCACGGAGGCACTTGCAGCCTGGAAGGTGGTTGGGCGCAGTGAGGTGGATGGCTCAATGTGAAGCACCATCTACTGGCCCACAACGTGTCATGAAAGTTGTGGGATCTGACATCCTGATGTCTTGAAGTCATCATTTGGGGAAGGGAACAGAGTCGCTGGAAACCCTGGAGCAAACAATCTCTAATTTGGCATTGGGTCAAGTGGGCAGTGTAGATAGCTGGAATGGCTGACAAGTATGACCACATGACTGTGCTCAACTTGAAAGAGGTGATGAAAGAGAGGGAAAGGAGCCAATGAGAGAAGACCTGATTCAGATCCTGTGTGATGATGATCGGGCCGCAAGATCACCTCCACGTGTCCATGCAGAACCCGAGGGGCCATCCTCTGAGTGGGACTTCTGCAAATCCCAGCTGCAGCTGGAAGCTGAGGAGTGCAAGCCCAAGCAAGAGCTAGAGCTGAAGCGAATGGAGATGGTGGAGAAGGAGGCCCAGTGCCAGCACAACGAGGCCCAGCGCCAACGTGAGCATGATGCCTGAGAGGCCAGGTTCAAGTGCAAACACGGTCTCGCCGGATTCAGCATGCAGTCAAACACTGGAGTCGCAGGAGCTTAGCCAGCCCCAGCTGCTCCCCTCAGCCCGAACACCCCAATCTTCTCTCACAACCAACACGGAGATACCCCAGAAGCGTTCCTAAATCATTTTGAAAACAAGCACGCCAATGGAAGCTGGCAGCCAGCGAACAGGGACTGCAACAGGGGAGCAGTTTGCGGCAGTTTCCAGGCCAGTCGTGGGCAGGAGCACGTGGGGGCTTATGACAGAGACTTCAGGTAAGTGAAGGAGGAGGGGTGCTATTATGGGGTGACACGGAGCGCAGCCAAGGCCCCTGCCCTGCTGCTGCCTCCAGCCAGCAGCTCCTGGGAGGCGTCCACCCAGATAGGCCCCTTGGGTGGGTCAACAGTGCCCAGACCCCTGTCTGCGGGAGGTGCCTGGAGGGACCTCTCAGGACTGGGGGTAGCGTGGGGGCTGGGGGTCCCTTACCTGTCCCACCCGTGCCCAGATTGAGGCCCTAGAGGGGCAGGAGAGGGGGCTCCAGGCAGAGGTGAGCAGGCGGCAGGGGTTCGGGGCAATGGCAGAAGAGATTGATGTCCTCTTTCATTCTCTGCAGGACAAGGGAGGAGCACCAGGAGGTATGTGGGGGTGGGAGAGGGGCTGTGGGTTGGGAGTGAGGGGCACCGGCAGGGCTGGGGGGGCAGAGGGAAGGGAATATACCCCTTCCCCCACCCGGGTGTCTGCTTCTTTGCAATTGCAAACCCTAACCCCATCCCCCGCTTCAAACAAACCTCCCTCCCATTTCCCCCTATCCCTCCCATGCCTGCACCCCAACCCCCCGCAGGTTCCCAGGGTCCCCCAGCCTGACAGCAGGATTTATGGCAGTTCTTCGTCGGATTCTGACTCTGAATCATCTCTGTAGGTGCTGCCTCTTTTTTGTTGGGCATGGTACAAACTGAAACGTGCCTTTTTTTTGAGTGAAAGGGCTGCAGGGCATTTGCTGCTCATTCCATAAAATACATTGGCTCTTTCTGGGAAGACGAGCTCTGCAGAAAGAGAAAAGCAAAGAAGCATCGAGTGATTTACTCTGGATAGTAACACTACAAGCAAAAATGGGGGAGCGTTCAGAGGTGCATTCTGGCTGGGCACGTGCCACTTGGAAGTCTAAATGAGGTTCTTTAATTGGGTTTTTACTAGTTATAACACCTCCTTTCCCACCAGCAGCAAAAGTATGAGAAGATGTTGGACCATCCAAAGTCATGCGTCTGGAAGTCTGAGAACACCAAACTTACCTGTGCACTAAATGAAACTGTTTTCTGGCTCGGAGATCACTGACTACAGACAGTAGCACGATGTATACACACAGCGCTGTACGTGTAGGTTGAAAGACAACCGTTTGATTTGCTTCCTTAAAGCATCATTTCCATGTGTGGTTGTCTACAGCTTGCACGTGTTGGGTTCTTTATTCAACAACTAGGGCAAGACAAATTCTTTTCCATTCAGCTGAGACACCCCCTTTACCTCCTCATGCACCAAGAACAGGGGTTGGACTTTGCCTTTTGGCAGCAGAGGAGATTGCTGCTCCCGGAGCTCACAGGTCCCTGTCTGCTAGCAATGGGAGACAGCTGTTTTCTGGAGAGGGGTGTGTGTGGGGAGCGGCACACTGGGGCGCTGGGTTGCTGGGTGCCAGAGGTGAGCAGAAAGAAGCCTGCTCAGCCTGGCTTTCTCCCCTCCCTTTGCATCCTCCCTCTCTTCACTGGCTCTGAAAGAGGGCTGGTAAACCCAGGGCAAGGCCTGATACTGCTGCTGATTTGATGGTGATGATATTTTGACCTCGCAATGGTCAGGGATTGATGGTAGACTCTCCTCCTGCCACTCAAGATACCCAGCAGGCTTAGGGCTTGCCAAACACTGCAAGTGCAATTCCTACAATCCAGTAGCCCTCTGTGAAGGTGAAGCTGTTCTGTGGGTAATGCTCTGGATTGATACAGTGCTTTCCCTAGTAGGGTCTTTGACCATAAGTATGGCTTTTGGCATGACAATAGTTCAAATAAATAGTAAAGATTAGCAGGGGCATGCACAGGCTCAAACAACTGGTGGCCAGGGTCCCATGGAACGTAAGTTTAAAGGAAAAAGGAATTGGGGAAATTGGTTGTACCTTCGAGGGAATATTAAGGAAAATGGTCTTACAGTAATGAAAGAATAATATAGTAGTTACAGGAGTCGAGCACAAGCTAAATCTCAGTCATCCCTGTAATATTGTTACAAAACCCAAACAAGAACAAGAGCGTGTGGGGCTGTGTTAATATGCATGTTGTATGCAAAGGAGGTGAGCCGGTTTTCAATTATGTTCAGCATCGGGGAGGCCTTAGCTGGAGAACTGGGGCCAGTTCGAGGCATCATGCTTCCTGAGAAACCGACAACCTAAAAGGAGTCCGGAGAAGAGCAACAACAACGAGGAAAGGTCTAATATTTTCCTAGACAGGAAAAGTTGGAAGACCTGGATTATGTCATCCTGAGAAAATGGAGCGGGTGTTAGAAATCTTCCAAAAGGGTTGTTACTTGTAAAGAGGTTCTTTAGTTTTCTGTGATTGTAGCGGGTACAGTAACGGGCTTACTTTCCAACAGGGGACATTGAAGCTGGAAACGAGGAAATACTTCCGAACTCACAGGTGGTGAAGTCCCGACACAGATGACTGAGAGAACTTGTGCAACCTTTGTCCCCAGTAAGGACAGGTAGTGTTTAAGTGCCAATCAGTCAATGTTTGTCTGGAAAATCCAGGCCTAAATGAAACCCTGACGGGTCTCTTCTTGGGTAGCTTTGACTAGCCACAAGGACTATTTCTCATGACAAGCACTGCCCCATCTTCAGTGCCAAGGATGCTGCCAGCGCTTTCTAGACTGAGCCCCTAAGAAGTTACTTCATGGAGAAAATGAGCTGGAAAGCAACCAGGGAGCTCTGCGTGCCAAACAGTGTACTAGCAAGAGGGAGAGCCTGCCCCGATGAGCATGTTCAGGCACACGAGGTGAAGTGGGATATAGCCCTGTGACCCAGGTCACCTGCAGGGGCAAGAAAGAAGCCATGCCCATGGCAAACATCTAGGAAACTTCAGTCTTGTCCAGGAAGTTGTTGAAGTCAAGGACGGAATAACTCACAAGGGCACTGGACATATCAGGACCAAAATTGGCTTCCGCCAATACTAAACTAAGTGGAGAAGAGGGAGGCTGTACTGTGCTGCGCCACAATGAATGCTGCGATGCTGAGATGACACAAGTCATCCCCAAGTCCTGGTGCAGAGGGCGTCGAGTTTCGAAGCAGGATGGCTTTCAGGGAGTGGATCTGGCCTGTGTCGTCCCTGTGGCTTTCTGGGCACCAGTCAGTGTACGGGTGATGCTCCCAGCTCTCTCTTCTTTGTCATTTGGCCCTGACTTCAGACAGCTGGACACATGTCAGCGCTGGATCTCCCATTGCAAGTCTTCCCCACCTGCACCCGTGCCATCCCAAAGGGGAGTAGAGGTGTGCTGACTCCTCCAGGTAATCAAGAGGGAGGTCTCCTCCACCTGGCTTGGAGGTGAAAACAGCCCACTCTTTCTGAAATGGAGTCATATGCATGTTCTTCTGCAAGCACAAGCAGGCTATTTTCACTGGTAAAAAGTTTTGCTTTCTTACCTTTGTCCTTTGACAGCACCTGCACAAGTTCGTAGTTGGCCAAGTCCTCCATTCCTCGGTTGTTCGCCTCCAAGATTTTTTTAATTACGTCTGCCGTCCTGTCCTGGCAAGTCAGCTGGAAAAGGGATTTTGCAGTGAATGATTTTGCTTCTTTGTGTATGGAAGTCTGTTTTCAGTTTCCCTTTGGATCTGGCCCTAAGTTTCAGAGTAGTGAGAAAAGGTCATGTTTTTGGAATGACTTTGTAGCTGCCGCTGAGCAGAAAACTGCGCTACACCTGACAGTGCAGTATGTTTGCATTCAAAAAGACAGGGCATGCACTAGCTGGGGCACCAGCAACTCAGAGTCATTCCCTCGACCAAACATTTGGAGACGTGACGTGCCCGTCTTCCTAGCCATCCCCTTCCACGTAAATCCTTGTCCTATATGTTGCTCCCAGGCACCAACTGAGTTACAGTCTGAGGTGGCAAATACTTTCTTTGACACCTGTGAAGTTTTTTGGCCTTGTTTCTTGCTTCCACGCTCCTGTGGAAGTGCAGTGGGTTGTGAAAAAGCACAGGGCTCAATGCAATCCCTTTTGAAATCAGCAGAAAGATTCTTCCCACCTTCAACAGGATTTGGGTCAGACCCATAGTTCACTTGCAGGGATTCAGGTCTTTAAAACTGCAGCCAAAAAATACTGCGAACTACAACTGTTCCTGTATGTCATTTATGTAGCAGGTTACAGTTACCCTTGGTGTTTGGGGCACTGGGAATAGCGGTTGTGTGGGAGGTTGGTTTGTGCAGGATTAAGACTAGCTTAGACATAACTTGAGTGGGAAGGTTGAGGCAGAACTGGTCCTGCCTTCAGCAGGGGGTTAGACTAGATGACCCCCTGAGGTCCCTTCCAGCTCTCCTTTTCTAGAAGAGAAACTGAAGGAGAATACATGAGGATATCTAGAAGTTCATGCCCTTGAGGATCCTTGTATAACTACATACTATCTATTGCTATACAGCATCTTTCAGTGACTTGCCTTCAAGCTGGTCTGCAGTGTATCTGTCTGCCTACCTGTGCACACACGCCCATTCCTACCAGTGGTGTGCGCTTTAACATCTACATTGTCATCCAGAGTGAAAATACATCCAGTAATAAATTTACACAACTCTTCCACATCACTTACCATGATTTTGCTTTCAGCGCCTTCGCTGTCATTTATAATGCACTGCACAATGCGGGTGTCTTTGTTTTGCTGGTAGTAAAATGCAGATGCAGTTGATGTCATGGTGCACAAGGTGTGTCCATGGAGGTACAGATGAACACGGTGATGAGCAGTGAGAGAGGTAAAGAATAAAAAATAAATGAAGAGAAGAAGTCAGAAACATGATGCAAGCAGTAGGAACAAAACAGCACAAACACAAGCAGGCATTTCGGGGTCTATACCTGGTTCTGCGATGTTGTTAGTGGTGGTGTCCTACCTACAGGAGGAACTTGGTCTTTGCAATGAAGTATTCATATCAAGACATCCACTTACAACTAACACCCCTGAAACTTGGAGGATACCGAATTTTCCTGTTTGCAATGGATATTTAGTTGGTGTCATAAAAGATACCACTTGTACCCAAAGAGCCTCGTCTGCTGAACAAAAGAGTGGCTTTCCAGGCTCCACAATGTGCTTTGCTCAGGAAGGAGCTCCTGCAGAGCGGATGTGCCTACTGACCGTCCTCTATTATTACATATTGGGCAAGGCTCCTCACCCAAGGAAATGGGCTGTCTCGTGATCTGAAAAGTCAAGCCAATATTCCAAACCACTGGACGCTCTGCTTCCATCTCCTCCACTCCTTTGTGTTTGCAGACTCCTCTGTCTTTTGCTATTTTTCCTGTTGGTTGCCCTTTAAATTTCCTCAAGTTTCCACTCTGAGCCTTGCCCATACAGAGCGCGGCTCACTTCATTGGAAGGTGTGAGCTGGTACCGCAGAGTCACAGAGAGAGTCCTAGAGAAGCAGGGCTGGAAGGGACCTCCAGAGACCATCTAATCCACCCCCCGCCTGAAGCATGAGCAGCTCTATCTAAACCATCCCATGCAACTCTCCTCTCAGCTCTACATAAGAAAACGGTCAGCCCTGACACAACATAGACCTCCCACCCCCACCTGCCAGTCTCTGGCATCTAGAAACCTCCAGAGGTCCTAGACAGAGGGCCATGCACATACAGGGTGTGGGGGCCGTGGGATGCAGGTACTGCTGCCTCTTGCCCAGGCAGAGTGTGGGGAGCACCGGATATGGGCGCTGCTGCTGCTTGCCCAGCCGGGGTGGTGCGGGCACAGGATGTGGGCATGGTAGTAATAGATGTGGGGTTATGCCCTGCTGCTGCTTACCCCCGTCTGCCTGGAGCAAGCCATTTCACCCTTCACCCCCATCTCAGACTCACACGTCCTCATGCCCCGGCTGGGAAGCTTGTCCAAGCCCCAGCCCCAATCCCTCCCGCACAGTGGGGGCATTGATCTGCCCCCCCCCGTGCCCTTTCCCTACCCACTCATCCCACCACAACAGACTCACCAGCTGGAGGCAGATGTGCCCAGCATCCTTGAGGACTGCTGCCTCTTTAGTTTATGGCCGAATCTCCAAATTGGGCCGAAATTTTTCCGAATCGATTTGGAGGCTTCCTATTTGATTTGGTCTCTGGCAGTGAAGATCACGCTGCCTGCTCAGAGGAGATTACAGGGACCCAGGAGAAGTACCCCGAAGACAAGAAGGAGTGCCGGAGCAGGCGCTCCAAGCACAACCACTTCTCGCCTGACGAACCAGGAGTGAGAGCTTGGGATGCGGGAGGATGAAAGACGCCCAGATTCATCAGTTCCCGTCAGTTCGGGGTGGCTGGTGCGGGACGGAGAGCAGTGACAAGCCGCCCCCAGCAACAACCGGAAGGAAGAAGGAGGAGGAGAGAGAGAGGCGCGGAGAGAGCTCAAAGGAAGTGGGTTGAGAAAAGAAAACAGGGACGATGCCCCGGAGGGGAAAAGGATGAGAGCAGGAAGCTCTCTCCTTCTGAGGCGCCGAGGAGTCTCCGTACTTACCGGGACCTGGAAACAAGAAAAAATTCTTGAGAAGATGCGACGGAAAGCCGGTTGCCTCCGCCGCACACAGACCTGCAGGGGCACAAAACCAACCGTGAGTGGCTGTGGTGCAGTACAAGGGCACCTGGAAGAAACCAGGGAGCTATCCTTCTGCAGCCCACCAAAATTAATGATAAGAATAATATAATAAGTCAGGAGTAAAATGGAGATAGAAAGCCAGTAGCCTCACGTTAACAGGGCCATGCCCACAAAGTGGAGCTAACCATGGTAAAAAAATCCAAAACAGGCCAAATGTCAACAACCATCGAAAACAGCAAGCCTCCCTCTTTTTTCTTTCTTCTTACACAAAGTCGTGGCAGCCGACGCTGCCTGGATGTGCTGGGTGAGGACCTTCATTCAAAGATTGGCTGTGGCGTAGCAGCCAGCACGCTCCAAAATCTTGACTGTTCCGTCACCATAAGATCAAATTTGAGTAACAACCCCGCTTATCTGGACCTTTTAATTGGTCTCCTGTTTTGATTTGGATTTGGAGATTCTGCCGCTGAATCGGGAAGGATCTCCTCCAAATTGAATCAGCTACCGAAGCTTCACACAGCCCTAGGAATAGTGCCTGCGTGTGTGGACGTGTCCTAAGGGTGCAGAGAGAAGTGGAGCTCCCAGCTGTAACTCAGAGCAATGTTTGCAAAGCGGTCTGAGTGACAGCGTTACCCGAGACCAAACAGAAAGTCACTGTTGGTCCCGGGGGTGGGGATCTAGCTGCCTGCTGGGAGCCTGCAAGCAGGTTCCTACAGCAAGGGCCAGGCTCTGTGCAGTGTTGGCTGTTTCAGCATGGCAGGGGGGAAAGGAAGCGCAGGGAGCTCGTTCTTGGGGCTCCTCAGCTGGTGCTGAGTGGTGGAGTGGGGGAACTGGAGCCCCCCACCTTGGGAGGCCTGCAATACACTGGGCCCAGCCTGCAGAGGGGGGCTGAAAAACCCCAAGACTCAGCTCCTTCTGCTCCCTTGTCCCCTCCCACTCTGAAAACACCCACAGGCTGGGAGCCCCAGCACACGCACGTTACAGAAGATGCCTCATTTTGAAACATCTTTATCTGACACCACATGCAATGAGGGGTCAGATTTTCACCCAGTGGGCCACTTGTGCTGTTTGCAGCCATGCACTTGTGTTTGGTCACAGCTCTGAACAGCTTTCTCGGGGACAGGAGTGAATACTGGATGTGGAAAGTCTATTTTCACATAGAATACAAATATCGGCAGTTCCGCATACCCTTTTCATATTGAATACTTGGAACAAAAGCTTCCAGACCATACCTTTTTCTGAGGCTGGACTCTGGGCTGGTCCTCAGGCAGGTCCCCGGGCTGGTCCTCAGGCAGGTCCCTGGGCTGGCCCTCCGGCAGGTCCCTGGGCTGGTCCCTGGGTTGGTACTTGGGCTGGTCCTTGGGCAGGTGCCTGGGCTGGCCCTCTGGCAGGTCCCTGGGATAGCCCTCTGGCAAGTCCCCGGGCTGGTCCCTGGGTTGGGACTTGGGCTGGTCCTTGGGCTGCTCCCCAGGCTGGTCCTTGGCCTGCTCCCCGGGCTGGTCCTCGAGCTGGTCCCTGGGCTGGCCTAGATACACCAATTATTTGGAGCTAAATGAGGCGAGTGAAAATGGCTGGACCAGCCTTAGTTAAGTGTGGATATTTGATGAAAAGAAGCCACAGAAATGACATTTTATAACAATTGTTTACAAAAATCTTCTCCCCGACAACTGGAATCTCTCCTCTCGCTCTCTTTATCTTAACTTTATGGAGTCAAATCACATCTGTCAGAGCCCTTTGGAATATCTCTTGTCCCAGCCTTGCAGTCTAATCCACATGGGTGGAGGCTGCATAGAGTCGTCAAGGGGGTCTGTAGAGTTCAGGCTGCATATAGAAAGCTCCGTCTACATGTTTCTCACTAAACAAATCCCTTACAACAATGACTCGGCACCGAGTCTTTACATGTGCTCACGGAGAAGCATGATGAACTTTTGAAAGAATAAATTGTTCAGCTTTGTATAAACACAAGCAAACCTGATGAACACATAAAATAAGTGATCGCTATCAAACTGTTCCTATCGCACTCGCAAATGAGACACTGACCTGCCCTCTCCGCACTCCCTGGCACACAGACAATTTAATGTAATTACTCTCCGTTATTTCAAGATTTGGATCATTTCATTCTCATTCAAGTGAGGTGTCTGTCGCTCAAAGTTTAAGGACCTTTTTCAAATATGACTACAAGAAATAAATGCAAGAAGAACCCCGCTGGAAACTTGTGCTCACTTTGAGCAACAGTTGGATCTCAACGTAGACCTGAACATTTTCTTGGCCCACTGAAACCAAACCCAGGACACAACCTCATTAGACACCTATTAGCAACCTTGGCCATCTGAATGTTGGTAACATTAACCCCCCAAAATGCAATTCTTTAGTGAGGTTTGGGAGATTAGGTAGTGATAGCTTGAGCAAAAATATAACTTACTCTCATTTTCAACTTGTTCTCGCTGAAACGTAACCAGCAGTTGTTCTGCCTCTTTTAATGGCTGGGAGGCAGGCATGTTCCTTTCCAGGTATGCCACAACTTTGTTCAAGGTATTAAAACTTGGTGGCTCCCTAAAATCCTCCGCAAAGTTGTGCAGCCACATGGAAAACAGCAGGGCTAGTGGGCTGAAAACAAATACATTGACAAAATCCCGTCATAGTCAGGCTTTATCACAGTGATATTTGTCATTCAAACCTGTATCAAGTAGATGAATATATCCCTTCTGCTGTGAGCCAGCAAGGAATTGTGATCTGGGCACCGTTTTACCTAATCATGGTCTGATCTCACTGACACCCGTTTTACCACTCCTAATTACTGATCCAAACTAGGGAATGAATACTGAATTGTATCCTCAAGACGCAAAATATAGGACAATTATAACTTTGTTTAGCTATAGCAGCATCCTCCAATTTGGTCCAGTATTATGGCAAACAAGTAGAGGAGACACAGGCAAAACACAAACATCCTGCCCCAAACCCAACCTTTACACAACACAAATCGCCTGGCTATTCTCGCTTCCTACTTTTCTTGCTTTCTTTTTTCTTGCTACATTTGGGCCACGTTTATTAGTGTTGAATGCTTTGTTAGCTCTCCCAGAAATGATGGATCCACAAATAAAAGACTACATCTGTTCAGTTTTGGGGCAGCATCCCAGTCTCTGGCAATTCGTGTAGGCATCATACAGTTAATTCTTTCTTTATACAAATAAGGCTGGCTGTCTCTCTCTCTCTCTCTCTCTATCTAGATAGATAGATTTCTAGATAGATAGATAGAGCCAGATAGAGAGAGACAGCCTATGTAGATAGATAGATAGATAGATAGATAGATAGATAGATAGATAGATAGATAGATAGATAGATAGAGCTGATTAAGTTTACCACATCCTCTGCATCCTGACTGAGGTTTTGCTGTACAGCAGAAAGCCACACTTACTTCCCAAGTTCTTGTCTGGCCTGGCTGGCATCTCCCGCTGCTCGTGGGATCTCCAGGTGCCCATGCCTAAATATCAAAATGGATACTTTCAACATTTATTTAAAAAACGGTCTCTGTCAGAAGAATAAGACGGTCTACGTCAGAACCTTGCCCAGACAATGAAACATGAAGATTTCTCTAGTCAAACTATGTTAGAGAAAAAAGATGAAGAACATCATTGTCTTTCATCCCCTTCGTCCGGCTCAGCCAGGGTTTTCCCTGAAAACCAAAGCTGTCGGTCTGCTGTCTCTCCACGAGAGCAGAGCTGGGGGAGCATTGTGGCGCAGGGGGAGGAAGGGACAGCGATGCTTTGTGCCTTTAGCCCTGTGAAATCCCTCTCCTGATCCAGCAGAGCCCGATTCATGGAGCAAAGAGTTCTGCGGAGGGACAGTGACCGCCTGCATTGGTGACCCTGGTTTTTCCAGCGGTGAGTCCAGCTGTTCGGAGGACTGCTTGCCTCCAGCTGTCCTACCTTTCCGCTAAAGAACCAAACCGTCCATTTTACTTCTCGGTCTCCTTCTTTGATAAATTGCTTGGATGGGGGAGGCATTTTCAACCCAGTTTCAACTGAAACACTGAATTTGTCAGGCTTGTGAGAAAAACATCCATATCATTTGGCTTCTTAATTACGCCTTCTTCAAAACTATCTGACATCATTGCTCGCAATGCCCCACCTCTCAAGGCTATTACAGCTTCCTCCACAGCTCTTGGCTCTTACCTGCTGAGGAGAAGGTCCAGGACTTGGCCTGGTGGCAGGAAGGCCCGGTAAGATTTTAAAAACCCTTCAGCATGGGTCAAATCCCTGAGGATGAGAAAGATGTCCTTCTCCAGGCTAGCTCTGCAGTCCCCCGCAGCCTGTGAAACAAAAGACCAAAAGCTTGACATGAATCAGAAAACAAGGAGAGTCCCCACTCTGAAACTCTAATTCAGTTTGGCCGTTTGAGAACACAGATGATCGGAGAGCACAAATTACTGAAGTGTCGTTATTTTGATGGCCGGTCTAGAGATGGCACCAATGGTGAACAACCGGCTCTCCTATTGGACAGTATTACCTTGACATCCTCCCTCCCCATCTCCGTAGCTAACTGCACCCCAGAGACAAGCACATCTCTCCTCTCCCAAACAGACCAGCGCTGGGACGCGCTAGCGGGGAGACACACATCCAGGACAGAGGAACCAGCACGAGTCCACAGTGGCCTCCTTTGCACCGGGTCCAAACCCAAAGTCCACCCAGCGCTGGAGCGGGGAGCTCTCTTATCAGAAGTGCATGTCGGTAGAGGAGACAGAAACTAAGGCTTGACCAAGGGGAATCAAACTCGTCTTGTGAAGGAAGGGTGTTAATCCCACGAGTCCAGGCATATCCCAGAGGTAGCAATGTATTTTGTCTCCCATTGTCCCACTTCCAGTTTTACATCTAGGTACAATATTTCTTGGCACTTTTAGACGTGCCCTTGCACTGGCTGGAGCCTGATCCAAGCCCAGGCAAGTTAATGGGAACAAGCCATCATTATTACTCGAGAGGCAAATATATGTTATTAGTGGGAAATGGTCCCTGGGAGTGATTCAGTGACTTGTGTGCGACGAGAGCCGAGGTGGAAAGTTCGAGATTGATAAAAGATAGTCCCTGCTTTGGTGATGGACAAGAGGGGGCAGCTGGGAGTGCCCGTGACTGCCCTGCGAGGGCCATCCGGGGAGCGGGGGAGCCAGCTGAAGCGCCACTGGCACTTCTGGGAGCACCGCAGCCACTTCTGAGAGTGCTGCGCCCACTTTCCAGTCAGCACAATCGGCCATGGGGGGTCTGCCCCCAGGCAGCGAGACCGGCCACTGACTGGTCACTGTCGGGGCACGTGCTCCCCCTGACTAAGGTGGCACCAGTCGCATCTCCAAACTTCCTTTTCCTTTAAGGAAATTCCTTAAAGATTTTGAGCGTTGATCCGAATGATGTTTGAGTACCCTTGTGTCTATGTACCCAACTCCGTACGTGCACATTGCCCTTTACAGAACTCGCACAAACAGGCAAGGCGACTCAAAAAGTTGGGACGTGTGGATCCACCTTTCAGGTACGAAGACATGCAGGGTCCGAATGGGAACAGGACAGGGAATCCAATCTGGAGCGCTTTGGCACTTTGTTTTCAAGTGATAAAATGACAGAAATTGCTTCGCTTTTTGTGGAGACTCACAACACATTCATCCTTGACAAATGTTGGGATAAATGGACTTCACGTCAAACTGAATAAGGCAACTAAAAATGTTATCAGGTGATTCACAAACACGAATTATAAAAATAGGACGTTTTATTCTCAGAAAACAGGTATCAGATTTACAGCTGTAAATGTGTATCGGTCAATTAAAAAGAAAACTCTTTAAAAGATCATTCTTATTTTTAAAAAAACCAACCATCCATAAAGAAGGAGATTCGAAGCCAAATTTCCATTTTAAAAAACACTCTGGGGGGTCTGTAACCCCTACGGGCTTTTGCCTACTCTCACAAGTTGCTCCCACCTTTTTCTCTCAAGGCAATATTATTCTCATTGCTGGGAACGCACATTTGGAGCTCTTAGAACTTGCTCCTCCATCCTTTCCTGGCTGCCCACAAGGCCAACGTGTTAGAAACGTCCAAGAAAAGCTTAGCTCCTGCCAGTAAACTGCCTACCTTCCTCCTGAATGTAGAAAACCTTAGAGCTGCTGTAGAGAGGAGGAGAAGATGGCGGGGATACTTCCTAAGTGCCAACAGGAGACAGCAAAAGAAAAAAGAGTTCCCCGGGAGCCACGGTTGCAGAGCAGCAGCTCCGTAACACTACAGCAGCCTCACAAAGGAAAGGACCCAGATGAAAACAAGGGGCGGAGGTCACGAGTCCAGGAACCTGGGAGGACAGGCGATACGGCCGCAGCAGCAACGAGCCAGCAGCCAGCTGGCTGGGAAGCTCGCAGGAGCTATATTGAGCCGGGAGAGACCAGCTGAAGAGGCGTCTCAGGGAACACCAGGCACCAACCGGGACTGCGGCAAGGAGCTGAAGGGCTTGCCGGGGAAGGCGGCTCAACCCCAACTGCAACAAGTAGGCTTTTTTTTCAGTTTCTATTGTTTAAAGGACTTGTTGTGCCGGCGGCTACACAGAATTGCAGACTCTCAAGTCAGAACAACACGTGCACTTTCATAGATTCATAGATTCATAGATGTTAGGGTCGGAAGGGACCTCAATAGACCATCGAGTCCGACCCCCTGCATAGGCAGGAAAGAGTGCTGGGTCTAGATGACCCCAGCTAGATACTCATCTAACCTCCTCTTGAAGACCCCCAGGGTAGGGGAGAGCACCACCTCCCTTGGGAGCCCGTTCCAGACCTTGGCCACTCGAACTGTGAAGAAGTTCTTCCTAATGTCCAATCTAAATCTGCTCTCTGCTAGCTTGTGGCCATTGTTTCTTGTAACCCCCAGGGGCGCCTTGGTGAGTAAATCCTCACCAATTCCCTTCTGTGCCCCCGTGATGAACTTAAAGGCAGCCACAAGGTCGCCTCTCAACCTTCTCTTGCGGAGGCTGAAAAGGTCCAGTTTCTCTAGTCTCTCCTCGTAGGGCTTGGCCTGCAAGCCCTTAACCATACGAGTTGCCCTTCTCTGGACCCTCTCCAGGTTATCCGCATCCTTCTTGAAGTGCGGCGCCCAAAACTGCACGCAGTACTCCAACTGCGGTCTGACCAGCGCCCGATAGAGGGGAAGTATCACCTCCCTGGACCTATTCGTCATGCATCTGCTGACGCACAATAAAGTGCTGTTAGCTTTTCTGATGGCTTCATCACACTGCCGGCTCAGAGTCCACTAGGACTCCGAGATCCCTTTCTGCTTCCGTGCCACCCAGCAGGTCATTCCTAGGCTGTAGGTGTGCTGGACATTTTTCCTCCCTAGGTGCAGCACTTTGCATTTCTCCTTGTTGAACTGCATCCTGTTGTTTTCTGCCCACTTGTCCAACCTATCCAGGTCTGCCTGCAGCTGTTCCCTGTCCTCCGGCATGTCCACTTCTCCCCATAGCTTTGTGTCATCTGCAAACTTGGACAGAGTACATTTGACTCCCTCGTCCAAGTCACTGATGAAGACATTAAACAGTATCGGTCCAAGGACCGAGCCCTGCGGGACCCAACTGCCCACACCCTTCCAGGTCGAGACCAACCCATCCACCACGACTCTTTGGGTGCGACCCTCTAGCCAATTCGCCACCCACCGGACTGTGCAGTCATCCACATCACAGCCTCTTAATTTGTTCACCAGTATGGGGTGGGATACCGTATCGAAGGCCTTCCTGAAGTCTAAGTATACGACATCCACCCCTCCTCCTGTGTCCAGGCGTTTCGTAACCTGGTCATAGAAAGAGACTAGGTTGGTCAGGCACGATCTGCCCGCCACAAACCCGTGCTGGTTTCCCCTCAGCATAATTTGCCCTGCCGGGCTCTCACAAATGTGAGCCTTGATAATTTTTTCAAAGACTTTACCAAGGATGGAGGTGAGACTGACTGGCCTATAGTTGCCCGGGTCCTCCTTCCTCCCCTTTTTGAAAATGGGGACCACGTTGGCCCTTTTCCAGTCCTCCGGGACTTGGCCCGTGCGCCACGAGCGTTCGAATATTCCTGCCAGTGGCTCTGCAATGATGTCGGCCAGTGCCTTCAGCACCCTCGGATGGAGCCCATCCGGGCCTGCCGACTTAAAGGCATCCAGTTCTTCCAAATGACTCTGCACCACCTGAGGGTCTACGCATGGAAGTCTGGCACCTTGCTGCTGCCTCTCTACAACCCCAGTGAGAGACTTGTCGTGCCCCTCGCTTAGGAACACTGAGGCAAAGAACTCGTTGAGGAGTTCAGCCTTGTCCCCCCTATCTGTCACCAATTGTTTCTGCCCATTTAGCAGGGGTCCTATTCCTCCCTGGGCCTTCCTTTTACTCCCAATATATCTAAAAAACAATTTCTTGTTGTTTTTTACTTGGGTTGTCATCCTCAGCTCCATGGTAGCTTTGGCCCGCCTAACTGCCTCCCTACAAGCACGAGCAGAGGAGGTATATTCATCTTTAGTGATCTCACCCTGTTTCCACTTTTTATGTGCTCCCCTTTTGGCCCTTAGGCTGCCCTGGATTTCTCTGGTCAGCCATGGAAGCCTCCTGGCCCCTTTCCCTTTTTTGCATCGCTTGTGGATCGTCTTGCTTTGTGCCCGAAGGATCGTTTCCTTTAGGCACAGCCACCCTTCTTGGGCTCCCATCCCTTCAAAACTCCTACTCTGCAGTGCGTTCTTGACTAATCGCCTGAGTGCAATGAGATCAGCTTTCCTGAAGTCTAGCACTTTCACCCTACTAGTTACCTTACCCACTCGCCCTCTTATGTTGAATTCTATTATTAGGTGATCACTGTCTCCCAAATGGCTACCGATCTGGAGGTCCCCTATCATGTCATCTCCCGTTGCCAATACCAGATCCAGTATGGCATTCCCCCTAGTGGGACCACGCACCTCCTGTGTCAGGTGGAGGTCCTGTACACAGGTTAGAAACCTGCGTGAGCGATGGGACCTTGCTGTCTGCGTCTCCCAGCAGATGTCTGGGTAGTTTAGGTCCCCCATGACTACCGCCTATTTAGCTTTTATGGTCTCCGAGAGTTACCTCAGCAGCCCCGCATCTATTTCTTCCCCTTGGTGTGGGGGTCTGTAGCAGACCCCTACCACCAAATCCCTTTCTCCTTGCCCCCCATGTAGCCTAACCCACAATCCTTCTACTTCCTCAACCTTGGATTCTGTCTTGATGAGGGTTGATGTATATTGCTCACTGACATAAAGTGCAACCCCCCCCCCGACTTTCTCTGACTTCAAGGGGAGTTAGAGAGGATACTGCCCAGAAGGGCTACAGCCCAAGTTTCTGGTCGGGTAGTCTTGGTTTTTCTGACTTGGTAAGGGAGACTGGAAGGAAGACGTACCTGAATTGGACGTGGCCGTCGGATTACCTGGGGATATTTAATGAGCTCCAGGTCTTGTGCCCAGAGATACGTGAGGTCCTAGAATAAAGAACAAGAATTGAATAAATACAAGCTAATTCTGAAAAGAGCGAGACCTGCGAGTTTCAGTTTACATGTAGGACTGAAATCCCAGTGTCACTACGAGGGGCTACAAGGGAAGTTCGGAGCCATAGGATTCATTGTCTCTATGACCTGATGTTTAGTGGTGTCTAGAATTCAATCCTCCTGACAGAAGACTTCTTACATCAAGACGTGGCAGACGATAGTCAGGGTCACCATATCCCCGCATCTGACTGCTGGACATTCGACCTAATCTAGAGGGCTTCGAGCAGTCACACCTTCTTTCAATAGTCCAACAATCCTCACAGCGGCTCATGCTACATCTTCAGCGTTTTCAATCCCAGGCACTTGCTCTCATAATAATGTCCCACGCTTGATGTATAGTGTGTACCAGCCACCCACTGGTCACATGAGTTCCACCTACCCAAACTACCAGATCTTCCACTTTCCTCTCTCTTCATGGGCCACCTTCCCACTATTAATCAAGAAAACACCTTCAGACCGTCGTATGCGCTCTGTATCAGCTCTACACAACATTGGCTTGTATCTACCCTCCCACTCTATGCCACAAAACACACGACATATACAGCACATTACACGGATCTTGTTTCCTTGCTTAACGTCAGGCTGAGACACACTCCCACTTCGATACTATCAGATACCCACCACGGACCTTCCCCTGTACAAACACCAACCTCAGACACAAGCCAGCCTCAGCTAAAGTGCTCTAAGCACCGGCTGCTCTCCTTAAACCACCTTAGTGAGACACAAATATCACAGGAACTGGTTTTTCTGTTCAGCAGACTGAAAGGCAGAGAAGGGGAGTGCACACAGTCACTAAAGGACTCAGTAACACAATTCAGAACGGAGCCAGAGCCCAGACGCTGTATCGCCACCTGAGCCAGGTTCTCTATCCCAATCCCCCTGACACCCCAGTCTACCCCTCTGCTCCACCAACAAATGGAGAGGACAGGGGACTGGGGGTTCAAGAGCCCAAATCCACCAAACTCTGCAAGCCCCTGCACTAGACTCCTTGTTTCCTTCACCACTACACCCCCATGCCCCCTCCCCGAGTGACCTCCTACCACACCACCACACCCCCACCACTGCCCTCCCCGCACTCCCACTCTCGAGCCCATGTCAGTAAGGGAGAGGGTTTGGGGGAGGGGGGAACGGGAGCGGAGCAGCACTGGCAGCATCCTCCGTTCCTCTGCCCTGTGGGGGGAGGCGGAAAGGGGCAGCAAAGTCACCGATTGCGACAGCCTCGTGGAGATTTCCAAGTGCTCCAGCCAAGGGCCACTGCAGGGGCCGTGCAATGTCCTGCGGTGGTTCCCTTTTTGAAACAGCCCCAAGCCAGCTATGCCTGGAGACATTTCAAATGTCATGTCTGCCTGCACCTTAAGACTGAGATGCACTGTGTCATGCGTGACTTGATCTGAGTGCTCTCCACCTCGTGCATGTGCTTATATTTTAGCTGTGGAATATCAAACCGATCCAGAAGATGTTCCATACTTCAGGAGCTATTCTCTCTGATAACGGGAAGGAGCATTTTCACAGCATACAAGTTTTACGCTATGTCCACAAAATTGCCCACAGCTTACCCTGTGAGAGCACGTGTCAAAGTGCACACGTTCTAGATCAAGGATTGGCAGTCGGGGTGCCCCAGGGGACCTTTCAGGGGTGCCACAGAGGATGTCTCCAGATCACAGCTGGTAGTCATCTCTAGCAGCAGTCCTCTGGGCAGCAGGCACCAAAGAGGTGTTACTTTTAATCTATGGTGTTGGTGTGCAACAAATGGCAATGAGTTGTGATGCAAAGAAGCACCCCATTTTTGTAGCTATGGAAACGAATGACAAAAGTCTCTGTGAATAAAGACAGCATCCTTTGCAACTGCCTCCTCAGCAATCATCAAACTCAGCACTTTGCATTCAAAATGGGGCCTCAACCCTCCGCCTCAGGATGTCTCCAAATACAACTGGTTTCTGATCAAACAGGACGGTCGTGGGGGACGGCCAAATTCTGACGGCTTCTCAAAGTCTGCAACAACTTCCGATCTGGATGGGTAAAGACAGCCCCGCCGGTACTAGCTCAATTTGCCATGTGGTTGTGATGTTGAAAGAGTAATTGGTTTTCTTACCAGTTAGGCTACAAATGGACATGGTGAGTTTGGAAAGGGTTCTTCAAAAGGGAGGATAACATCTAGGATTTTGAAATGGAGGAGGTCCCAGAGTGGGCAGACAGGGGTCTAACTACTCATTTTTGCCCCCGGGGCATAGAAGGGAGGGTGGGTTGTGCGTGGGGGAGACCGAGCAGTGGATGGTCTTACCCGCTCCTGGCCTGCCTGCTGCAGCCGCAGCTGCTGCCGCCACACAGCGTCCCAGGCCCTTGACTGTGCTGTGGCAAACATCTGCTGCCCTGTCTGGCTGCCTGCTTCGGGCCTCAGCTCCTGCGTGCGGCAGTGCTCGAGGCAGGATGGCAGAGGGATGCATCTCCATCCTTGTCCCTCCTCCTGAGATGCCCTGTTGAGGAGTTCAAAACCAAGTTAATTGGAAATTATTACTTCTACTGGTGTAAGGAGCAAAGGTGATTAGGTGCTAAGCACATCTACACCGTTCGAAGTAAAACCAAAATAAAACAGAGAGAAAAAAAGAGAAAAGAATTCAAAATGCATTTGTGCCGTTTCTTTGTATGCATAAAGCGTGGCCCGATGAGCGTGCACAAACTGCGGAAAGAACAATGGGGAAGATCCTAAAGTTAAAATTAAATAAATGTATGTCCTTACTTTAAGTTCAAAAGCATGCCGTCATGGAGACATGGACCGTGAGCACACTGGCACAGAGCCATACCTCTTCACAAAAAAAGGAAGCAGGAAGGCAAGAAGAAAAGTGTTATGATATTAAGTAGGAAGTTTTAGGAGACCGTTTGCATCAACTCATTTAGAAACTGGAAATTGAAATCCAGGAGAAGCCGACAGAGCGGGTCCAGCCCCTGCACCAGGCAGGACAAGACACCGGGGCTCAAGCCACCGCGGCAAGGTGACCGTCCCGTCTGCTCCTGAAGATTTCCAGGGGAGGTGACTGCACCCCGCAGGGTCACAGTCAGGGCGGCCAGGATCTGGAACCAGCTGCCAAGGGGAGCGGTGCTGGCTCCTACCTCGGGGGTCTTTCCAAGGAGCCTGGATAACAACTAGCTGGGTCAGATGAGCTTCAGCTTACCAGGGCTCATATGAGCCCAGTATTCATTCCTGCCCAGGCAGGGGGTCGGACTCGATGATCTGCTCGGGGCCTTTCCCACCCTGCATCTATGAACCACCACTGCGGGGAGTTTATTCCAGTCTGGACACCCAATTAAATGCATAGAAATACATTTTTAAAATAGATTAAAGCAGGAAACTTGTAAGAGAAACAGTGCATCGATGGGACTACTAAGGCATTAAAGGAGAAGAAGACCCCAAAGAAGACCCTTCAAGGCTATCATCCAACACAAAACACTTTAATAATCAGGGTTTGGTTATGTAAATCCCCCAGAGTCAATGGACGGCAACCAATGAGACTGGAAGCAGAATTTCGGGGTCAGTTCAATTACCAAAAAAAGCCAACAGAAAAACTGGTATCGCTGGGTTGAGCGCTTGGCCCTTTTCCTCAGCGCTCAACCAGGGCAAAGTTAGCAGCAATAGCATCTTCTCCTTCCCTAGAGTAAAGACGGGAATGGAAGTGAAGTAAGGCGTAGTTGCGTGTCTGCGGGCCTCGGGGCTCGGTCTTTCTGCACGAGCTCTCTCCGAATCCTGCGTGGAGTATATTGCCTTTTCTGGCCCTGCTCCAGCGCTCACTGCACCGCTATGCGCAGAGACCTGGCTGGGCCGTCTCCTTTCCAGCGCAGCTCCCTGCCCTTCCCCTCCCCTCCCCTCAGCACTGCATTCTTCAATTCACACCTGAATCTCTCAAATTAGACAGGGCAAAATGAGTGTGTGACAGTGAGAATTGGCATCTCTATTTGATTTACCTTCCTCTCTTTCCAAAGGATCCCATATTTTTCTCCCGGGATAAAAGACTGTCCAGTCTTCTGTGGCTGTATGAAAGAAATATTGAAGAGCAAGTTGAAACCACAACCAGTCATTCCCAGTTACTTGATGTCTGGAGCGAGGGACAGCGTCATGGCCGGGGGGCAGGGTACTGCAGTTTGGGGTGAGGGGCACTGGCAGGCTGGGGTCAGTGGGTTGGGGGTGAGGGGCAGCAGCAGGGCTGGCGGGGGCTCTGGCTCGGCACTGAGGGGCAACAGCATGGGCAGGGACAGGGCACTGGCATGTCTCTGCCCCCCACTGTCATATCCCCCGTCCCCCCTCCGCCATGTGACAGGTGTCCTGCATTTTGGACCTGGAAATATGGAAACCCTAAAGCAACCATCCGCATCCTCACTGCCTGCTCCGCTGCACCCCTCACCTTGCCTGCCCAGCCAAATAGCATCGCTCCAAGCACTCCCCCCGCCTCCCCATGTCAGGCCAGCACACCTCGTCTTCAGCCCTTGGCTTGTACTGAAGCAGACTGAAGTCATGTTTAGGAAAGAAACGAAAGCATAAAAGTGACAATTCCCCCAGCCACAAGTCACCCACCCCTAGGACGCCCCAAGTGTGGGTGCAAACACCCCCTCATTTGCCCACACTTACCCTTGCGGTCAGGGTGACACCGAGGACACAGGTGTGACCTGACTCCAAGCAGTGTTGGCTCGGGAGCAGTCCAACTGCTGTGCGCGTCTCCAGGAGCCGCACGGCGACGAGCCGGTTCTAGAAGGGGCCATTGTGATGCGCGTCACCTTCTCCGGGTCTCCCCGCGTGCACGTCTCGGCCGTGTCCGGCCGCACCGCTGCATCAGCCTCCAGGTGTGAGACAGGGCTGGGCTTGCATGCGGCCTGATGGTGCTCACAATGAGGGACTTCGCACAGGACTGGCCCCTGCCAGGGTTTCCCTCCAGGGCACTGTGACAGCGGGTGAGGAAAGGGACTCCAACACCAGGTCCTAACGAACACCATTTCTTGTCTGTGCACAAGAACAGACGGCCCAGGTCTGTCTCACACGTGCTCCCTGCGGTGACTCTAACCTCTATTTCTGGAGGCCGGGGGCTCCCGCTGCTCCGAGCTCTGCACTGGGGAATACACTGTATTACTTGCTGCCTACTGTCAGCCCTTTGACCGTGTGGGTCCTCCCAGTGTCTCAGCGTTGCACCGCTTTCATGGGCAACTTCCCCCAGTTTCTCTTCAAGCCTTTTCCCTTTCTGGAGGGAGAACTGTTTAACCAGATCTGTGCCCTGGATCTCCCTCTTCTGCCTTTGGTCAAACAGCCCTTGCACCAGAGCTGCGGCTGAAGAGGCTCTTTCATGGATATCAGGTGCTTACTGCGCCTCGAGGTAGTGCTCCTTCTCTGCCATCCTCATTTTACCTTTCCTGCCTGGTTCCTTAACCATAACCGCGCTATCTCTTTCGTTTTAGATGAACGGATTGGAAGAAGGACGGATCTTGGTTGAACGACTGTGTCGTGAGATTAGTCCTCGAGAGCTCGATGTCTTCAAATCCCTGAGCGGTGGCCATGGAGAGGACGGAGACGTGTCCTGTTTTCTTCAACCACAGAAACAGACTCAGAGGAAATCAAGAATTGCAGCAGGGGACATTTAGGTTCGATACAAGTCCTTTCGCACTATATGAGGGCAATTTTTTCAGGTATTTTTGAGCACGGAAAGGGGCTACCCGGAGAGTTGTGCAATCTCCATGCTTGCCAAGGCGTGAGAGCAGGGTTGATGCTTGGCTGGCCGGGTTTGTAGGGGTGATCCCGCCTCGAGCAGGGGTGACTGGATGGCCCCGACGTCTCTTCCAGTCCCGGGTTTGATGATTCGATGCCCTCTCGGTGTGCTACTAAAGGGACAGGAGCAGCAGCATAAGAAGATCAGATCAAACCCCTTTTGTCACAGAAGACCCTGCTGGGCTGGGGGTGGGAGGCACATGCCCCCCTCTTCTCCCTGCTACCAATCCCCCCTCCCCCATTATGGCTAATACACACACACTCACACACAGGCGTGCACACAGACAGGCACACACTCTACTTAGCACAGGGGCGATGGCAAGGCACTGCCCACACTGCTGGCAAGGTCTGTGGGTGGTCGCTGCCCCCTGTCCAGCGCTCGCCACCTCCCCCCACCCCCCGACGGATGCCAGCGCCAGTGCCGTCTGAGGGAGCTCCCGCTTAGCCCCGCCACTCTCCCACTACCACTGCCCCGCTCCCGTCGCCGCCGTGGGCACGTGTCCTTCATGACGCACCATCTCTCTGCACATGGGCACACAGGCACAAGCATATTCTCCCTGCCATGAACACACACACATACATGCAGGCACACGCACGCACAGACACATGCACACAGAGACAGAGATGTGTGTGCGCTCTACTCACTCGCTCTGCACGTGCACACATTAACACGCTCTCCATGCCATTAACACAGATGCATGCACACGCACACACATGGACAGACATATGCACACATGTAGGCAGGCATGCACTCTACACACTCACTCTCTGCACATGGACACGCAGACACAAATACACTCTCCCTGCCATGAACACAGACACACATGCACAGACAGGCATGTGCACATGCAGAGAGGAGCACACGCACAAACACGTGTGCACATGCATACACACATGCACACAGACACATGCACATATGCATACACGCATGCACACACACTCATGCAGGCACTCACGTGCACACAGATACGTAGACATGCAGACTCATGAACAGACACACGGAGGTACATATGAATGCACACAGACATCTCTTAGCCTGACGAAGGGTTTTTGAGCCCGACAGCTTGCTTAATAACTAGTCTCCAACTATTTGGGTTGGTTTCATAAAAGATATCCAATTCACCCAAGGAACCTTGTCTGCCTGGGTCCTTAGACCAACACAGCTTCAGCCTACACCCCCACAAACATGCACGCACACACATGCACACATGCACGCACAGGCACATGCAGGCACACACACATGCACACAGACACATTCACATACGCACACAGACATGCACACATGCACACAGACATTCACACACATGCACAGACATGAAAGAACATACATGGATGCACAAACACATACACACAGACACGCACAGACACATGCATGTAGACATGCACACACATAGATACATACACCTGCACACACATGTGTGCAGAAACCCAAAAGCACACTCGTGCATGCAGACTTGTGCGTGCACACGTAAGCATGTACAGGTGCACATGCACACACACATGCACACATATGAATGCACACAGACACATGCATGTGTATGCATGCAGACATGCACGCACATACATGTAGGCACACAGACGCATGCATGCACATACATGCACGTGCACAGACACACCTGCACACACACCTGCATGCACACAGATATGTGCCTGCACACAAACACATGGACGCGCACACATGCATGCATGCAGACATGTACACGTGTGTACGCAGACATGCATACATACGGATGCAGACAGACATGCATGCACAAACACATGTATGCACACACACACACGCGCGCGCGCGCGCACAGGATCCCGCCCGGCCCTGGGGCAGGCTGGGCTGCGCAGTGGGGGGAAGGGCCGGAGCCCCCGGGGGTCCGGGGAAGAGCCCGGCAGCGTCCTGTGCTCGGAGGGGGGCTCCTCCAGCCCCTCCTCAGCCACGTGAAGGTAGGAGACTGGGGGGTCAGGTGCTAAGGCCCCTTCTCGTAGCCCTGCCTGCCTGGACTTTACAGCCAGCACACAACCGCACCATAAAACCCAGCTGCGCTGAGGGGTCGCTGCATCCAGTGCTCCCCTGGGCTGGGCTGGGCTGGAGAGCAGGTCCGTGCCGGCTTTCCTGGATGCGCATCGGGGGAACGACGCCTGTACTTCGCCACCTACTTATTCCTGTTCACCTGACGGCTCGTAGTTCCCGAGTGGTTTGCAGGACAGCACCTCCTTTCATCCAGCCCCTTTCCGTGGATGTCCAAACGTCCCTGCCCTTCTCTTCCGCAAGTGGGTTTCTCTAACCCGGGGTTTTCTCCCCCTCCTTTTGGACACTGAAGCCTGTCAGGTTCCTCCCAGAAGAAAGGTGCAGGGAAAGACTCTGGATCTGCAGATAAAAAGTGGATCGGTTTTCTAGGATGAACCTGCGCCGTACTCTGGCTTGTCCTTTGTAGCTAGGTTGGGCTGGTGTAAATGGCAATCGCCTCTTCCTGGATCTGTATTGAAGTGCAGTGTCCCTCCAGATCCTCCTTGTGAGAGATCCTTCAGGTGAGGAGTTGCTTGGTTTATCCCTGGCAGCCAAGTGTTTCTCTTTTCTTTTCTTTTCTTTTCTTTTCTTTTCTTTTCTTTTCTTTTCCCAGGCTGGGAGGGGTTTGCAAGCCTGGCTTGGTAAAAATCAACCAGAAGCTGTGCAGCATTTTAGCAGTGATGACTTGAAACCACGGGGGGGGAAGGAGAAGGTGGTAAGCCTCAGAGCCAGTCCCGGGACGGCCCTGCCTGAGCCTCAGCGCCCCCCAGCACAGAAAGGATGGTCCCCAGGCGCCCGGCCTCAGCTGCAGCAGAGCAGCGCGCACAGGGAGCAGGGGCCTGCTTCCCCACGTCTGCTCCCACCAAGTCACACACGTGCTTTCCCCCACACTCGGGGCCCTGCTTGAGCCCGGCCTCACGCAGGTGGAGCCTGGGGTGGGGGCAGCTGGGAGCTCAGAGCCCTAGCAAGTGCTAACAAGGGGGTCCAGCCCCGCAGGCCAGGGCATGGCCCCTGCTCCTGCCCCACGGATCCAGCCCCAGGAGCCGCTCCTGTTTCCACATGGCCTTGGATGTAGCCTGGACCGGAGCCACATCCCGGGCCAAGGACAGGCGCTGTGTCCGGGCAGCACCCACGTGTCGGGGGGGCCGTGGCACCGGGCAGCAGCACCAGGGCCCAAAGCTGCTCGTGCCAAGGGGCACTGGGCTGGGCTGGGGCCGGCTGCAGGGCTGGGCGTCCCCGCTTGCAGGGGCAGGACTGAGCCCAGGACCGTGCTGGGGAGCTGCCACATGGTGCCAGACCCAGGAGGCCCTTGCCCGGCTGCTGGGCGCTGCCTCCCCAGGGCAGCAGGGGAGAGGCCCCCCGGCCGTGGGGGTGGGCACGAGGCAGGGGCTGCCCGGCGTGGGGCTGGGGGTGCCCCAGGCCAGCTGTGCACAGACCAAGAGGGCAAGGGGCAGCCAGGCCCAGCTTCCCCTCACCCAACCACACACCTCTCCCCTGGGTCCGGACTCCCTCGGCCCTTGCACATGCAGGGCACACACCTTCTCTTCTCCAGGCCTGGACTACCCCGCCTCTTGCACACTCAGATCACACACCTTCTCTCCCCCAGGCCTGGACTCCCATGCCCCTTGCACACCCCTCCACATGAGCACAGAGCCCTGCTCCTCCTCTCCAGCCTCAGTTTCCCCAGGAGCAGGGGGTGGTGCCGGCGCAGTGGGGCTTGCACTGGGGGCAGCAGGAGCAGGCGGAGGTGACGGTCTGGTGCCCAACCCCTGCCCTCTCCCTCAGCTGCCCTTCCCCTCCCTCGGCCCCACTGTCCAGTTGCACCCACTCAGGGGCAGTCTGTGGGGGAGGGGGTGGGTGTGCACCTGTCCAACCTCCTGCACGGGGTGTGCATGTGTGTGTGCTTGCCGTCCTGCATGTGGGGGGGTTGCCCATCCTCCTGCACAGGGGTATGCACATGTGTGCCTTCCTGCACGGGGGGTATATGCATGCACACATGCATCCTTTCTGCACAGGGTGTGCATGTGTGTATATGCCCATCCTCCTGCATAGGGGGTGGGGTGCACACTGTCCTGCATCATGGAGTGGGTGTGTGTGCACACCCTTTCCAGACTGCTGGAGGTGGTGAGCTGGGGCAGAGAGGGGGAGCAGGGCCAGTCTTCCCCTGAAGTGGGGCATGATTTCTACCTGGCATCTCCTGAGTTCATCTTCTGCCACGCAGCTCCAGCAGGGCACTACCAGCCCACTCCTCCTCCTCTTCAGCCTCAGTTTCCCCTGCTGCAGCTGGAGCCCATTGTTCCTAGTCCTGTCCCTGACAGCCACAGAGAAATGCCTGTCTCCATCTTCTCTGTCGTTGCCCCAAGACTGGGGTCAAACCCCGCTCAGTCTTCTCTTCTCCAGACTCAATCCCCTGAGCTCTTCCAGCCTCTCCCCCCCACCCCTGCCTCCCAGGCCCCTCATCCTTTGGGTCCCTCTTTGCTGGCCTCTGTCCACCTGCCCACCTCCTTCTGGAAGTGCGGGGTCCCGAACCGGACACAGGACTCCAGGGGAGTCTCCCCAGTGCTGGGGGATCCCTGCCTTTGGTTTGCAAGGGGCGCTCCTCCTCATGCTGCTCAGGAGGATGCTGATTTCTTTTACCACCAAAGCACACGGCTGGCTCGGATCCAGCCCACGGCCCCTGGTTCCCCCCACCTCATCTCTGCAGGGCTACAGCCTGGCTATGCGTTCCTCAGGCGAGATCGGTGAGTGCAATTATTCCCTCCCAAGTGTGGGGTTTTGCACTGGTCGCCCACGACTCAGTTTTCCTACTTTATTGGCCACGGGATCCTGATCTGAGTGGAATGGGCCAGGAACGCATTTGAATGTGAATTGTATAAATGGGACTGACACCACAACAGGCTCCATGTGAACTGTTACCACACAGGAAAGAGACCTGGGAGTGATTGTGGAGAGTTCAATAAGAGCATCAGCTCCATGCCCAGCCACCGTGAAGAAAGCAATGGAAAATGTGAGTGCTGATGAGGAAGGGAATTGTGAACAAGATCGAAAGCATCACGATGCCCCTTTATGAACCCATGGTGCACCCACACCTCGAATCCTGTGCCCAGGTCTGGTCCCCGCACGTCCAGCAGGATCTAGGGGAACTGGAGCAGGTCCAGAGACAACGGTACGGAGGGCCTTCCCTACGAGCAGGGACTAACGAGACCGGGTCTGCTCAGGTCAGCGTCCCCCAAGGTGCTGTTCTCGGACCCGGACTCTTCAATGTCTTCATAGACGACCTGGACACCCATCCCCCTACCCCATGACAGCCCCGTCCTGCTCCCAGGGTTAGCAACAACCTCTGGATTGGGGTGGATCATTTAGAAAGGGAAGGGGCTGGGAAGTCACACAGAGATCTGCCCTGGAAAGGTTGTGGGCCCAGGTCTGTTCCCACTGCACAGCTCGGGAGAGGACACAGAGATCAACCGCAGCGGGGGCACGTCCAGTTCTGGGCTGTAGTAGCAGGGAATGCATGAGAGAGAATCCAGCGAAGGGGAGGAGGGCAGGGGAGCAGCACGCACTCCGTGGGGCACAGCTCTGCACAGGCGGAGAAGCAAAACAGGCCAAAAAGGCTCCGGGGGTGGCAGAAGCAGCTCCTTGCAGACCCCACTGGGCATGGGCAGGTCTGGGAGAGGGGTGATGTGGTGGTGAGGAAAGGCGAGGTCTGGGAGGAGGGTAGGGAATGCACTCCTCCCTGCAACTCAGGGCTCATACACCAGACCCCTGGACCAGGAGGAAGGAGAAAGCTGGGAGGCAGCGAAGAAAAGTGCCCGGGTGTCACTTGAAGTCAGCTGTGTGGGGGAGGGCAGCCTAGCGTGAACGCACTTCTTCCCCTGGGAGTACTGTTAGAGACTGATGGGGAATGCACAGGCTCCAAGGCTGATGCAAAGATCACCTCCTCCTCCGCTCCTTCCCCTCCATCGGGCTGACCTCTGCCTGAGGCGTTTCCTCTTCACCCCCTTCCCCCACAATGACACCTTGGGGGCCAGCCTCTGGGCTCGGGACTCCCGCTGTGCCCTACAAGGGACAAAGCCTGGGGGACCTCCTTCTGCAGCCCACCAGCATGAGGGTGCTTGTCTGAACGCAGCCCTGCTGGGTGCTGAGCAGGCACACATCTCCAAGCCCTTCCTGCACTGCCGGCACAACTAGGGATGCTTCTGGGTGTGGATGTGCCGGTTCCAGGCTGGGTGGGAGAGGCGGGTGACGCCTTTCCAATACTCAGAGCACCCATGTCACTTCTCCCTGTGACATGCACCGGTGCTCGGCACAGGCTGCAGGAGTAGGTGAAGCTCTTCCCACGCTCAGAGCAGTGATGTGGCTTCTCCCCTGTGTGGATGCGGTGGTGCCGGGCCGGGCCGGGCCGGGCCGGGCCACGAGGGAAAGCTGCTCGAGCCCTGCTGCAGTGTGACACACAGGACACATCGGGCTCTCTAGGGGCCAGGCTGCAATGACACACACCCCCGTGCCCTGCCCGCTCCTACCCCGCGGGATGCACACCCTCTCGCAGCCCTGCTCCGACCGCCCACTACCCCTGGCCCCGCCCCTCCGCGCTGACCCGCCCCCCGCGCGTCCATCGCCCACAGCACACGACGGGGGTTCAACAGCCTCTCCGCCCCGGCCGCGCTCAGCCCGCCCACCTGCGCCGCGGCCAATGGGGAGCTTGCGCGTCACTACAGCGGGAGGGGGGCGGGGGGAGGAGCAAGGCGGTTCGCGCGTGCGCAGCGCAGCGCCGGCTGGGCGGCGGGGACGGGCCAGAGCGGCGGGAGGCGGCAGTCACGTGCCCGCGCTCAGGCCCCGCCCCGCGCCGCTGCCGGTAGGGCCGGGACTGCGTCCGTCGGCCCGGAAACGCGGCAGGAGCGGCGGGGGGCGGCGGAGGCAGCGTGTGGAGGCCGCCTCAGGCCCGCTTCCACACCCCGCCGCCCCGACACGAGGGAGGCCGGGTCTCTGCACAGTGGGGGGGGGCAGCGCTGGAGTCCGGGACCGGGACTGGCCTCGTGAGAGCGGGTCGTCCTCGGCTGCGAGGGGTTGCCCACGGGTGTGTGTACGGGGGCGGGGGCGTGGACCTCCACATATACACTTGTACACGTATACACATAGGTGTGCATGTCAGTATACATACATGGAAAGAGTGCGTGTGGCAGTGCACATACATGTCTGCCTGTTTGCGCACACCTGCATGCACACACACGCAGTATGCACCTGCAGGCACGCTGTACCCTATGTGCTACAGGTGCACTGTGTGTATACACCTACACATGCAGATGCGTGTGCATGCATGTACACACACACACACGTGCATGCATGTACATGGCTGCACGGGCTCACACACCGAGTGCGTGAGTAGGGGTGGGAGTCAGTCAGCTCTGTGAGGCATGTAAACACCTGCATGCGATTCACGAGGTTTCCGGCAGGAAGCCGTAGCATCAGAAGCCGTTCGTATCTGCTGTGGCAAGAGGTAGGGGTGGGAGTCAGTCTACTATTTTTCATAATGAAAAACAGTGAAATTAATTTTTGAAAAGCAGGTGCCACAAAACTCAGGCCAGTTGCAGACGGGCGTCTGGAGCCGAAACAGGCTGAGAAACCCCCGTGCTAGGTACAGGAAGCCACGATGATCGCTTTCTCGACAGCATCTTCAATAGCAACTGGGTATATTTTTCATGCCTGTTAATGGGGACTGATTTCAGACACGCTCCAGTGAAGACATTAAGTAGGACTGAAATTGTCTCCTTGTTTCATTCAGCGTAGGCCTAAAGGCCTCAAGTTGCAGTTAGTTCGTTACTGAACAAACTGCCGGTTTTCAGGGAGTCTCCAGCGCTCGACGCTCCTCACCTCCCGCTCCAGCGCTCGGCGCTGTCTCCCCCGGGCACTGACGCTCCTGGTTATGCCTCTGGCTTTGCTTACACAAGAAGTTGAACCAGTTTAACTCTGGTTTACTCAATCTGGTCAATTTAAGTAGTGCACACCAATTCACAGGTGCTTTTCTTGGTGTAGCTTGTGTTGATAACTTTTTAAAACCAATTTTATTTAAATAGGCACAATATCTGGCTAGGTGAGGGTTGAAATGTCATTTCCCACACCCTTTGCATAGTCATAATTCACTAATTGAGAAATTAACTTTTTTTTCTTCTTCTTTCAGCGCTACGACTTGTTGTGAAGCATTTACAGCTGCTCCACTTATGCATATTTTCCAACAGGCAGGATCTTTTGAAAACGATACCTAATGTTATATTATTAAAATGGCTATCCATACAAGGCAGAGTGTAAAAATGAAAATGCTGACAGGTATTTTTTAATCTTTTGAGATTTTAACTAACATTTCATTGATATTTATGTTTTATTAATTATCTCTGTAAGCAAATACAAATTGACGTATTATGCATCTACGAGACAAGGGTTGCTCAATTTCCATCCCCTGGGCCAAATGCAGCCCCATGGAGCCATCACATCTGGCTTGTGGGGCTCCCCATGGGTCTGGGGAATTGGCAGCAAGCGAGTGGTGGCCATGAACACAGCCTCCCCACCACTTCCCCTGCCAAATCCCCAAGCCCCAGTACCTGCATGGCTGGTCTGAGCCAAGCTATGCCTCTTTCCCCTGTGGGCCTGGGCCACGTTCCCCCACTTCGGGATCAGGGTTGGACCGTGTCCCCTTCCTTTCCTGCAGGGCCGGGTTGGGCCAGGCCACGCACTCTTTCCCTCCCTACGGGGTCACCTGGCTAGCCTTCTTTCCCTCTTGACAAGGATGGGTCAAGCTCCTTTCCCCATCAGGGCTGTGTTGAAGCCAGTTTGTCCCCCACCTGGCCAGATGGTGCCCAGCCACGTGCCAGAGCAGGAACACCTGGATCCAGCCCGTGAATGTATTGGCCACTGGCAGTCTGGCCTGCTGTGTTGGGGCTGCACTGCACTATCGGTGGTCCATTAAACCAATTTTAAAGAAACGAGTCATGGAATCACAGATTATGCGATCATAATTTTATCACTACTTTATATTTTCCTTTCAAAGGAAAAACTAGAAGTACTCTGTGACAGGCTCACAGCCACAGGGGCTGCCATGACACCCCTAGCGGCCTTGCTGCTCCTGCCTGGCTCCAGCTCTAATGTCACTCTCTCTTCATTGTTCACCAGCCGTGCCTTGCTCTTAATATTACAGGTTGATTCAAGGAGGCTGCTAGCAGGCCTTAGAGTGAGCCCGAATCCAGTAAGTTTCCCCTGGGTCTGAGGCCCCATTGGCCACTATCCAGACATCCAACCTTGGTAGGTTCCTCTCGGCCTGACTACAGGTGCCCTACAGGGACCTAGCCTTAAGGGCAAACGGTGTGGTTCCTTTTCCTCCCCTACTCCACGCCCTAAGCCTCAGAGATGTTCTCCCTTTGATTTTCCTTCTTATGCACTCTGCCCCCTTGAGCTCCCAGACCCCTCCACCGCCCAGCCCTGGACACAGGTGGCTCTGGGCCTCTTGGACCTCGTGATCTGGGTCTCAGCCTTTTTTCAGTGCTGGGACCCCTCCCTGGGTCCCACCCTCAGTGTGAGGGCTCCTGGGATACTGGCTCTCTAAGCAAGCCTTGAGTCTGCACCCCCAGGGTTCAAGGCTAAACATAAATCAATAAGAAACATCACCGCCGTCTGGCAGACACCTCAGTCTTTAGAGGTGTAACATAAAGACCACTTGCCTGTAAACCCAGTCTTCCTCAGTCCAAGAAACTTGCCTCTGTTTCCAGACCTGTAGAGTTGTTTAGCCAAAATCCAGTTCCCTTCAGGGACCCGGAGCCAGGAGTTCTGCACTGTGCAGTAGCTGGGGGGAAACGAAGAGACTGGTGCAGACTCGGGGCTCATGTAGCTCCAGCCTGAGCCCTCTTCCAGCCAGGTGAGTCCCTCATTAGCTCCCCCCTGCCCCCTAAAAGCAGCCTCTCAGGCTGCTTGCTCTCCTAAAGGGTCAGGCACATCCCAGTGCCCTGTTACATATTCTGTATACTAGATAACCATGATAGTTGATTACTGTGTTAATTATTTGTACGTCCTTCCATGAGGAGAGGTGACAATCCTGACTAAAGTTCTGTTGTAGCAGATGCTGTACAAATGCAAATAAAGACTTAGGGTGTGTGTAAATGAAATGAAAATTCCCGTTTATGTCGACGCAACTGCATTTGTCACTATGGCCTGTTTGTTAGTTCTTATCCTGAAAAGATATAGTCTGAAAAAGCTCCATTTGTATTCGAAGGCCAAGTCTGTGTGTGCATAGTTTTCGACAAATGAGCTGTTAAACTCGGTAAGACTATTAGCGCATGAGGCTAAATGTTTGCATAATCATTTGCAGAAGTGGGGTGTGAAACTAGTTTTACAAATATACAGCAAAGCTAAGGCAGGTCTTACCTTTAAAGCCGCTAATCAGTCTAGTATTATGACTTCATTTGCTTAGCTAGAGTAAACCAAACAAAGGAAATGAGACTTAATAGATACAGCATGGGATACTGGAGTTTTTACAGGTTAGTTTTATTTTGGTACTGTGTGTAGGCCACATTAGCCCACTGATTGCACTGGTTGTTGTACAAACACACATGAGCTTCATGCTGATAAATTACACTTTTAAGCCTTGGGACCGTTCTCTTTCTCTCTTGGTTGGAGGATTTGGACCAAAAAGGAAAAACACAGGGAGGGGGGACTTTGGGGAAGTGATTGAACAGAACAAAATCTGAAAAACGATTCTGCAAGAATATCTTCTTTTACCACCTGTCATGATGTAGAAATAGGCAAGAGGTCAGTTTGGCTTTTAAATTCAAATTGTAGGTGTGGGATGAAAAAAAACCACCCCATTTCTTCCACCTGTTCCCTTATATACTAAGCAAATCTGATTTAGAGAAAGAAGGGTTTTCTTTTTACTAAAACTGCACTTAACCTTGACCTGGCAATCGCATAGCATCATAGCTCCTAAATTATTTGACTATTTGATTACTGTAACTTTTAAAAAAATGAAACATCTAGGAATTAAGAACTGTAAAGTAACAGGTAGTGTGTTATTTTATCATCTCAGGTTCAAGCAGGACAGTTTCAGGAAAGTATGACTTGAGAGAGGCAGCCAGACAGACAATCCAAATGCTTCAGTTGGCAGGATGAAGTGATATGCTAATGTAAGAGAAAAGGTGGGTGTACAATGGCAAGGAAATAAATACCCGTTAAAGGGATGGGAGGTCTAGGACAGTGGTTCTCAACATTTTTTGTACCAGGACCTATTTATGAAGATCAGTGGCCAGTCCCCACCTGCCTTCCCCCAGCCCTGCTAAAGGGAGCCCCCAGCTGCCCCTGTGCCATTCGGGCCGAAGTCCCGCAGTTCGTGCGGATTTCAGCGGAGAGAGTCCAGCCCCAGCACAGGCTGGAGGGAGGAGGGGAGGCCTGTGGCGGCCCCCCCCCCCCCGCCCTGGTCTGGGGCTGCCATGCCTCACTAGGCAGCCTGGTCATGGTCCCTCCAGCCCGTCCCCCCAGCAGCGTCTCCCAGTTGCTCTGCCCATACAAGTATGAGCACCAGCCCAAGTGCCACCAGCCCACCTATGCAGCTCCCCCCGATGCCTCCTTCTCTTGCTGAAGGGGCAGGCGCCTACCCCTCCCGTCCCCCCTGCCCTGATGCAGCCTTGACGCCCGGCTATCTTCCCCCATATCTGGCAGGTACCCATCCCCCCTGCCCACGCACACACAGTCCCCAAGTCCCGGACCTCCAACCCCCACTGATCATACACTTACCTGCATCCAGCTATTGGTGCTACTCCCAGGACCCTGCCTGGGTGCATGCAGGCCATGGGGATGTGTGTGCAGAGACACACGTGTGCCTGCTGCCTCCAGTCACCCAAGCAGTGACTTGCAGGCAGGCTGGAATGAAGGTTGTGTGTCTGGGGAATGACAAGCTAGATGTGTGTGGAATTAAGGGCTAGCTCTGAAGAAGATGACAGTGGGAGAGATTGGGGGTGGAGGGGAAGAGGTGGGAGAGGTGGATTCTTTGCTAGTGAGCTTCCCTGGGAGTCAGGCAGCGTGGGATAGCTAGGATCTTCCTGCGAGCCCAGCTGTAAGTGTTCGGATTCAATGCTGGCAAGCATAATAAATATTGTTATAGCGTTTTGATGATAGTGTTAGAGCACGGGTGCTCAGCCTCTGGTCCTTGGGCCAATTGCAGCCTGTGGAGCTATGATATCTGCCCCATTGGGCTCCCCACAGTTGGGAAATTTGAGGGTTTCTCACCTGTCTAAACTCTTTCTTCTGGTGAGATACCTCCCTCCCCCTCCCCCATTGCCTTTGGATTGGTTTCTTGTCATGCCCCTACCTTTCCTCCCTCCATGGGCTTCGATTGGGGCTGGCCAAAAATCCCTGTTCATGCTGGATCAGGACTGGGCTGTGCCCTACCCCACTCTGGACAGCTGGATGGGGCCCTGTCATGAACTCCTTGGGCCCCAGATTGGAACCACTGACTGCGTACTGCTTGCATATGGATTGGGCACTGCCCATCCATCTCACCAGACAAAAAGGTTGAGCACTCTTTGTTAAGAGTGGTGTTTTAGCTGTGATGATCCAGGAAGTATGCAAAAGGCAAGGATTTTTTGGGTGTGGTGACTTTTATTGGACCAACTGTATGGTTGGAATTAAATTACTCCTCAATGTCTTCATCAGCGACTTGGACGAGGGAGTGAAGTGTACTCTGTCCAAGTTTGCAGATGACACAAAGCTGTGGGGAGAAGTGGACACGCCGGAGGGCAGGGAACAGCTACAAGCACACCTGGACAGGTTGGACAAATGGGCAGAAAACAACAGAATGCAATTCAACAAGGAGAAATGCAAAGGGCTGCACCTAGGGAGGAAATATGTCCAGCACACCTACTGCCTAGGGAATGACCTGCTGGGTGGCACGGAAGCAGAAAGGGATCTCGGAGTCCTAGTGGACTCCAAGATAAACATGAGCCGGCAGTGTGACGGAGCCATCAGAAAAGCTAATGGCACTTTATCGTGCATCAGCAGATGCATGACGAACAAATCCAAGGAGGTGATACTTCCCCTCTATTGGGCGCTGGTCAGACCGCAGTTGGAGTACTGTGTGCAATTTTGGGCGCCACACTTCAAGAGGGATGTGGATAACCTGGAGAGGGTCCAGAGAAGGGCCACTCGTATGGTTAAGGGCTTGCAGACCAAGCCCTACGAGGCGAGACTAGAGAACCTGGACCTCTTCAGCCTCTGCAAGAGAAGGTTGAGAGGCGACCTTGCGGCTGCCTATAAGTTCATCACGGGGGCACAGAAGGGAATTGGTGAGGTTTTATTCACCAAGGCGCCTCGGGGGGGTTACAAGAAATAATGGCCACAAGGTAGCAGAGAGCAGATTTAGACTGGACATTAGGAAGAACTTCTTCCCAGTTCGAGTGGCCAAGGTCTGGAACGGGCTCCCAAGGGAGGTGGTGCTCTCCCCTACCCTGGGGGTTTTCAAGAGGAGGTTAGATAGGCATCTAGCTGGGGTCATCTAAACCCAGCACTCTTTCCTGCCTATGCAGGGGGTCGGACTCGATGATCTATTGAGGTCCCTTCTGACCCTAACTTCTATGAATCTATAAGTTAGATAAGCTTTCAAACACAAGATTCATAAATTAATAGATTCATAGATGCTAGGGTTGGAAGGGACCTCAACAAACCATTGAGTCCGACCCGCTGCCTAGGCAGGAAAGAGTGCTGGGGTCAGATGACCCCAGCCAGATGCCTATCCAGCCTTCTCCTAAAGACTCCCAAGGTAGGGGAGAGCACCACCTCCCCTGGAAGCCCATTCCAAATTGTGGCCACCCTTCCCGTGAAGAAAGTTTTTGTGATGTCTAGCCTAAATCTGCTCTCTGTCAGTTTGTGACCATTGTTCCTTGTTACCCCAAGAGGCATCCTGGTGAACAGAGCATCTCCGGTTCCTTGCTGCGCCCCCCCTAATGAATTTGTAGTTGGCCACAAGATCACCTCTCAGCCTTCTCTTGTGGAGGCTGAAGAGGTCCAGATCCCTTAGTCGCCCCTCATAGGGCTTAGCCTGTAAACCCTTAACCGTACAAGTGGCTCTCCTCTGGACCCTCTTGAAGCTGTCCACATCCTTCTTAAAGTATGGTGCCCAAAACTGGACGCAGTACTCCATCTGGAGTCTGACCAGTGCCGCATAGAGGGGAAGTGTCACCTCCTTGGTTCTAGTTGTCATGCATCTGCTGATGCACGATTAAGTGCAGTTAGCTTTGCTGATGATTCGTCACACTGACGACTCACGCTCATCTTGGAGTCCACTAGGACTCCGAGATCCCTTTCCGCTTCTGCGCTGCTGAGAGGGTCATTTCCTAGCCAGTAGGTGCGCTGGATATCTTTACGTCCTAGGTGCAGTACTCTGCATTTGTCCTTGTTGTACTGCATCCTGTTGTGTTCAGACCACTTTTCCAACCTGTCCAGGTCTGCCTGCAGTCATTCCCTACCCTCCAGAGTGCTTACTTCACCCCACAATTTGGTATCATCTGCAGACTTGCACAGAGGACACTTCACGCCCACATCCAAGTCACTGATGAAGACACTGAAGAGTACAGGTCTAAGGACTGAGCCCGGTGGGAACCCACTACCCAGATGCTTCCAGGTCGATACCGACCCGTCTGCTACCACTCTCTGGGTGCGACCCGCAAGCCAATTTGCCACCTGCCAGACCGTGTAAACATCTAAGTCACAGCCTCTTAATTTATTTAAGAGAATGGGATGAGATACGGAATCGAAGGTCTTCCTAAAATAAAAAAAACCAACATCCACCTCTACTTCTGCATCAGCATTTTGTGACCTGGTTATAAAATGAAACCAGATTAGTCAGGCATGATCCACCTGCTACGGATCAATGCTGGTTGCCCTGCTGCATTATTTTTCCCGCTGGACTCCCACAAATATGATCCTTAATAATCTTTTCAAAGACTTTTCCAAGGATGGAGGTGAGGCTGACTGGCCTATAATGACTTGTATCCTCTTTCCTCCCCTTCTTGAAAATGGGGACCACATTGGCCCTTTTCCAGTCCTCTGGGACCTGACCCGAGTGCCACGAGTGCTCAAACAGCCGTGCCAGTGGCTCTGCAATGACACCGGCAAATGCCTTCAGTACTCGCGGATGCAGCGCGTCTGGGCCTGCTAACTTAAACACATCCAGTCCATCCAAGTGACTCTGCACCACGTCAGCGCCGACAGTTGGTAGGCTGGTATCCCTCTGATCCCATCTAAGAACCTGTTAGGAGACTGATCTTGACCCTTGTTCAAGGACACTGAGGCAAAAAACTCATTGAATAGCTCAGCCTTGTCCCCCCTGTCTGTCACTAATTGCTCGTGTTTCTTCAGTAGGGGTCCTGTGCTGCCCTGCGCCTTCGTTTTGCTCCCTACATACCTGACAATAGACTTCTTGTTGTCTTTAATTTGTGTTGCCAGCCTCAGCTCTGTAGTTGCTTTGGCCTTTCTAACTGCCACCCTGCAAGTGCAGGCCAAGTAGATACACTCCTCCTTGGTAGCTTCCTCCTGCTTTCACCACCTATATGCCTTCTTTTTTTTTTTTGCCCTTAGGCTCTTCTGGATGTTTGTGTTTAGCCAAGGAAGTTTTTTGGCCCCTTTCTCCCCTTTCCCTCGCACTGGGATCATCTCCCTCTGTGCCTGAAGGATCACTTCCTTTAGGAACGACCTCCCTTCCTGGACTCCCATCTCGCCAATACTCCTCTCCTGCAGTGCATCGCTGGTTAAACTGAGCACACTGAAGTTAGCCTTCCTAAAGTCAAGCACCTCCATCCTATTATTATCTTACCCACTCGACGCCGTATGATAAATTTGATTGAGTGAGTGGTGGTCACTGTCCCCAAGGTGACCACGAATCTGTAGTTCCCCTACCAGGTCATCCCCCATAGCCAACACCAAGTCCAGTGGGACCGTATACTTCCTGCGTTAGGTGAGCGGTTGGATTTGGCTGACTGCTTTTCCCAGCAGATGTCAGGGTAGTTTAGGTCCCCCATGACAACCATGTCCCTAGACTGTACGGCCTCTGAGAGCTGCCGCAAGCATTCCCAGTCTAGCTCTGCTCCTTGATGTGGTGGTCTGTAGCAGACCCCCATCACCAGGTCCCTTTCCCCTTGACCTCCGTGTGTCCTAACCCACAATGCTTTAACTTTCTCTTAAGACTCCCTTCTGTGCACTCACCTGAACACGGTCTGAAACCAATGATGCTAATGCGCAGAGTTCAGACTCCTCCTGCTCTCCCCTCAACTAAATAGGGATGGGAGAAAACCCCTTCCCACGTCCCTACAGCTGGCCCAGGTCACCTTACTGCTGCTGCTGGTTCCTTACCACGGCACAGGCGCCAAGGGCGCACACACGCTTGCTTCAGCATCCCAAGTAAAAGTCAAATGCTCTAGGTGAGGCTTGAACTCACAACCTTAGCAGCACTTCCATAGGGTTGTTTTTACAAGTACCACATGCTAACCCACTGCACCACCAGAGCTGAACTGAAAGGCTTTTTGTCACTCTTTTAGAGCATTGGTTTAAAGTAATTGTATCTCTGCTATTGGCTTTTGGATTTAATAAAGACATTTGAACTGAGTTACTGACACGCTCAACCAAATTCTAACACAACATACAGGGCGCATCTACATGTGTCACTATGGCAACTTTACTGTGCTGTGTGTGTGGCACATGATTATTTTTAGCCGCTACTTCACCGTAGTGGCGCGCTATACCAGGGGAGTGTGTTGCAATGGGGAGGTAGCTGCTGTTTGCGTGTAGATGCCCATGGATGCTACATCGCCAATTTTGTTTCTTATACTGCTGTTTTTCCAAATGTTTCTAATAAATCAGAGAAAACTAGGGTTGAAAGGGGTTCCAGTAACTCATCTAGTCCAACCCCTTGCTAAAAGCAGGACCATCCTTAATTTGATCATGCCAGAGACTTGTCGAGCCGGGCCTTAAAATCCTCCAAGAGTCCACCACCCTCTAGATAAGCCGTCCCAGCACTTCACCAATCTCTTAGTCAGAAAGTTTTTCCTAATGTCCAGCTTGTTCACATCCCTTCTGTAGTAGGGGGCACAAAACTGAGCACAGTACTCCACATGTAACCTCACCAGTGCAGAAAAGTGGGGAATAATGACTTCCCTCAGTGCTGACAACACTCCTACTAATGCAGCCCAGTATGCTGTTAGCCTTCTTGGCAACAAGCACACACTGTTGGCACCTATTCAGCTTATTGTCCGCTGTAACCCCCGGGTCCTTTTCTGTGGAGCTGCTGCTTAGCCAGTTGGTCCCACGCCTGTAGCGGTGCATGAGACTGTTCTGTCTTAAGTTCAGGACTTTGCACTTCTTCTTCTGGAGCTTTGCCTTCTTCCCCTGCATGGCTGGTTTCAGGCCTGGCCATTCTTCCTTCCATGGGACTGCTGTGGGGACAGGCATGCCCCCAACCTGCCGCTGTAGTGGGGCCTTGTCAAGCCCCTTGGGCTCGGGTTGAGGCTGACAAAGCCCCCTTTCTGCGCTGTCTTGGGGCTGGCGTGCCCCCTGCCTCCCTCTGCACAGATGGATGGGGCCCTGGCATGCCTTTGTTTAGAGCGATGTTTGAGCACCCCGTGGTTTGAGCACCCGTTTGTGTAGAGTTATGTTCTACCTGTGATGATCTAGGAAGTATGCAAGAGGCAAGGATTTTTGGGTGTGATCACTTTTGTTGGACCAACTGAATGGTTGGAATTAAGTTAGACAAGCTTTCAAACGCAAAACGTTCTTTGTCAGTGTTTTAGAGCAGTTGCTTAAAGCAGGTGTAGTCAATCTGGGGTATGCCTACCCCTGGAGGTAATTTGAAAGGTCCCAGGGAATGTACAGGGGCGGGCGCAGATGTAGCACACCTGCTGCCTCACAGGAGCAGGGCCAGGGCGGAGGGAGAGCGGGGCCCACAGAAGCTGCGCTGCCGCTGCTCTGCCACTCACCGTGCCCCTGCTCTGTCTGGCCCTTGCCACCCCCCGCCACGTCTGACCGTTCGCCACCCCCACCTGCTCCGCATCCGGCTGCTCCCACCCCCCTGGGGGTACACTTTTTAAAGAAGGGGCTGCCGGGGGTACACTTACTAAAAAAAAGGTTGAAAACTACTGGCTTAAACTCACTATATATCTGCTATTGGCTTTTGGATTTAATAAAGACATTTTAGCTGGATTTAATAAAGACATTTTTCTGACATACTCAATCAAACTCTAACACAACATGCAGTGTTGTTCTGGCTTTTGAAGACTGCCCAGAAACCTGTGCTTTTTTATTAATTGCTGATCATTTTACAGCTTTTAGAGAAAAAGGAAATTAGTTAAGCTCTTTCTGAGTAGTAAGATACTCATGTTTATTAAAAGCTTAATGAAATTTGGGACAATAACGAAATAATACCTTTAAAATATTTTTTAGAAGTTATGCATTTATATTAGGGGCGTACCGATAGAGATTTTTGGGGCCGATATTGCTAGCTGATCTTTAAGGAGGCATATTTGCTGATACCGATCTGGTTTCCGATACAGCTACCTCCAGCTGGTTAACTCCGGTCTGGTGGAAGGGGAAGGAGAAGGGGAAGGGGAAGGGGAAGGGGAAGGGGCGTGGCGGGGGTGCAGATCAACGCCGCCTATGGTGAGGGAGGAGGCAGAGGGAGGTGCTGCCCAGGCGGGGTGCAGGGGACGGAGCCAGAGTTCGTGATAGGGGGCCAGCTGTCACCGCTGCTTGCAACCCGGGAAGGCACTGGGGGGACATGTGCCCCCCTGGATCTGTGTGGGACGGGGCAGGCTGCAGCCAGGACCGCGTGGGGCTCTTCTCGGCAGGGGCTAGGCTTGGAGTGGGTGCCGGCAGTGCTGGGAGGATGCTGCATCCAGCCCAAATTTTGCCAGGGCTCTGCTTCCAGCGCCACCACTGCCAGCCACTCGGTGCAGCCCTGGCTCAACGCCCCACCTCCACCCATGCACCAGGAAAACCCGGGGCTGCATTGGGCTGCTGGCAGCGGTGGCACTGGGAGCACAGCGGTGGTGAAATCTGGGGTGGATGCAGCATCCTCCCAATGCCACCGGCGCCCTCTCCGAGCCCAGCCTCCACCGAGAAGAGCTCCACGCAGCCCCGGCTGCAGCCCACCCTGCCGTGCACAGATCCAAGGGGCGCGCCCCCCCCCGCCCGTGCCCTCCCAGAGTGCAGGTAGCAGTGGGAGCCACCTCCCCCCACCATAAGCTGGAGCTCCCCCTCTCCACCCTGCCTGGACAGCACCTGTCCCCACCCCCTCCATCACCAGCGGGAGCCTTGATCTGCCCCCCACATGCCGCTTTCCTCCCCTTCCACCACACTGGACTTGCCAGCTGAAGGCAGCTCTCCACGCTGCCAGATGTGCTCCTTGCTTCCTGAGTGCTGTGCTGTGACTGCACAGCACAGGCATTTATCAGCCAAATTATCAGCCCCATCGGGCCGATATCCGATACAGCCAGTTTTATTTGTACTGATACCGATCCGATATCAGACCAAGGTATCAGTGCACCTCTAGTTTATATGATCGCTCACAGCGCTGCTAAGTGGTGCAAATCACAAGCTCTCTTATTGTACCTGTAGGCTTTCATATATGACTGCAAAGTTGCTAACTTTTCTTATATACAAAAAACTAGAACTCTGGGTTCCAAAATGATACCTTTTATTAGACCAACTGGAAAATGGCAAGAAAACTGTCCTTTTCTGCAGGCTTTCGGGATCAAAGTCCCTTCGTAAGGCTCTGGGAAAAGTGTAGATGTTACAAGATGGTAAAACGTCCCCATAGGTAGGAAAGAAACTTCATTTTTGCACAGAGGGAGCTGAAGATGGAGGGCCGTCCCTCTGGGTCCTTGAGAATGTCTTTGTGAGCTGTGCTGAGTAGCTCTTTGATGTGTAGGAACTTTTCTTATAACCTTTCAAGTAAAAATGCGAATTAAACAGATGCTTGGCTTGCATGTTAACATCCTATTTGTCAAAGTTGTAGTTCTTGTGCTGCTCTTTCTCCAAATTTTCCTCATAAAGATTTTTCATAATCAGCTATTAATTAGTACTTTTGCTTTCAAGTAACAGTTCAAAAAAATCAAAATGTATTAGCTGAGAGACTGCTCATTTTCAAATAAGAACAAAAAATAATCTTGTATTTTAACTTTTTCCCCCTCCAGATATGTCAGTTGACCAGTTTAAAAGTGGATGGGATTAAGTTGTCCTTTTGGTGATACCAAGCGTACATTAGGTTTGAGTGTAACCTCCTAAATCCCTGTTGTGCTGTGCTCTTAATGAATAGCTTCACCAAGGTTTTGGTGTTAACGTGCAAGACTATTTTATCAACCTTTGTTAATTATAGAGTTTTGAAATTGTGCTCTGTCACGATTGATATTTTCAAAACTGTACATGTATTCTTGATGATGTACTAGCAGTAAGATGCACCGATAAAGATGTTTTGGGCCGATACCGATGGCTGATTGTAGACCATCCATATTGGATGATACTGATCCAATTGCCAAGATGCAGCCTGGCAGCTTGGAGAACGGCATTTGGCTGGTAAGTCTGTGGGGGTGAAGGGGTGTTGGGAAGGAAAGAGGCATGGGGGCGCAGATTGAGGTCCCCCGCAGTGAGAGAGGGAGTGGGGCTGGGGCAGGGGCAGGCACTGCCCAGCTGAAGTGGGGCAGGACGTGAGACGGAGCCGCAACTCATCCGAGGGTGGCAGGGAGGGAAGGGGTGGCTCCCACTCCTGCACGCGTCCCCAGGGCAGGCTTGTTTGGAGATTTTGGTGCCAGGAGATCAAGTGCTAGAATAAAGTCGTATATTAAAGACCATTAAATCACTAGTACCACGTAGCATTCATTCAGGAGCTGTAAAGAATGAAATGACTGAGCTTGTCTTGCATTTAAAAGCTTTTCTAACTTGATCTTAACTACACAGTGGATCCAGTAAAAAATATCACCCTAAGAAACTCTTGCCTCTCTCCTAAGAAAAATACAGTCTCATTAAAATCACCTATTATAACAGAGGGTTGTAAACTATACCTTACTTTTAAAACAGGGCTGAATGGTGGTCGTGGCGATTATAAACCCATAATCCATAGACGAGTGCTATCTTCAACTGTTTGAAGAAGTAAACAGATAAAAAAAGGGGGACAAGCCAGTGCAGCTTTTGTAACGGGAAACAATTTGTCTCTAGTCTTTTCTTTCATTTGAACAAAACCGGTGGATGAAACTGCAGTGGAAGAGGTCACAGAATCAGAGAAAATGAGGGTTGGAAGGGACCTCAGGAGGTCGTCTAGTCCGAGCCCCTCATGAGGTGCAACTCCAGGTGTGCTTTGGCCCTCCTGATTTCGTCCCTGCATGCCAAGCAGTACTGTTATGCTCCTTCCTAGTCGTTGGTCCAACTTTCTACTTCTTGCACGCTGCCTTTTTGTGTTTTAGCGTGCTGAGAGTTCCCTGCTAAGCCGACCTGGTCATCTGCCATTCTTGCTAGTCTTTCTGCGCATTGAGACGGTTTATTCCTGTGCCCTCCGTCAGGTTTCTTTAAAATACTGCCAGCTCTCCTGGACTCCTTTTACTTTCCGATTGGCCTCCCAGGGGAGCCCGCCCATCAGCACTTCCTGAGTGAAGGGAAGTCTGCTTTTCTGAAGGGCGGGGCTCGTACCCTGCTGCCTGTCTGCCTCCTGATCCTGAACTCAGTCATCTCGTGGTTGGTGCTGCCCACGGTGCCATTCACTGATTGATTCCCCACCAATTCTTCTCAGTTTGTCAGCAGGAGGTCAGGAAGAGCATGGCCCCTACTTGGCCTCTGCACCGCTTGCACCAGGAGGTTGTCCCCAGCACTCTCCAGCACTTTCCTGGTGTGCCTGTGCGCTGCTGTATTGCCTTCCCAGCAGATGTCGGGGATTGAAATCCCCCGTGAGAACCGTGGCCCGTGATTGGTAAATCCGCTCGCTGTTTGAAGAAAGCCTCATCCACCACTTCCTCCTGGTCTGGTGGTCTGTAGCAGACACCCACCATGACATCACTCGTGTTGCTCTTCCCTCTGACCCGAACCCAGAGACTTCCTACAGACCTAGCTCCAGTTTCAGACCGGAGCTTTGAGCCGTTGTACAGATACTTGTGCATGTGCAATTCCTCCGTCTCTCCTCCGCTGCTTGTCCTTCCTGAACAGTTTATATCCACCCATTGCAGTGCTCCAGCCATGCGCGCTGTCCCACCAAGTCTGTTATTCCAGTCATGTCATGGTTCTGTGACTGCAAGGACTTCCAAGTCTTATTGCTTATTTCCCAAGCTTCATGCATGTGTGTACAGACACCTGAGGACCTAGCTGATTGCTCTGCTTTCTCAGGAAGAATGAGAGGCTTTCCTTTTCCCTCATTTTCCTGCACTTCCTCCAGGTCACCTGCTTCCCCACTTACCTCAGGGCTTTGGTCTCCATCCTCCAGCGCACAGAGTTTAAATTTTAAAGCCTTCCTCACTAGGTTAGTGAGCCCGTCTGGAAATAAGTCGTTCCCTCTCTTCGTCCTGTGTCTCCCTAGCAATCCTTCTTGGAACAACTTCCCTTGGTTGAAGAAGCCAAAGCCTGCTGGTGTCACTGTCTGTGTCGCCATGCATTGATCTGCAAGATGCGTCTGCTTCCGATCAGGCCCTTCCCTTTGACCAGCAGTATTGAGGAGAACACCACCCGAGTCCCCTTCCTCTTCACCCTGGCACCCAGAGCCCTGTAGTCACTTTTGATCTGCTCAGGGTCGCCCCTGGCAGTATCACGGGTGCCGACATGGATGAGCAGCATGGAGGTAGCCAGAGCCTGGATGAGTGTGGGTAACTGCTCCGTGACCTCTCAGGTCCAGGCTCCAGGGAAGCAGCAGAGCTCCTGAGACAACAGGTCAGGCTGGCAGACGGACGCCTCTTCCCCTAGAGGAGGGAGTCTCCAGCCACCCCCACCCTTCACTTCCTCTTGGTGGCAGTGGTCTCGACCCTCCCTCTCTTGGAAAGGCTTGGCCTGGCCTCTGCCACCGACGGAACATGCTCCTCCTCTGCTGCTGGGGCTTCACGTCTCTTCTCCAGGCAAACCGCTGCAGGTGGGCGTGAATATTTCTCCTTGCTGCAAGAGGTCACAAGCTTTCAGCTTCTGCCTTCCTTGGCGTTCAAGTCCTCTTCCTTCTCTAGTGCCGCCCTTGGCAGTCTTGTCACCACAGTAGAAGTATCCTCAAGCATCAAATTGATGAAGTTGTCATGGTGGAGGATGCTTTGGAGCCTCGCCACCTCCTCCTGTAGCTCTCTCGCCTGCTTCCCGAGGGGCACCACCTGAACGCGCGGCTCACATCACAGGCTCCCCCATCTCGCTGTCACTGAAAGGAACCTGCCAGCGGCAAACCCCGTGGGGTAGATGGTGAGCGCTCCTGCCTGGGTGGACACCTCACAGGTAGGAGCCCAGAGAGAGCTGGCAGTGGCAGTGGCTCGGGGATTTTGATGTCTTCCAGGCGTGTCGCTGGGTTTCTTAATCCGCTCCCTCTCTCTGCTCGCCCCTCTTTCCAAGCAGACCTTTCCTAGCAAACTCCCTTGTAAACTGGCCTCTGTGCTGCTCCTTGGTCCCAAAAGCTTCCCTTTCCCCTGCTAACCCGCTTCCTCTCTCCAAGTTTACGGTGAAGGAAGGTGAGGGAGAGCTTCCAGATAAATTACCTAGCAAACGCCGCCTCCAACTTCCCTCTCACTCTGGACTCCAGTTAAGCAAGGAGCACAAGAACTGGTCTAATTGCTGTGTTTTACCGACTTACACTAAATAGATGTAGATTAGGTACTCTCAATTAAAGAAAGGTCTTACATTAAAGGCTCCCCTTTAAAGAACGGGGGGCAAACTGACCTGTGAACTAACTTTAAAAAAACATATTATTTCTATATATAAATAGCTACATGTCTATATAACTGTACCTCTAACACAGTGGTTCCCAAACTGTAGGTCACAACCCCAAATGGGCTTGAAACATCAGCAGGCTGGGGTGGCAGGGGTGGGGGGCTATGGGTGGGGAGCGAGGGGTCATGCTGAGGAATGGGGCCATAAATGGATCGTGCTGAGGAAAAGTTTGGGAGGCACTGCTCTGACAGCCTGCCTTGTGACTGCTGTGGTTTGCTTGACAGTCCAAACCACACTTTTACAGTTACACCGCTCTTAGTCTTGTTACAAAGACTGTACTGTGCAGTGTGCACACCCGTCACCGTCACATTGAAACCTGCAAACTGACTTATGAACTGTTTGCAAACTGCCCCGTTTGCTGCCCCTGGTCACGCAGAGTCTCCTTTTCTCCCCTCCTGGCCCTTGCTAAGACTTTTGTCAGACAGAGGTAGCAGTCCCCCAGCTTGCAGCACTCCCAGCTCCTTAGAGCACGTGCCCAGACATACACGCAGCCCCAGCTCACTTTCCTTCCAGGGGTTCGGGTCAGGTGCCTGGCTCCTCTTCCCTCGTCTCCTTTGCCCTGTTTGCTGCCCCTGTTCACCTTGTTTCTCTCTACTGAGCCTTTCAATGTACCTCAGTCTAACGTTTATCTTTAAATTCTCTTTTATTTAGAGCCCTTGCTTTCTGTAAGTGCCTTCGTTGCATCCCAAGAAGGAAAGCTGCTGCATCATTGAACCAGTTAGTCTCCAGTGTGCCACCCTGCCCAGATTTCTTCCAAGGAAGGAGTAGTGGATGTGATCTCTGCAAAAAGAAAGCTTGTCTGGTAAAGAGCAATTTTCCTCTTTAAGTAGCTTTTGACATTAAAGCAAAGAACTCTCAATACCATATTTTATGTACTTTTGAAAAATGGGCTGTTTACTTCGTTCTGTCTGTGCGGGATATGCAGATTGAGGACTGTACTGTGTCATACACAAACATCTGCGACCCTGGGTAGAGTATGTAATGCTGTAAACGTTACAGTCCACGTGCTTGCACAGAGCATTGCATAGAAACTAGAAGAGTTTGTGCCAGAGCCAGGGGCACAGGAGTGGCTTTTTAAGAACTGTCCTTATGTCTGTTTCTTTTAGTTTGTAGAGGTTAAAACTTTCTGAAACATTATGCAAAGCTGAGGTATAGCACCCCTGCTAATACAGTATGTAAATATTCTCATTACATTTGGGGGGCATATTTCACCATTTTGACATATAGCAGTGCTATAGAGGGGCATGACAAGGAGCAATCTATACCTGCAGCAATGATGAAGCAGTTATATTTCAGACATAACATCATTCTTTGTAAAAATAGTCCTCACTCTCTCTAGGCTAAAACATCACGGCCACCTGTAAGGTTTGTTATGCTACAGTCAAAACTGCAGTTGAAAGGGATTTCTTCTTTCCTTTTAGTTTTGTTAACTTACGGAGGAGGAAATAATTTCAGTTCACTTTAGGAATCGGTCCCGTTCCTTTGCACCTGTTTTCCCTAAGTTAGTCCTTGGAACAATACCGGCTCAATTATAGTGAAGTAATATCATGCATTTTGAGCTTGTGGAATCCACAGACCGCGTAATTCTCTGCATTTCCTCCCCCTTCCTTGCATCCCACTTTTTGACAGTGTCCTTCTGCTGGAGCTATGCTGGAAAACCTTGCAACCTTGCGTGTGCGTGTGTGCGTGCATGTGTGTGCGTGTGCACACATGCTGCATGCAAAATCCTACACTTTGTTTAGTCTGCAGAACCTCTTCTGTTAGCTAACGCTCCAGGCTCCGCAAAGGTGCAGTGAGAGAGGAGCACTAGTAAGTACCTAAGGCAGAAAGCAAACAAGGGCTTTATCACTGGTCTTTAACTCCTATCAAAAGGGGAGGGAGGGAGAAGTCATTTAAACATGAGGCTTGAATGAAAATTAGCATGGATTAGTCACAGTTGTCCCAGGAGTCCTGTTATCTCAGGTCACAGGTACTTATGGTAGGGAGTGGGGTACTTTACCTGTAGGATCCCCAAGTGAAAGACTCTTGAGGGAGCCAAGAGGGGGAGGAAGAGTCCTGGGTCTGTTTTTAGCCAAAGGGAATTCCCCTTGAGGCATGGCAGGAGTAGTGTGTGTCTCCCTGTCTTTTCCCAGTGGATGAGCTCCTGGGCAGTTCATGCATGGAGGAAGGATGACTCTCTAGCCTGTTCCCCGCAGGTAAACGGCAACAAATTGAACTGATTTGGAGAAACAAGTGGGTTACGTCTGAGCAGCTTCCTTGCTTGCTAGTCAGTTGGCTGAAGAGTGGTTGATGCTGATGTTACTTAATACTAGATTTACCCTTCTGTGGCCCCTGGCAGAGAGATCGGGGCATTCATCCTCCACTTTGCACAGACTGGAGGGAACAACCTGGCTCCCATCTTAGTTTTGAAGAACTTCATTGCTGAAAAATCAAATGCGCACGTGTTCCCTAAGGAACGTATCCATTCAAAGGCATGAAATATAAACGTATATTGTTACGTGCAAATGCTTTGCACAAGTACATTTGCTGGATGCATTTGGTATGTTCTTCAAGCAAGTAGTGTCGTTAGCTGTTAAATTCTTGACTCCTCTGTTAGGCTTGGGACAGAAATTACACACAAGCTGGTCTAAGAGATTGGAAACAGGTTCAGATCTGGAACACAACAGAAGGATGGGGCACATAAGCCACTTTCAAGATTGCCGAAACAGGTTTAAGATAAGCCTGGATGGATGTAGTATTAGACTGAACTGATTTAGATTAAACTGGTTTATTGTACTTCTGACCCAGACCCTCTCCAGATTCATATTAACACATAGTCCCCCAGCATCCCTGGACCTCTGCCAGCCTGCAAGGGAAAAGCCACCTTTGCCCACGTTTTCCTCCATTAAAAGACAATCCACCCTTAAAGTTTGTTGATCCAGTTTTAAAGTTTGTTCGTGACCCTTTCATAGGCACTTGTGACCCCCTTTTGGGACACAACCCGCGAACTGAGAACCGCTGCGGTAGAGCAGCAGGGTCGGTCGCGGAGCGCGCTGCTGCGGAGCGGAGGGGCAGTGCCGCTCAACCCTGTGAGACGGGTCCCACGTACCAGATCAGACCTCTTTGTGGGCCAGATTAAGCCTGTGGGCTGGAGATTGCCACCCCCTCTTATAGCTCCTTTTCAGCTGGGGCTTTGTAGATGCTCCTGTTACCTTGTTTCTACATCGAAAGACTCGTGCTACACGGCAGGGTAGGCTTTCACCTCGTAGACTAAGTCAATCAGAGGTGCGTAAGCTTTTGTAAGCGAGCTCGCTTCATACCCCTTTCTTTTTCCTCCCTTCCCTACCCTTTGTTTTCCAGTAACTGCTCTCTGTTTAGAACCGCTGCTTCCTGAAACGTCTTGTTTGACAACAGAGCCGTCCAGTTTCTGAGTGGCTGGGGCTGCAGCCCCCCTATCCGCATGCTGTAGGGGCTGCATGCCCACCAGAGCCGCCTCCTGCACGAGCTGAAAGGGGTCTGCAGGACCTCCCCAGCCACAGACTCCCTTGCACCAGGACTGTGCCGCCCTGCCTTGGCCCTAGTGCACAAGGGGTGGCGGGGGGAAGTGGGCACGCAGGAAGCAGATGCTGGGCTAGGGAAGGGGATTTTGGTGGCAGCAGCAGCAGCGAAGCGATGGGGCAAGCAGACTCGGGACTGGGAGTTTGGGAGCTGCACGCAGCCCACAGGCCGCCAGTCGGATGCCCGTAACTGGTTGGCTTTCTGTGGTTTACTCTCCTTATGTGCTGTCCCTATATTCATTTTAGTTCTCGTTGAGTTTTCCTTTTCTTACTCCTTCTTCGAAACATCTCCTAGGTTGATCCTGACGGTAAAACAAGCGTACCCGTTAAGATGACTGCGGGGAAAGTATCCTGTTTTCATCTACGCAGCCTGGTGAGTTCCACGATTTACATTTGAAAAGTACCTCTTACAGCACATGTCCTTAGAGCTGATTTTTTCTATTATATGATAAGCTTCTCATGGCTTTTCCCTCCCCCGATACGTGTGAAGTGGGTCTAGACTTTTGGGAGATCGCATGTTTTTCTGTCGAAAAACCACAGGGCGGGTCAGCACTGCTACTTAGGACGCCGTAACGTGCGACTTCTCGGAGCGTGTGACAAAGAGTTCCCGTTGACGTTACACGGTATTTAGTATTGCCAGCCCCACAACCAATGCTAGTTGTGCCATTGCATTGCTGCTGCGGCTGTTGCATTGGTTAGCAGCAGCCCCCGAACTGACAAGCTCCACACGTCTTCAAGGCTCCCAGGAGGCAGTTTCCGGACTGGTGTTATCACCGACCGACCGTGCTGGGCATGGCTTATGGCGCTAGCAGTGCCGCGGTGCTTGCAGCGGGCATGCTGACAGCCTCTTATCCCACGGAGAGCTCCTGACAGTCGGTCCGTTCCCGCTGGGGATTTAACAAGGCCTTGGTTGGCAGCGCCTTCCAAGACGGGCAGTTTTCCTGTGCGGGGACAGCCTCCCGCGTCCATCCCGCGTCTCCCTGGACGGAGCAGGGCCGGGCAGAAGCCACGCGCTACGGTTCGGAGGAGAGCAGTGCCGGGGCAGGGTTCAAGTCAGGATGTCGTCGTCACGCTGGGGCGTTTCTCCACCTTCCTGCCGAGAGCGTCTCGTCTCCGCTTCCTGTGCTCCAACAGCCAGCGCGGAGGCGAGAGAGGCAGGGAGGCGGTGAGGGGACGGGAACATGAGCAAGGCAGATGCCAGTGCTGTGGGCCCCACGGGGGGTGGGTGGCGTTGCCAGAGGGAGTTTTCCCTGGGGCCAGAGGCTGCTTGTGACAGCCGAGGGAGCGGGGCTCTCGTCTGACGGTCGGGTGCGAGCACGCTGGAACGATTCAAACGAGGCAAAGCACAGGCTCCGCGCCCCAAACTGGAAAGGTGTCGCTGCATTCGAGTTGTTCCTGCGCAGCGTTGAAGCGTGTTCACGCTCGGTGACGAAGCTCGTTCACCCTGCGTGATGAAGTACGTTCACACACAACAGCGAAGCACGTGGACACGCAACGAAATGTGTGCACACAAACAGCGAAGCCTGTTCACGCGCAGTAGCGAGCGGTCTAACTGTTGTTAGGCGTGAGCTCGCTGAGAGCAACCGAGATGAAGCAGAGGAGAGGCCCCACACGCCAAACTGGAAAGGTTTTGCTCTGGTTCAATCCTCAGCTCGTTCACAGGCAGCAGTTAAAGCGTGTTCACGCTCAATGATGAGGCGTGTTCAAATGCAATTAGGTGCGTTCACACTCAGCGATTTAATAGCGTTGAAACGCGTTTACACGCAGCGTTTAAGCACATTCGCATAGACGAGTGACGCGCCTTCCCTTCCTCCTCAGGATTAGAGCTTAATAGCAGCTGCCCCTTTGAACCCTGCCCCTGGGGAAGGACTCCCAGCGTGCCTGTGTGCCGCTAAGAGCGCTGTCGCTGGGAGCAGGGCCCCGCTGGACTGGAGAGGGTTGATGTGAGACGCTGCCATCGTGGGGCTGAGGCTTCCTTGCAAAGGTGTGGAGCCTCTCAGTTGTTCACAGCTAGTTCACACCCAACCACGAGAACAATGCTTTTGCGTATGGCCACCAGCCACGAGGCGCCAGGCAAGCTGTTGTAGGGGGCAGTCTTGACTAGGAGCCTTGGGCCGGGAGACGGGGCTTGTGCGTCTCCCCTGCCCACGGGGGGCGCTCCTCCCACCGCACCGTCCATCTCCCCCTGCTCCAAGGCCACGCGACGACAAAACGATGCATGCGCTCACCACGTAGTTGGTGTGTAGCGCATCGTGCTCCAGAAGCCTCGCCTTGGTGTTGTGGCGGCCTCTGGCTCTTCCCAGGCCTTCCAGCTTTCAGTTGTGGCTCGCATCTGACCTCTGAGACGTACCGTACCGTACCGTACCGTACCGCCTGTGTTCAGTTTGGTTCGTTTTGCTTCATAACAGTGACGACAACATCCACAGCTTTCCAGCATCCTAAAGCCCCCGATTTCTGCTGTGACAGAGGATTTCCGTTGTAACAGAGCTGTTCGCAGGGGGTCACCAAGCAGGCTGCCCCTGACACCCCCCCCCCTCAGCTGCACGCTGCTGACCGCGCTCTTCATCCAGGTGCAGGCAGAGGGACCGCTTTCCTCCGGGCAGGCCAGCCACCCCGTCCTTCTCGGACAAGTAGTAGCCTGCCTGCCAGACTGCCGGGGGCCCCTGCCCGGCACCAGCCCCCCCCAGATGTCTCTGACGAAGCGACGAGATCTACTTTTTGACAGCAGCAAGTTCTCCCCGAGGGGAGGTGCACCGCTCCTGGAGGCACTGCAATACCAGGCCGATGCGTGGAGTGGATGGAGCAAGCTCCGAGTCCATCTCCCAGTTCCAAAAATCCATTTAATATAAAGTCCTCACATCGAGGACATATCAGATATTAAACTGATAAGAACAGATTGACTTTTATCAGTAAATGGTAAGGATGGTAAATCCAAAAAAGATGACAAAGCCGATAGGGAAATACAGAACGCCCGGGCGAGGGACTAACAATAGAAGGATGGGGGTGAGGTTGGGAACGCACCTAGGTTACATGCGATACAAAGTTAGCCAACTAAGCCCGGGGGTAAGGGGAGAGGGGAGTGGGGAGGGGGAGGGAGGGGGGGGTTTCGCGACGCTGAGAGAGAAAGAGGATAGAAACACACATACCCGTGACAATGGTCCGCAACGGTGGGAGGAGTGGTCCGAAGATGAAGCGTCTCAGTCTAGATACAGTCTATCGCGGGGGTCCTCTTCGGGTGGCGCTGGGTCGTCGTCCGTCGTTGATGAGTCCTCTTGAAGCGAAGGTCCGTCTGTTGCGGAGGGGGGCGGTTCAGGCGGTCCCCTCCGGGTCCGGTCCGGCGGCTGTTCTCCTGCTGGGGTCCGTGTACTGGCGGTGGCCCGTGATGTGTTCCACGTAGATGTCGCGGGACCACCGGATGGTGTCGGACACCATGAGGCAGCGCATCAGCTTGGCGTAGCGGCGGGAGACGCGGCAGGCGCGCAGGACGCTCTCGTTACTGGGGTCCCAGGCTCCGAGCGTCCCCACGATGAGCGCGTCGACCGTCACGTCGTAGCCGCGGCCCCTCAGGGTGTCGGCCAGCGGGGCGTACTTCTCCCGCTTGCGAGCCCGGGCGTCGGTGAAGGCTTGGCGCCGGTTCTCGAACGGGATGGTGACGTCCACGATGGTGATCTTCTTGGCCTCCTCGTCGGTGATCACGATGTCGGGGCGCATCTGGCTCTCGCAGCCCGGGACGGTGCGGTTGACGGAGACCTGCCCCGCGGCGGCCGGGATGGCCCTCACCAGCCGGTCCTGGACGGCGTTGTGGCGGAGCTGCCAGGCCCTGGCGTGCGGCTTGCAGCTGCACAGCACGTGGGGGAGGGTCTCGGCCGCGTAGCCGCACCGGCGGCACCTCTTGTCCCGGTGGCCGAAGCGGACGGCCCCGTTGAGAGGCAGGCAGTTGAGGCGGGCGCGGTGGAGGAAGCGCCAGTCCGCGAAGCGCGTGAAGCTCCCGCTAGGCATGAAGTGGTTGCTGGCGTCCCACTTCGAGGTGACGTCGAAGACCTTGCCCTGGTCGGGTTTGGCCCTCAGGTCGCCGGCGTATTTGTTGCGGACGGCGTCCTTCAGGAACCTCTCCAGGAAGGTCCTCGTGCGGGGCGTCACGGTCACGGGGTCGGCGTGCGGGGCTGGCTGCAGGGAGACTGCCAGCTCCCGGCGCTCCTCGGTCCAAGTCCAGGCGCAGCCGATGCGCTTCCCGAGGCGGCGCGTGGCGTTGCGGGCTCGGCTCCACAGCGAGGCAAAGTCCCCGCCGTCTCGGCTGAACTCGCCCTCCAGCGAGCCGCTCAGGAAGGTGGCCAAGTCACGTCCGGTGGGTTGCCTGCCGATCCTCTTGCGGGCGGTCTCCTCCAGGGCGCTGGCGGCGATGATACTTACCGTCGCGTCCGGGCAGGTCAGGAGGCGGAAGGCGTGGGTGACCACGGCGATGTCGCCGAGGTCTCCCATGCGGGGCACGTTGGCACCCCCCTGCCGGTAGGGGATGTGCAGGACCTCGTTGCTGGCCCGCAGCGGCAGGTGCAGCCACTTCTTGAGCAGCCGTCGGATCTCGGCGTCCGCCTTCTTGAGGGGGGTCTTGGGGACCGCCGAGCCTCTCAGGACGAACGCGACGCGGGGGATGAGGAAAGTGTTCACCGCGTCGATCTTCTGCCACGGGGCCAGCAGGGACGAGTCCAGTTTGTGCGCGTCCTGCACGATGCCGTTGATGGTTTCCTCCGGCGTCTGCCTGGCCCGGTGGCCGGTGGGCGTCCCCAGGTGGCAGTAGGCCTCCCCGTCGCGCAGGTGCCGCATCGCCTGGCCCTGGATCGTGAGGGTGGAGTCCAGGACGCGGCTCTTCTGCTTCCCGTCGACGTGCAGGGAAGCGCACTTGGCGACGTTGAAACGCAGGCCCATCCACCTGGCCGCCTCCGACGTCACGTCCAGCATCTGCTGCAGCTGGGTGGCGTCGGGGGCGAGGAGCACGAGGTCGTCGGCGTAGGCCAGGACGCTCAGCTTCTCGCCGTAGAGGTCGAGCCCGCCGGGGCCGCCCGCCACGGCTCGAAGGAGCGGTTCCATGGCCAGGTTGAAGATGATGGGGCTGAGGGGGCAGCCCTGCCTCACTCCCGACCGGATGGGGATCTCCGCGGTCTCCCCGTCGGTGGCGCGGACGGTTGTGGTGCAGCCGTGGTAGAGCTCGCGCACCAGGTTGGTGACGCCGTCCGGCAGGCCCAGCTCGCGGAGGGTGTCGAAGATGTGGCGGTGGGGCACGGACCCGAAGGCGTTGGAAATGTCCAGCCACGCCACCGCGCACTGCTTCTTGGTCCTCCGGGCGTTGTCCAGGGCCATCTGGAGGGTGAAATTGTGCTCGTAGCAGCCCTCCGTGGACATGAAGCCCTTCTGGCTTCGGCTGACGGCTCCGCCGGTCACCGCCCAGTCGGCGATGCGGCCCGCCAGGCAGCCGGCGTAGAGTTTCGCGACGGTGGAGCACAGGGTGATGGGTCGCCAGTTGCCCGGGTCGTTCGGGTCTCCCTTCTTGTGGATGAGGACCGTCATGGCCCTCTTCCAGGCGGCGGGCGTGCGCCGGAACTCTCTGCACCTGTTGAAGAGAACAGAAAGAACAAGGCAGCCCGGGTCACGTTTTTTAAGGAGACCGTACCTGATCCCGTCCTTGCCGGGGGCGGTGTCCCTGGTCCTCTTCAGGCGGGCTTCCACCTCCTGCGGCGTGAAGGCGTCCTCGAACCCCTCCGCCGGGGGCACGGGGGTCAGCGCTTCGACGGTCGCGGGGCGTGGGGTGGCGGCATCCGTTGGAGGGTTGAAGACCCTGCTGAAATATCTGAAGAGAGCCTCCCGGGGGACCTGGCAGAAGGCCGAGGGTCCCTCCAGGATTTCTCTCACCGCCTTGGGACGGTTGGCCCGGTACAGCTTCTGGATCCGGGAGGCCGCCGCCGGGTCGTAGCGCTGGCGCCTGGGTCGCCTCTGCGGTTGGGGCCTGTGGTCTCGTCGCGTCGCCGGTCTGTTGTTGTTTCCTCGGGGTTGGCCGGGCCGGGCGGCCGCCGAGAGCTCCTCTGTGAGCCGGGCCACCGAGGCCTCGAAAGCCTCGAAGGTGGTGGCCTGGGAGAGCTCCTCCAGCCAGAGGGTCTGCCACGGAGAGGGCATCCTCTGCTGCGGGGAGGGCTCCGCACCGGGAGATTCCGGCACGCTCGGGGGCCGGAGGGCGCCCGGCGGCTCGGTTCCTCCCGGCGGCTCCGGAATCCTCGGCGGGGCGGGGGCCTCGGGTGGCCCCGGGGGTCCCGGTGGAGGGCTGTCCGGTCGGGGCGTCGCGTTCGGTCGGGGGACCCTGGGCGGAGGCCTGCACGGTGGCGTCGTCGGGGCAGGTCTCTCCGTAGGGCGGTCCTCGGAGGTCTGGTCCGGTGGGGTTGTCGGCGGGGTGGCCGGTCTGGCGGGTCTCCGCGCCGCGGCCTGGGTGCGCCGGGCCGGGGCGGCGGACCTCACCAGCGTGCCGGGTCTCCTCTCTGCTCCGTGGCCTTGGCATACCTTCTGGTGGTTCTTGAGGAGCTTCAAGGCCTCGTATTCGGTGCCGCAGAGGGAGCAGTAAAAAGCTAGGCGCAGCTGGTGGAAGCGCCGCAGGTGCTTGTTCATGTCGCCGTGCGACCTGTACTGTCTCGGCGGGTGGCAGGTCGGGCAGAACAGCTTGCCCGGAAGAGGGAAGGGGAGGAACGTGAGCGCCGTCACGTCTGCTCCTTCCCCTGGGTCGTCCGTGGGGGGGTCCGGCCTCGGGGGGGTTCGGGGCTCCTCCACCAGCGTGGGGAGACCCTTGGGGGGGGCGTCCTCGGGGCCGCCGGGGTCCGGGGGCCGTCGCCGTTCGGGGCCCGTCGTCGTCACCGAGGCGCCGTGGGGGTCCGGAGGGCTCCGCTGTCGCACGGGACGCTCCGTCGTTGTCCGGGGGGCGTCCTCGGGCTCCGGGGTCCTCCGCCGGGAGGCGGCTCTCGTCAGCCGGGGTTCCGGGCTTTGAGAGTCTCTCTGCCTCCGGGGGTGGATCGATGGTCGGGGGTCCGCCGCCGCCTGTCGGGGTCCCGACATCGTGGGGGGGGTGCGTCGGGGTTCTTCGCCGGCTCGGGTTCGCTGGTCTACCCTCCTGGGAGGGTCCTCCGGGATCCGCAGTCGACGTTCCGCCCTAGCTGGGGTCTCCGTGCCTCGAGCGTTCTCGGCAGTGGATCAGGGCGTCCTTGAGACCTGGGGGTGTTGCTCCACGTTCCGTCCTCCGAACCCTGGCGTTCGCCTACCGACCGAGGTCTTCGGCTACTAGCCCGAGCTGGGGTTTTCGCTTTATCGGGGTCCGGCGAGCCAGAGCACCCTTTGGCTACTAACCTGGGAAGCACGGTCGCTTGCGCAACCGGATACCCTTTCGGACGTACTGGCGGCACCGCCTTCTCTAGCCCGTCATGACTGACGAGAACCCTCGCTGCAGCAGGAGAAAGAAAAGCAAGCTGCTAGTCAGCTCACTTTTTGTCTCTATAATTCCGGCAGTCTGCCGGACTGGGTTGGCGCCGGTCCTGGAAGTACTGCAATACCAGGCCGGGCGCGGGGCGAAAGTAAGTGTTTCTCTGTCTTTTTCAGCAATTAAACTGCAAAACCGGGCCGACGTGTGGAGTGGATGGAGCAAGCTCCGAGTTCCGCTCCCGGCACCGGAAAATGCGTTCAATGCGTCAGTCCTCGCATCGAGAACGTAAGAACAGATTTTTTTTTTTTTTTTTATTAAAAGCATCCTTCCTTCACCACCACCAGGAAAAACCTCTCTCCTTCACATCACAGCACAACAAACCTTCCCGTACAAAACTGGAAAGCGCTTGTCTCTTTGTTACAGGTTCAAACTACAAAACCATTTTAGCTCTCCCTTAAGTAACAACGCTGAACATAAAATAACATCACATAACATAACATCTATCCAAACAGTTGTTTACTCCACCTTTCCCACCCCTTTCCTGCCCTCTCACTCCAACAGTTTCTGCCACTCAATACCTTCCCACTCTCCTTCTCCTTTCCGTCGATAGTACCCCAACTCTGCGTACGCTAAATACACACATTCCCGTGGCGCGAAATAAAGCCCCTTCTGTACCAATAAACATCGCGTTTTCCACAGTGCCATCCTTGTACACAACAGTAAAACCCGAATCTCCCATTCCCACGCTTTATGCCTCGCCAGTCCGTACATCGCTCCCTCGTAGCTCACGCAATCCCCCCACCCTATCTCTTTACAAAACTTCGCCACCTTCTGCCAAACCTTCTGTGCATATGAGCATTCCCATAGCACGTGGAACACCGTTTCCTCCCTGCTGCACAGTTCCCTCGGACACTCCCCTGACCTTAGCAGACCCCATTTCCGCTGCTCTGCCCTCACCGGTAGCACTTTCCTGACCGCTCGCCACGCAAAATCCTCGTGCTCCCCCTTCCATCTTTTCCCAACTATCCCCTTCCAGGCCCTTCCCACCTGCCCTTCTGACAACTCTCCTATATCTGCCATCTCATCCTTCGCTCTGATTCCTCTCAGCACCTTCTTTGCTTCTCTCAGTCCCTCGCACCCTAACTCCTCCAGCCCCTTCGCTCTCAAAAAGGCCCAGGCCCGTGCATACCACTTGGGCGGTCTCTCGGCCCACAAGCCCGTCCACCTCTCTCCGTATAATCCCAACCTCCTTAAAAACCTTCCCGCCCAATATCTGCACAACGCCGCCACTTTCCTTCCCTCCAAACCCGCAATTCGCACCACCCCTTTCCAAAAGTGCACGTACAGGAACACCTCTAGTTCCGGCACGCCCCAGCCTCCCAAGTTCTCCCCCTTATATATCTCCCTCCTCGCCACCTTCTCCGTCTGCCCACCCCAGAAAAAGAGACATATCTCCCTTTGCACCCGCCTCACCTGCAACCAGGTAGGCGGGTATACCGTTGCCACAAACAAAATTGTTGGCAGCAGAAACTGTTTCATAATCCCCACCTTTCCCCGAAACGTCAACTTCCTCGTTCGCCACAGTCCTACCACCTTCCTCACCTGCCCTCGAAGCGCCTCCCACGCCCGCTCCCCCTTCCCCTTCACATCCATATAGACTCCCAACACCTTCAAACCCTCCTTCTCTACCTGCCACCCCACCTCCTCCAGCCCGGCCCATTCCCCCACCGCTAACAAACTGCTTTTCCCTGTGTTCACTCGTGGCCCCGCTGCTTCTCCATATTCCTTAATGCTTTCCACCACCCTCTCCAAGGACCCCCTATCCCGCACCATAAACATCACGTCATCCATATACAGAGTCACTCTCACTTCTCCTCCCCCTGGCACCGGTATTCCTCTCACTCTCCCATCTCTCCTCACTCTCTGTGCCAACGGCTCTATGCCGCACACAAACAGCTCCGGAGATAGGGGGCACCCCTGGCGCACCCCTCTCTCCACCCTGAATTCCTCTCCCAAACAGCCCTTCACCGAGATCCTGCTCCTCGCCCCTCTATACAGGGCTCTCACCCACCCCACAAATTTCCCAGGGAAGCCCATCCGGTCCAACACCTTAAACAGGAAACCGTGCTCCAAACTGTCATATGCCTTCTCTAGATCTACACTACCCATCACCACTTTCCACCCCCTTTCTCCCACGTACTCCAAAGTATCTCTCCATACCCACTGCGTATCCCCCAGCCTCCTACCCTTCACTGCACACGTCTGATCTTCCCCCACCACCTCTCCCATCACCTTCCCCATCCTTGTTGCCAGCACCTTTGAGAACAACTTGTAATCCACATTCAATAAAGTAATCGGTCTCCAGTTCTTCAACACTTCCTTGTCCCCTTTCTTATGCAACAACACCACCACCCCCACCGCAAAGCCCTCCCCGACCACCCCTGATTCCATCACCTCCCGAAACATCTCCACCACATCCTCCCCCACCACCCCCCAGAAACGCTCGTAAAATTCAGCCGGCAACCCATCCAAACCCGGCGTCTTCCCCTTCTTCATCTGCCCCAACACCTCCTTCACTTCCTCCTCCGTGACGTCCCTCTCCAAATCCACCCTCTCCCTTTCTTCTACCCTCTTTTCCAGCTCCCCCAAAAACCTCTCCCCCGCCATCCCATCCACCTCTCGCTTTTTATACAGCTCCGCGTAGAAACCTGTCACCTCCTTTAACACCTCCCTTTGCGACTCGACCCGCACTCCCTTCCCTGTCACCACCGCCCCCACTTCCTTGCTCCCTTTTCTAACTCTGCCTGCAAAATACTTCCCCCATTCCTCCCCCTCCCCCATCCACGGAGCCCGTGCTAAAAACATCCTTTCCTGTTCCTTCCCCCGAAACCATTCCTCTACCGCCCGTTTCGCCTCCCCCAGCTCCCGCTTCACTTCCTTTCCCCCCATCGCTTCTCGAATCAGCCCCTGAACCTTCCCCTGCAATCTCCCCAGCTCCTTCCTCTTCTCCCACGCTTGCCGTTTTCCAACTCTACTAAACCACCCCTTGATCTTCTCCTTCATAACCCTCCACCAATCCCAATGTGATTTAAACAGCACTCTTGTTGTTCTCCACCTCTCATATTCCCTCCCAAAGGCTTTACACACCCGTTCGTCGTCCAGCACCCTCGTGTTCAGCTTCCACACCCCCTTCCCTCTCCCTCCCCCGACCTGTAACTGTACCCTCAACATCTTGTGATCACTAAAACCCACTTCCACCACCTCCTTCCTTTCCACCCCCACTCCTTCCGAGACCAACACAAAATCAATTCTCGAAACCTTCTGTCCCCTGGGGTCAATCCTCGTTCCCACCCGCTCTCCCTTCCAGACATCCACCAGCCCCTCTTCCCGAATCCAATTCCCCAAACACCTCCCTGTACTATCCAAACTTCCCCCGCCAACCCCCCCTTCCCTATCTCCTTCCTCGAGAATGCAGTTGAAATCTCCGACAAAAACTTTCTTCCCTCCCCCTCCCCCACATATCGCCAATCTCCGAAAGAATTCCCTCCGTTCCTCCTTCACCGCCGGGGCGTAGACATTGAAAACCCCCACCTCCTCCCCCCCCACCTCCACCTTCATGTGTTGCAGGCGCCCCTCAACTAAGACCTCCACCCCGGTTACTGTTACCCGTGTTTCATCCACTAAGATTCCCACCCCCGCCGCTTTATTTCCACCCGCCCCCGCCCACCACGATCTTCCCTTGTCCCATCTTCTCCGTAGCACCCCGTAATCTTCTTCCCACCCGATCCCACACTCTTGTAAACAAATAATATCAGCCCTCACCGCCCTCAAAAACCCTCCCATCCTTTCCCACCGTTTCTTAGACGCTAGACTCCTCACATTTAAGGAGACAACACACAATGCCCCTGCCATGGCGAGTAGCAACAACAAAAACTTCCCCTTTTTCACACTTCTTCCCCACTCTCACTCTCCGATGTCTCCAGCACGGATTCCACCCCTTTCCGCCATTTCCCAGAAGTTTTCAAACGCTCCCCCACTGCTTTTGGGTTCAAAAATCCCAAAATGTCTGCCGTTTCCCTTTCCCCCTCTCCCTTTTCTTTCTTCTTCCCTTTCCCTCTTTCCTTTCCACCGTCGGTTTGTACCCCCGGCTTCTTCGTCTCCTTTTCCTCCCCGCCGGAGTTCTTCCTTTTCTTGAGATTCCCGTCTCGCCCTTGCTCAATGGCCTCCATCTCCTCCAGTTGTTCTACCCACGCTTTCTCTTTTATACGACTCGGCTTTTGTCCCTTTCCATGTTGCCTTTCCAAATCTGCTACCATACCCCTCAAGTGTTGCAATCCCTCAGCCTCCCTTCCTTCCTCCTCTGTTTTCTGTGTCCACTTCTCCACATTTTCCTCCTCCACCAGCTCTTTGGCTGCCTCTTCGATCCCCTCGTAAACCTTCTCCTCGTTCTCGAATCTTTCCTCAACCTGCGTTTCCTCCACGCACATCTCGTCCCCTTGCTCTGGCACCAACCTCTGCGCCTCCTCCTCCTCCTCCAGTATTCTCGTTTCCTCCCGGGCCTCCTCACGACTCCCCGCCATCCGTACGCGGTTAGCGTAGGACGAGGGGCACGCCTGCTGCGTGTGTCCCTCCTGCCCGCACCCTGGACACACAATGCTCCCTTTACAGAATTGGGCTGTGTGCCCCAGGCCCCGACAGCGGTAACACACAGTAAGGCGACAGAACGCCGCCAAATGCCCCTCTTGCCCGCACCGGTTACACAACTTGGGCTGATCGTGATATACCACGTAACCTCTGCATGGCCCAATTTGCACCGCCGAAGCTAAGTGCTTGACTGCCCCGGGCTTTCCCACCACCTCGCAGAGCGTCACCTTTGCTTTCCATGCCCCGGTCCACACCCCCCAGCGATCACACTCTCTCTCGACAACAGCCACCCGTTCCACCCTCTGCTCCAGCCATCTTTTAACTTCTTCTTTTTGGTCCACCTCAGTAAACATCTTGATGTAGAGAATTCTCTCTCGTGCTCTCCGCCCCATGTCAAAAACCAGGCCCTCCAAATCCCCTCTGTTCTGGGCCTCCTCATGTGCCTTCCAAAATGCTGCGTAACTGCTCCCATTTTCGAACGTGACATTCCAAACTTTTCTGTTATCGAAAGCAATTACACAGTACAAGTCTCTCGGGTTCACTTTGAGAAGCTTCAGGAGCACCTCTGCCATGAACTCCCCACGCCTCAGTGTCTTACTTCCTTTATAGCCCTCAGGGCTGAGGGTTATTTTCACCCTCCATTTTGTGCCCTGGCCACCATTTCCTGCTTCTTCAGGCTCTGCTTCTGCCTCTGGCCCTGGTGTCTCCCGACGACTTCCTGCCGCCGGCGAGGCTCCTCCTCCATCTTCAGGGGTCTTCTGCCCCCCCGCTCCCACGTGGGCCTTCCCTTTCCGTTGAACGCGGGTCCACCCCTCCTCCTCCTTCTCCTCCTCCATCGCCATTTGCTCACCATCTCTGGTCTCCGCCCAGTCACCGATATGGTTCGCCAACCGACGTCTCTGCTCCCGGACTCTCTCCGCCTCGGTTCCTGCCTCCGCCGTAATCTGCATACTCATCTGCATATTCATCTGCATATCCGACCTCGCCTTCGAAGCAGCCATTCCACTCTGTGTCACTGTCTCCTCCGTCTCGTGCGCTGCGCTGCTCATGGGTGTCTAAAGACCCCGCATGCCTAGCACGTCAGTTTTTCCACTGAAAACAGCCGATACTACACTTGATCTGAGCCTTCAAGAGGCCGAGAAGCGATACCGTGAGCCCCTCGGAAACCTCGGGGCCCCCACGGGCAGCCCCCCCAAACACACCGCAAGCTGCCACGGAGGCCCCTCCGCTCACAGTCGTCACCTGCAGCTTCTGGCACCAGAAACCCACACGGAAAAGTCCTTCCGCAATATCTCGTGCCCAACTGGTCCGAAGCACCCCCCCCACCCTCCCCCACGTAGCCCAAAGGCCCCCCCATTCATGCCCTCTCAACACTGCCCTGCCTCTCGCCTCCTCCTCGCTGGCCATGAGAGGAGAGATGATTTGCTCAAAGCCGGAGTGAGCGCGATGACGACAGCGTCTCGCGGGGCGTTCCTCCAGCCCTGATCTCCCCGCCAGCAGCAGCACAGCAACAGCAGCAGCAGCAGCAGCAGCAGCAAGCCCCTGAGCAGAGACGGGTACACTGGGAGCCCTTGTCAAAGGGGCAGGGATCAAAAGGGCAGCTGCTGATCCCTGAGGGGGAACGGGCTCTAATCCCCGAGGGGCAATGCGCTTCACTGGTCGGTGCCACCGTGCTTAGTGGCAGAGCGGGAATGTGCTTCAGTTGTGCTTGAACACAGTTAATCACTGAGTGTGAGCCCAACCGGTTGTATTTGAACAGGAACACCCTTAATTGTTGCCTGTGAGTGTGATTGTGCTTCAGTTGTGCTTGAACACCCGTTGATCACTGAGTGTGAGCCCACGCACCAGTATTTGAACGGGAACACCCTTGTTGCCTGTGAGACTGTGATTGTGCTTCAGTTGTGCTTGAACACCCGTTGATCACTGAGTGTGAGCCCACGCACCGGTATTTGAACGGGAACACCCTTAATTGTTGCCTGTGAGACTGTGATTGTGCTTCAGTTGTGCTTGAACACCCGTTAATCACTGAGTGTGAGCCCACCCACCAGTATAATGGGAACACCCTTAATTGTTGCCTGTGAGAGTGTGAATGTTTGCAGTTGTGCTTGAACACCCGTTAATCACTGAGTGTGAGCCCACCCACCGGTATTTGAACGGGAACACCCTTAATTGTTGCCTGTGAGAGTGTGAGTGTCTGCAGTTGTGATTGAACACCCGTTAATCACTGAGCGCAAACCCACCCACTGGTAGTGGAACAGGAACACCCTTAATTGTTGCCTGTGAGAGTGTGATTGTGCTTCAGTTGTGATTGAACACCCGTTAATCACTGAGCGCGAACCCACCCACCGGTAGTGGAACAGGAACACCCTTAATTGTTGCCTGTGAAGGAGCTGCAGACGACCGAAAGAGAGCAAAACCTTCCTTTCCGGTTTCGGCTGCGGCGCCTCTCCTTTGCTTCGTCTTAGTTGTTCTCAGCTAGCTCACAGCTAACAACTAGAACAGGCTTGCACGTGATTGCGCTTCACTGTTTCTGTGCACACGCTTAATTGTGTGTCAGTGGACATCCCTGTTGCGTGAAAATGCACTTAATCGCACAGAGCGAAGGCTGAGTGAACACGCTTAACGGCTGTGCAGGCACGAGCCGAGAACGATTTGAAGGTGGCAGCTCCTTTCCAGCTTGGGGCGCGGAGCCTCTGCTTTGCCTCATTTGAGGCGTTCTCAGCGTGCTCGCACCCCGCCGTCCCAACGGAGCTGCTGCTCCCCTTTGGAAAAGGCCCCTTTCCTCTCGGCTCTCACGAGCAGCCTCTGGGCCCAGCAACCTGGGGAGAAATCCCTCTCGCAACACCGCCCTCGGCACTGGCGTCTCCCTCGCTCGTGTATCCCAAAGATTCCTGCCCCCTCAACGCTTCCCTGCCTCTCGCCTCCTGGCTGGCTGCGTGAGGAGAGGAGACGAGACCGAGACAGAGACACGCAGGATCTGCATGAAGGCAGTGCAACGCCCCAACGTGATGACGACATCCTGACTTGAACCCTCCCTTGGCGAGGGGACGTGCCTCTGGCCGCCCGCCCTCTCCTCTGCCCGGCCCTACTTCCTCCAGGAGCAGGTGCGACACGAGCAGGGGACCGACCCCACGCAGGGACCCTGTGCTTACTGGAAGGCGGTGTCAACGCAGTGCGCGTTAAATACACAGCTGGAACTGAAAGTCAGAAGTCTTCAACGGGACGGGAGGCTGTCAGTCTCCCTGTACGCTGCACATACCGCGGCACTGCTAGCACGGTAAGCGGGGCCCGTGAAATGCCCAGAGCTGTCAGCGATAACACCAGTTCAGAAACTGACTTTTGGGGGCCTCGAAGTTTCGCGGAACTCGTCACTTCAGGACCTGCCAGCAAACGTCACAACCACAGCAACAAAAATAACAACAATTCACAGATTCATAGATGTTAGGGTCGCAAGGGACCTCAATAGATCATCAAGTCCGACCCCCTGCCTAGGCAGGAAAGAGTGCTGGGTCTAGATGACCCCAGCTAGATGCCTATCCAACCTCTTCTTGAAGACCCCCAGGGTAGGGGAGAGCACCACCTCCCTTGGGAGCCCGTTCCAGACCTTGGCCACTCGAACTGGGAAGTTCTTCCTAATGTCCAGTCTAAATCTGCTCTCTGCTACCTTGTGGCCATTATTTCTTGTAACCCCCTGAGGCACCTTGGTGAATAAAACCTCACCAATTCCCTTCTGTGCCCCCGTGATGAACTTAAAGGCAGCCACAAGGTCGCCTCTCAACCTTCTCTTGCAGAGGCTGAAAAGGTCCAGGTTCTCTAGTCTCTCCTCGTAGGGCCTGGCCTGCAAGCCCTTAACCATACGAGCGGCCCTTCTCTGGACCCTCTCCAGGTTATCCACATCCCTCTTGAAGTGCGGCGCCCAAAACTGCACGCAGTACTCCAACTGCGGTCTGACCAGCTCCCGATAGAGGGGAAGTATCACCTCCTTGGATCTGTTCGTCGTGCATCTGCTGATGCACGATAAAGTGCCGTTAGCTTTTCTGATGGCTTCATCACACTGCCGGCTCATGTTCATCTTGGAGTCCACTAGGACTCCAAGATCCCTTTCTGCTTCTGTGCCACCCAGCAGGTCATTCCCTAGGCTGTAGGTGTGCTGGACATTTTTCCTCCCTAGGTGCAGCACTTTGCATTTCTCCTTGTTGAACTGCATCCTGTTGTTTTCTGCCCACTTGTCCAACCTGTCCAGGTCTGCTTGCAGCTGTTCCCTGCCCTCCGGCGTGTCCACTTCTCCCCATAGCTTTGTGTCATCTGCAAACTTGGACAGAGTACACTTCACTCCCTCGTCCAAGTCGCTGATGAAGAGGTTAAAGAGTATCGGTCCTAGGACCGAGCCCTGCGGGACCCCACTGCCCACACCCTTCCAGGTCGAAACCGACCCATCCACCACGACTCTCTGGGTGCGACCCTCTAGCCAACTCGCCACCCACCGGACCGTGCAGTCATCCAAGTCACAGCCTCTTAACTTGTTCACCAGTATGGGGTGGGATACCGTATCGAAGGCCTTCCTGAAGTCTAAGTAAACGACGTCAACCCCTGCTCCTGTGTCCAGGTGTTTTGTAACCTGGTCATAAAAAGAGACTAGATTAGTCAGGCACGATCTGCTTGCCATGAACCCGTGCTGGTTTCCCCTCAGCAGAATTTGTCCTGCCGGGCTCTCGCAAATGTGAGCCTTGATAATTTTTGCAAAGACTTTGCCGAGGATGGAGGTGAGACTGACTGGCCTATAGTTGCCAGTATAGTATTGCGGGGCTGGTATTAATACTGCGTGACGTCAAAGCGAACACCTTGTTATACGTTCAAAAAAGTCGCACCTTCCTGTATCCTATAGAGAAGCGCTGACCACCCTCTTATCTGCTGAGCACAAATCGTGACAGAAAAATCTGGTCTCCCCAAAAGTCAAGGCCCAATTCAGAAATAGGGAAAAAACCAAAAAAGCTACAAAAAGTCTCTGGTATAAATAAAAGTATGAGGTCTACGGAGATGAGGTGTAAGAGGTGCTTCTGAACAACTGGACAGCCCTGCTGGAAAACACGATACGTTTCTGAAAGTCTTTTAAAAACACAATGCACATATTAAGTAATCAACAGCACCCATTTCTAAGGCGCGGCTTCGTCAAGTAACCAGAGTATGAGCATCCACCGTACTCTGATATGCCGTGGCATCAGGTTTCACTCTGGCCTGCAGACCTAAGGGCCTGCCTTCGGCCTGCTCCTTTAAGGATCCGAGCAGGGAGAGGAACTGGCCGCGCTAGCCTGGATTCAGGGAAGATTTGCAGTGCGGATCTGCCCTTCCTAGAGTCACTAAACCAGGGATGCATCAGCTTTCGCAAGCAGCAGCTTGCTTCCTCGGATGCTGAGATGCAGCTGGAGGAAGCAATGATGCTAAACCGAAAGCAGGGATTGGAATACCAAAGGGTAGGGAAGGGGAAGGACAAAGAAAGCGGGGCCGCGAGCCCCGCTGACTGACACCTGCAGGGTACCGCAGGCCCTGCCGGCACCTGCTTTTTCCTCCCCTCCCATTCTCATCACCGCTCGAGACAGAAGTGCTGCTTCCGGCACTCCCGTCTGACCAGCCGATGAACAGGGCCTCTGATGAAAAACAATTCCCCAATTTTCAGTTAAAAAAACACTAACCTCGAACCCCCACATTTTCCCATTATGATTAAAATGAAACCCCACTATATAAAAATATAAATATAAAAATATAAATATAAAAATCGGGGATTTTTTTTAAATTGGAGAAAACCTGGATCCCTGCTGATGAAGTGAGCTAGCTTACAAAAGCTCACTTGCCTCTGATTTTCTTAGTCTGCAAGGAGTCTGTTTCACTCACAGCCGTTATAGTCTTTGCCCATGGCCACCGGGCTCCTGGGACGGGGTACTCACTCAGACCTCCATGCCCCTGGGCTTCTGTCCTTGAGCCAGCGTTCAGCACAGACGGGTGGGATGGGAGACAGCTTTATCTTTATTAGGAACAGGATTCAGCAATGCACGCGCTCACAGCTTGCGGGGAGAACAACAACAACCCACCACCCGCACACCGCACCCACTGGGCATCGGGGGGGAGGACTGGAGCGTGCCACCGCAGGCCCCTTCCAGGCGCACGCCGTGGACCGCATCCCCCTTCTGCACTCTGGGAGCTCCCTCTCCCGTAGTTGAAAGTCCCTCAGCGGCTACTTTAACTGGGAACATTTCAGGACCGCGGAGCTAGAGGTTGCTAGCACTTGGCTCACCAAAGGGGTCTGGATCCCATTACATAAACCTTCTACTTCACAGGCAACCTCACCTCCCATTCACTCTTTGTTTCCGTGGTGCCATCAGGTGTCTCCGTGGGTACTGGTGGATCCTCTGAAATGTAACGAAACTCTTGCTCTTGGTGATCTGGTTTTACTTCCGATGCTTGTTCTGCTGCCGTCTCCTGGGGCGCATCAACTTGTTCTGCTGCTGCTACTGAGGACTGATCTTTCCTTAAATGTCTTCTGTTTCTCCTGTAGACATTACTGCTGGGAGTTTTTGCCACGTAGGAACGCGGTTCATCTGCGACCATGTGGATTCCTGGAACGTCCCCAAAAGCACTCGCGGTTCTTCTGTGGGAATTCTTCGCTAGGCGACTCGACACCAAAGGGAAGGCGACTGAAGTGGCACGCAGCTCGGCTGATTCCTTGCCTGGTTTGACTTGCCTGTAGCCGTCCTCTTCATCAAGAACGGTGAACAGCTTTTTACCTGACAAGCTCTTTTGCACATCCTCTACAGCGGGAATAGAACAGTGCTGCCTCGATACTGCCTCGTTGAGGTCTCGCGGGTATAAACCAAGCGGTAGCGAACCATCCTTCTTTTGTGCCATCACGAGGCTATTGACCCAGGGTGCGTGGGCTTAGTCAACTTCGTAAGGACTCTCACAGCTTCCAGCGTTTCGAGGGCAGTCTTCTA